>NC_090310.1:67913254-68217747 GCF_039906515.1 Pseudorca crassidens
GACCTAATGAAACTTAAAAGCTTTTGCACAGCAAAGGAAAACATAAACAAGATGAAAAGACAACCTCAGAATGGGAGAAAATATTTGCAAATGAAGCAACTGATAAAAGGATTAATCTCCAAAATTTACAAGCAGCTCAATATCAAAAAAACAAACAACCCAATCCAAAAATGGGCAGAAGACCTAAACAGACATTTCTCCAAAGAAGATATACAGATTGCCAACAAACACATGAAAAGATGCTCAACATCACTAATCATTAGAGAAATGCAGATCAAAACTACAATGCGGTATCACCTCACACCGGTCAGAATGGCCATCATCAAAAAATCTACAAACAATAAATGCTGGAGAGGGTGTGGAGAAAAGGGAACCCTCTTGCACTGTTGGTGGGAATGTAAATTGATACAGCCACTATGGAGAACAGTGTGGAGGTTCCTTAAAAAACTAAAAATAGAACTACCATATGATCCAGCAATCCCACTGCTGGGCATATACCCTGAGAAAACCATAATTCAAAAAGAGTCATGTACCACAATGTTCCTTGCAGCTCTGTTGACAATAGCCAGGACATGGAAGCACCTAAGTGTCCATCAACAGATGAATGGATAAAAGAAGATGTGGCACATATATACAGTGGAATATTACTCAGCCATAAAAAGAAATGAAACTGAGTTGTTGTTGTTTTTTTTAAGATTTTCTTTTTTTTTTTTTAAATTAATTTATTTATTTTTGACTGTGTTGTGTCTTCGTTTCTGTGCTAAGGCTTTCTCTAGCTGCAGCAAGCAGGGACCACTCTTCATCGTGGTGCGCGGGCCTCTCACTGTCTCGGCCTCTGTTGTTGCAGAGCACAGGCTCCAGACGCGCAGGCTCAGTAATTGTGGCTCACGGGCCTAGTTTCTCTGCGGCATGTGGGGTCTTCCCAGACCAGGGCTCGAACCCGTGTCCCCTGCATTGGCAGGCAGACTCTCAACCACTGCGCCACTAGGGAAGCCCGAAACTGAGTTATTTGTAGTGAGGTGGATGGACCTAGAGACTTATACAGAGTGAAATAAGTCAGGAGGAGAAAAACAAATACCGCATGCTAACACATATATATGGAATCTTAAAAAAAAAAAAGTTTTTGAAGAACCTAGGGGCAGGACAGGAATAAAGACGCAGACATAGAGAATGGACTTGAGGACACAGGGAAGGGGGAGGGTAAGCTAGGACGAAGTGAGAGAGTGGCGTGGACTTATATATACTACCAAATGTAAAATAGATAGCTAGTGGGAAGCAGCTGCACAGCACAGGGAGATCAGCTCGGTGCTTTGTGACCACCTAGAGGGGTGGGATAAGGAGGGTGGGAGGGAGAAACAAGAGGGAGGGGATATGGGGATATATGTATATGTATGGCTGATTCATTTTGTTATAAAGCAGAAACTAACACACCATTGTAAAGCAATTATACTCCAATAAAGATGTTATAAAAAAAAGTAATATAAAATCTGTGGGGGGGAGTTTCCTTATTTTCTTTTTTCAATCCTAGAAATTTCAAGTGGATTATTTAGAAGATCCAGCTTTACGGATAGATGACTGCATTTTGTAATGTGATTTGGGATCCTTCAGGCTAACTTTTTGCCTTAAAATTAGTTTCACAGTCTGCCATAGTGTCTGAAATTCTATCACAGGTCTCTAAGAGGCATACCATAAACCCTTAAGTAACCAGATTACTTGAAGGTTAGCTAGTACAAGGCCCAGTGAAGACACAGGGATGTGTTGAAGGATAGAACAGAATGTGTGCAATAAGGACAGAAGGTTTTCGGTCCCTGTAGTGTTTGCCCTGCCTATAAACAGAGTGGTTGAGGAAGTGAAAAAAGGAGTGAGTGTAACACCTGTGGTCAGAGCCGAATTGATAGTGGAAGGTACCTGATGTGAAGTTCAGACACAGGAACAGGACTGGCAGATTTCCCGGGTCATTTTTTTTTGTTTGTTTGTTTTTGTTTTTTTTTTGCTGTACGCGGGCCTCTCACTGTTGTGGCCTCTCCCGTTGTGGAGAACAGGCTCCGGACGCGCAGGCTCAGCGGCCATGGCTCACGGGCCCAGCCGCTCCGCGGCATGTGGGATCTTCCCGGACCGGGGCACGAACCCGTGTCCCCTGCATCGGCAGGCAGACTCTCAACCACTGCGCCACCAGGGAAGCCCCCCGGGTCATTTTAATGGTTGTCCGACTTGATTGAGAATTCTGGGCCTTCTCGCTGCTAATTCTGTACACATGAGCAGGGGAGAGTCTGGTTTGTGTAAAGGGAAGCAGGGATAGTCATTTCCGGCACAGCACTAGGACCTTGCAGTCGCTATGCTTCCTCTGCCTTCAAGAAGTTTCAGACTCAGGTGTGTTGACACTTTCCTGGGTATAATAGCGATGTAAAGGAATAAGACACTTGCTGTTTCGATCAGAGAGGTAAGGCCTGTGCCTGCCAGTTGCCACGAAAGTGGCAAGGGCCCAGCGCTTTCAAAGAGAGGCCCCGATGCTGTGGGGGCTGGAGGGAGAGGATGACAGTCTGAAGGGAGTGCTCAGTGTGGTTCTGCCGTTACCATCACCAAGGAGACTTTGAACTTAGGTGGCCTTTTCAGGGTTTTGAGTAGAGGCATGATGGGGTGAGAGCTCAGCTCTAGGAAGATGGTATAGTCTAAGTTGCAAGAGTGACTAGAAGAGGCAGAGAGCCCAGATAGGACAGCGGTCTGGACAAGGCTTGCGAAAGGACAGGTGGCTGATAAGAGGCTTTGGGAAGCAGCAGAAAGAGGATGTAAGGAAGAATTCCTCACAATTGTGGAATCTGCCAGAAGTTGGGACTTTGGGAAAGATTCCACTGTTCTCCAAGGCATTGTACCTGGAAGATGGGGCCAGTGGCAGTGTTCATAATGGTAGTAGTTAGCTCAGGAAAGGAGCCTTGTGGGGGAAATGATGAATAATTTATTTCCAGTAGGTCCTCTAGTGGAGATACGAGAGAACTGGAAAAGTAGGATGATAACGGTTACCTCCTGTTATACCCTCTTCCATCAGGATGGCGAAGGACAGAAATGGCCCTAAAATTGTCATCAGTTTGATTTTGGTTTTGCATTGCTAGAAGTGAGTGGCAGCATGAAGTGGTAAAAAGAACTCCAGATTAGGAGACAGAAGCTTTTTGCTGTAGGACCCAGACTTAGACTAATGAGCTCTCTGGCTTTGGACACACCACAGCCGGTGGGCCTTGATATTCTCATGAAAAATGAGGTGGGGAGCAGTGGGGAAAGCAAATACATAGGTCTGCCTAAGGCCTTCCAGTGCCAAAATTCAGTGATTCTGAGTGTCCTGAGATGTTCAGTGATGTGTGGTTTTTATATATAATAATTTCTGGATGAGAGTTGGAAAACTGAAGGATTCAAGTTTTATATTTTTTTCTACCTTCTTTAGTGTTTAACAATTATTTATTGAGCATTCTTCTAGGTGTTTGGAAGTGAACAGAACAATACTGTAAATTTTTTTTTTTTGCTCTTATGCTTACATTCTCTAGTGGCTACTCATCAAACATGGCCACTTTGATGCTGTAATGGCTAAATGTTTACACAAGTCATACCACACACTACACATTAATTAGGCAGCCACTGTGTGCAAAGTACTGTTAGATATTTCATATGCAGATTATATCCCTATAGATTTTCTGTTTGAAAAATAACAGCCATCCTTGCTTTGCATAGGAGTGCAGGACTGTAAAAATGACCATTCAAGCTGAAACCGTACAGAGTGATCTTAATAATCAATGGGAAAAATTACAATTATTCTGTGACTTAAAATTTTTTATCGAAGAATTAAAAACTCACTGTTGATTACAATTGTATAGGAAAACAAAAAAATAGTAAAATTAAGACTTATTTAGCACGCTGTAACATAAATTAGAAACACTGTGAGTTAAAGTGTTTATTTCTCTGTAACAAACTTACTAAGAGCGGTTTGAACAAAGCTTGTTGCATCTTTTCCATCTTTGTCATACTCCTTCCTAAATGTGGATCAGCTTCCAACATTCTATCCTTTGTGCTTTCAGTGTTGTGAAGTGTATCAGAGTTCCTTTAAAGTGAAGTTTTTTGTCAGCATCACTTCCTCTGGGACATTGTCATCCTTTTCATCACAGCCACATTCTTCAGTTATGTTGATGAGTTGACCTTCACTAAATTCCTCTGGCTGCGAATCCAGCGTCTCCAGAAGAGCACGGCAGTGCCGGCATCCCCACAGCCAGCTGTTTCTTCTACAGCCCCATTTGTGTTCCACGCAAACTTCATTTCCAGCGTTAACTTTCGTCTTAGTTTCTTTGCTGCTCTTTCATCTTTGTCAGTCAGTTCCCTGTTTTGATTATTTATTTTTATAAAATGTCACGTGGATTTTGTCACTGGGAGACTAACAACACAACTAAACACTTTGTTGTCTGTGTGTGAACTGAATAACGGAGGTGCAGTAACCAATTACTGACCTTGGGAGAAGTGATGCAGTCACTAATCATGATGCATTTCTATTATTTATGTGATGATTTGTGGACTAAAGTTAGCAGCGAGGGTTTGTTGTTTATGCAATTACACAGAGTAAATATGCCATGGTAACTGAAATTTGAACTCTGTTGTTGGGGGAATAGTGTCATTTAACCAAACTGTGGTAATAAATCTGTGCATAATAGAACAGTGCAAAGACAGGACTGCCGGTAATGCAAATGCTGCTGTTCCTCTTCGTTAGTAGAACAAACAAAAACATTAAGAAAAAATAAAATCCACAATATTGACTTGACTTTCACGTCAAACATAGCCTGGTCAGTTAATATGTAAGGTAGAGAACAGGAACTACATCCTGGGTTCCAGAAGAAAATGTTGAATCAAGCAGGAAGTGTACATGATTCTGTTTATATCTCACAGAGTTCTGAGGCAGGTGCATGGTGACCCTCATTTGACAGATGAGGTGGAAATTGTGTGATGCTAAGTAAGTTGAATTCAGTGGAAAGAGCGCAGATTTTGAAATCATACCATTACATGAGTTATTTAGCCTCTCTGGGTCTTCATTTTCTCATCTCTAAAGTGGAGATACTATTGTACATCTTAGAATTGTTGGAGGGATCAAATGTAAAGAAGCTATTGCAGTGCCTGGCACATGTTAGGCATCCAATAGTTTCTTTACTTTCCAAACCTGAATTTCTCATTTAGATTTATGTCCCTCAGTTGTTTGGCATTTATTTTGTATTGTCCAATTTAATGCAAAAGGAATGATTTTGGAGTTAACACATCTGTCGTAACAATTTAAAAGCACGTGGTACGGATAATAAAAAAATGTAACCTGCTAGCCTCAGAAGTGGTTAATTTTAAAATGGTGACTTATGTAATTTCTCTCAGTAATATGTCATAATGCTCAGGAATGGTTATTTTAAATTTTAAGGTATAACTAGGTTTGTTTTGTTCTTAAAGGGATAGTTTAAAGGATGTTTGTTTTTAGAGCTTTTGACACAGTTTTATTGCTGGGTCTCTCTACTACTTATTTTCTGAAGTGACCCTGGAAAGCGTAAAGTATCTCATTTTGTACACGGTATATTCCCTACAGACCCTTGCACACAACAGCTTGCTTCATTACACGTTACATTTTCTGATGAGGTTTCTTACCTTTTTACTTCTCCTGTTAACTTTTTTTTTTTTTAAGATAATGACGTTTTTAATGAAATGTGTTAGTTTGGTAAATTTCACTTTTAGATGCTTTTTTTCAGTAGTATTTTTCCAGTGAGTCAATCTGAGATGACAGACTGAGGCCATTTTGACTCTTTTCAGTAATGTAGAGAATGACCACCAATTGAAGATAAGTGGCTTAAAGGTTAATGTTAAGCCATCTCTGGAAGTGTACACCCCTTCTACCCTTTCTTACTTGCAACCCATTGTGCATAGCATTTGACTCTTACCTGTACAGGCTGTGGTGATGCAAATTTGTCACTTTTTTCTTTCCTCTAGCAACAGAGGAGAAGAAATCTCTAAAGCGAACTTTTCAGCAAATACAAGAGGAGGAGGATGACGACTACCCTGGAAGCTACTCTCCCCAAGATCCTTCTGCAGGACCCCTCTTGGTATGTCTTGACCCCCAGAGAGTAGGGCAGAGCGGCTTGAAGTGACCTCTAGTTGAAGATTCTGGCCACAGGGTGGCGCCAGTGACCAATAGTATGGAATCACCAGAGGGCAGCTCTTGGCACTGGGTGCAAGATCCACCTAATGAAGCTTGCCAGACAGCAGGCTTGATTTTGTCTCTGCACGCCCTGAATCTGGGATGGACTTGTAAGAGTACTTGGATTTGGGTTTTTTCACTCCTAGAAATTGAAACTATTCTTTAAAAAAATAGACTTTTGTAAAGGGGTAATGTTACAAAGGCATTCAAAAGTCCTCTACCATCGCTTGTCTCCAATAGCATGGCTGTTTCTTATAAGTAAACAACATATTAGTTTCTAAGGACAGTCTGTGTAGCAGTAGCAAATTTACTACACTATAACCTATTTAAATATTAAAACAGGGAGCTAGCACTTATTGAGTTTTTAGCCGTGTATCTGCATTGTTTGACCCTTTGTGTAAGTTAGTTCATGAACTCTGTGTGGTTGGTTTTAGCTGTTTGTTTATGTAGTTATTCATTTACAGTCAAAGGAAGTGAGGCTCAAGGAGACAGATTAAGTAACTTGCCCAGTGTTCTAATTGAATCTGGGTCTGACTGACTGCAGAGCCCATGCTCTTTTCACTGAGTTGCACTGCCTCTCATTTTGCCTAAAACAGCTTTATTTTATTACACGTGGGAGTGTTTAAGGCTTGTGTAAATAGGAAGCATGTCTGATCTGTGTTACGTTAAAATGTTGAATTAGTCCGGGGGGTCAAATGAAAGCAGTGTTAGGCCATATATCTTTGCATTTAAAAACTTTCAAGAGAACAGCCTGAATTACCAACTTTCAGGATAACGTGACTACCATCTACATGGTAGCCTTAGGGTCATTATGGACTAGCTAACCTGTCAGCACCGTGTGTTTCCTGACAATTAAAAAAAACCCTTTCTGGTATTTACAGAAGATGCATTCTTGGTTTGCTCTTCTTGCTTTTCTTCCCTCTTTGTTTGTAACTAATGAGCTTGACACAGTTAATTTTGGGAGTGACTGCCCAAATCAAAAATGTCATCTTTGTGATATTCATTTTGTAGTGCAAATTCAAGAAAGAATTGAAGTTGGTAGTGTCATTTCATTTAATCAGTCAACACACAAATTGCTAAGCATTTGACATGTATACTTTTATTCTAAACTGGAGGCCATTCTGTACCAGCGATCATGCATCCTTTGAAACTAAACAGTATGAACCAGACTCCATTTTCTTAAGTTGCCAAAAACATGTTCTTTAAAAAAATTCTTTTTCACAGTTATGTAGAATTTCTTTTGTGTTCTACCATGGACTTAGAAAAATTATGTACATTCTCTTAGAATTTGTATCATTGACTTCAGTATACACTCTGGGATAAGAGCAATGATTTTTTTAGACGTCAGGGATGATCATATTTAGAATTTGCCTCCACCTTGTTTAACTCCAGCTAAGTTTCTTTACACCCCATATCCCCATATGTCTTAATGGATAGTGTTGTTTGTGTTTTCATTGTACAGACTGAGGAACTAATCAAAGCTTTGCAGGACCTGGAAAATGCTGCATCAGGGGATGCTACTGTCCGACAGAAAATTGCTTCTTTACCCCAGGAAGTGCAAGATGTTTCTCTTTTGGAAAAAATAACAGGTGAGAAGGTAGTTTGGGTGAAAGATGAGGGGAGAGAGACATATCTCCAATGCATCAAACCCCAGGACATGCTTATGTCTGCAAATACAGACCTTCCACATGGTGTTGGGTTCTCTGTCATCTTGGGATTTGCAAACATAACTCACATGCTGAACAAAGAAGCTGCTGGAATAGTCCGAGCTTGAATAGTGACTCTAGGAATTATTTCAGAAATGCTAGCATGCTACAGCCTGTGGTACTCAGTACAAGTAAGGTCTTTTGAAACCACAGTGCAAATTATGTGTGCGGGGGGCAGACGGGGGGAAGGCATTAAACTCATGACCCTTTCCAAAAAAAAAAAAATTGTGATTCAGTGCTGTGACTTCTACATTGTCCACTGACATACCCCACAGGTGATAGTGCCTTCAGTGCCAAGAACTCCAGGTTTGTATTGTTAGTCATGTCATTTTGCCCTCTTGATGATCACCCCCAATTAAACAGGGAGGGGCAGTTGGCATTTTCCCGCTTTATGCGTGGGCTGTTGAGAGGAAGGAGTGAAGTGCGAACTCATGTAGAGTATGCTCTGCGCCAGGTGCTTCTGCCAGCCTAGGCTGCAGAGCCTGTGTTCTTCCCGTTACAAAAGCTCGAACCTTTTGTTCCACTCTCGTCCGAGGGCCACCATTTTCTCCTTCCAGTCCCTTACCTTGGCTGCTTCACTCATTTCCTCCATATCCATTTAAAGGAAATCAAGGTTACTCATGAAATACTCCTTCACTCAACAGACATTTGAGGCACCCCATGTGGCATCTGCTCTAGGGGCCACACCCACATCCCATCACAGGTTAAGTGCCCCAAAGGAAAGGAAAGCCAGAGGTGTGGGGGTGGAGGCGCTGTTCCAAAAGTGCCCAGGGAGGTCTTCCTGATGAGATGGGCTTTGATCAGAGCACCCCCCCCCCGCCCCCGGCCCCATGAAGAAGCAAGCTGTGAGGAGACCTAAGGGAAGGCAGTGCCCCCCAGGTGGAGGGAGCGGTACCCGGCAAGACCTTCAGGCAGGAGTGTGCTTAGTTGGAGAAGACGACACGGAGGCCTCTTGGGCTTGCTCTCTCTACTGCCACCATCCCTCACCCCAACAATTAAACCCACTGGATTTAACAGCCTGTTGATGCCACAGTCTGTCAATCTTTCCACCTTTTCCCAGCCTTTACTCCCCTTATGGCCTCGTTTTCTTCATTACTCAGCTTGGAGTTGTTACACTTAGAGTCTTTATAATCACTCTCTCACACACACCCTCAGTCCCTTTTGCTCTTTTTTCCCTTCACTCTAGTCTCGTGGCAAAACCCCAACTTTTCTCCTGGTTAAATCCAACTTTGTTGTTGTTATAAGGACCACCTCATTTATTCTTACTGTCAGAATCACAATCTGCAAAATTGGAAGCAAATTAATATAAAACTAGCAGTGTATATAATTTCATTTGTTTTCACTGACTTAAAGGATTTATATGGCTTTTAAAAATTATTTATTTATTTTGATTTTTAATTATGGTGAACTACATCTAACAAAATTCACCGTCTTAACCATTCTTAAGTGTGCCACTCAGAAGTGTTAAGTACATTCACGTTGTGCAACCAATTTCAAGAACTCTCTTCATCTTGCAGAACTGAATCTCTATACCATTAAATAACAACTCATTTCCCCCACCCCAGCTCCTGGCGGTCACCGTTCAGAACTGAATGTGGCTGGGCAAAACAAATAAACACTGGCTCACTTCTCTTCCTATTTCTGTGGATGAGCATGCTGTTTTCTAAAGCAGCCCCTCTGCCTGTTAGACCTATTCCTTCTCACCTACTCAAGAACACTGCTCCAACAATTCTCCCCTTTTCTCCTGCATCTCCAGTTTTTTTTTCCCCTTTACTGGATCATTCTCCATAGCATAAAAACGTGTATTTTTTTCCCCATTTGGAAAAATTTTTTTCTTGACCCATATCTTCCTCCAGCTACCATCTCATTTCTCTGTTCTTTATAGCAAAACATTCTAATATAGATCGCCAGTGCTCACCTGTCTCCATCCGTGCCCCGTACCCCGCCCGCCTGCCCGTTTTCTTTTGGTTCCACATCACTGACTCTGCTCTTATTAGTGTTGCTGGTGACTTCCATATTGCTGAAATTCAGTGGTGAATTTTTTGCCCAGTCTTAACTTGATCTCAGTAACATTTGGCCCAGTTGATCATTTCTTCTTCCTGAAAATACTTTCTCACTTGGTGTGGTAGACAGAATAATGATCCGCCAAAATGTCCATGTCCTAATCCTCAGAACCTGTGAATATATTATCTTATATAGGAAAAGGGACTTTGTGGTTGTGACTGAGTTAAGGATCTTGAGGTGGAGAGATTATCCTGGCTTAGTCAAGTGGGCCCGGTCCTTATAAGAGGGAGGTAGGAGGGCAAGAGTCAGAGGAGCTGTGACTGTGGAAGCAGAAGTTAGAGAGATGCATTTTGAAGATGGAGGAAGGGGCCATGATAATGAATATTAAGACAATCCATTTATGTTGTTTTAAGCCACCAGGTTTGTGGTGAGATGTTAGAGCAGCAGGAGGAAGCTGGGACTGCATATTCTCCTAGCATTCCTCCCCTCTCTCTGATTGTGTCTTTTCAGTCTCCTTTGCTGGTTTCTTCCCTTCTCCTTCACCTCTTAATTTTGAGTAATTAGCCCTCTTTCCTAATTAGTTTCACTGACAGTTCCTCTCATTCTGTTCGATGACTTTAAATAACAATTTTTATGCTAATGATCCCCTAATTTATATCTCTAGTGTTGACCTGTCCCTTGAACTTGAGACCCATATATCCAGCCTCCTGCTCAGTGTTACTATTTGGATAGCTCGAAAGACATTTCAGATTTGACCTGTCCGAAACCAAACTTTTCATCTTCCCTCCAAAATTTCTCTCACGGTCTTTTCCATCTCAGTAGATGACCCCCTCATAATTCCTGTTGATCTGGGCTACAACTTGTATCTGACACCTTGTTACCACCTCCACTGCTGCCACCTGGTGAGAGTCACCACCTTCACTTGAATTATCACAGTACCCTCCTATCTGCTCTCCCTGCTGCCTGCTTGTCCCCCAGTCATCTTTCTGTCGTCAACATAGTAACCAGAGTGATCTGCTAAAATGGAAGTTGGATCGTGTCCCCCCTCTGCTCAGAACACTCTAGTCATATGGGTTCCTTGCTAGGCACTTTCCCCTCCAAAGGCCTTTGTACTTGGCTGTTTCCTCTGCCTGGAATGATCTTCCCCAGATAGTCACATGGCTTGTTCTCTCACTACCTCCAGCCCTTGGTTTCTGTATCACCTCAGTGAAGCCTACCCTGGCTACCTTTTTTCTTTTTTTTTCCTTTGGCTGCATTGGGTCTTTGTTGCTGTGCACAGGCTTTCTCTAGTTGCAGCAAGTGGGGGCTACTCTTCGTTGTAGTGTGCGGGCTTCCGTTGCGGTGGCTTCTCTTGTTGCGGAGCTCAGGCTCTAGGCGCGCGGTCTTCAGTAGTTGCAGCATGCGGGCTCAGTAGTTGTGGCACGTGAGCCCTAGAGCACACGGGCTTCAGTAGTTGCAGTGGGTGGGTTCAGTAGTTGCAGTGTACGGGCTTCAGTAGTTGTGGCGTGCAGGCTCAGTAGTTGTGGCTCACAGGCTCTAGAGCTCAGGCTCAGTAGTTGCCGTGCCCGGGCTTAGTTGCTCCGTGGCATGTGGGATCGTCCCGGACCAGGGGTCAAACCCGTGTCCCCTGCATTGGCAGGCGGATTCTTTTTTTTTTTTTTTTTTTTTTTTGTGGTACATGGGCCTCTCACCGTTGTGGCCTCTCCCGCCGCGGAGCACAGGCTCCGGACACGCAGGCTCAGCGGCCATGGCTCACGGGCCCAGCCGCTCCGCAGCATGTGGGATCTTCCTGGACCGGAGCACGAACCCACGTGGCAGGCGGATTCTTAACCACTGCGCCACCAGGGAAGTCCCTGGCTACCTTATTTAAAATTGCCTTCTTCCCTCTGAATGCCCCATTTTTCCTCCTTTGCCTTATTTTTCTGTAGAGTTCTTATCTTCAGCTGGTGAATAACTAAAATATAGTGTATTACTTATTTCTCTTCCTCCCTGAGATTGTAAACTTGCAGGCAGAGAGTTTTTGTCCTTTGTGTTACCTTTTGACTCAGAGCCTAGAACAGTGTTGGACACACAATAGGAGCCCACATGTTCGTGAGGCTAATTGGAAGATTTGGAGTGTAAAATTTGATTGGAGTGAGTTTAGTGACAGCAGTAGGGGAGGAGGTGGGTACCAGGAGGATAGACAGCTCTCTTGAGAAGTTCTGCTTTAAGAGGATCAGGGATGTGGAGCAATAGCTAGAGAGTGACACACAGAAGATAGAGCAGCGTGTGTGTGTGCTGGTGGGGTGCTTCTGGAGGGAGAGAAGTTGATGAGGCATGGGGAAACGCAGGGGACAGACCCAGAAACTTGAGTCTTGGAGTAAGCAGGAGGGGGTGGGATGCCCACGCGCAAGTGAAGGGCTGGCCAAAAGAGGCACACAGCCCTCGTCTGTGTGGCTGGGAGGGTAGACAGAGCATGTGAGGACAGCCACAGGTAAGTTCTTCGAAGTGAGCATCTCGCTGCTACGTTTTGGCTGCATATTCTTCTATAGCTCATAAAACTATTGCAGCTTCTTTTTCTGGTTTGTAATTATTTGTGTGAATGAATTATTTCCTTTGTACACTTCTTGGAGTGTAAAAGAATTGGTTTTGTTTATTTATTTTAATCTCAAAAATTAGTGTTTTCCTTGCCATTTTCTGCCACAGGCACTTACACATTTTATTGAATTAACCATTACAAACAATAGCTAAGCAGTGACAAAGCTAAAGCAGCCCACCCGCCCCAGCAGCTCAGTCCCAGGCCGCACCGCCAGTCTAGAAGAGTAAGTGTCCCATCTGCTCCACCCTCCACGGCTGACGATGTCTCTTTCCTTTGTGTTCTCTTTGGCTCAGTGCTCCTCCACCAAGAACATCCTGTTGTTTCCCTGCCCCCAAGGAGCATAGAAGTACCTGATCTTTGACATCAGGCCTAATTTGGAATCCCTCAACAGTCCATCTTCCAGTATTCACGTAGAGAAGGCATCTAAAAGTCAGGCAGACTGTTTGCCAGAGAAACTGTGTTGGAATTCTTAAATCCCGGTTAACGTATGACAGTGCTGAGGTCTCTCACCTTGTCGACCTGTATTCATAGGAAGCACTGGATCTGTTTCACTGTGTAACTCACTTTGAGTTTGTCCCATGGAACTACTGGAATCTCTAGTGCTTTGTTTCAAAGCACCGATCTCTCTCGATCCTTTAAGGCCTTTTTAAAATGAGGTATACCTGCTTAAAAATTTTAATCTCACCATAACCACACGTAATTAATTACATCACTTCTTTGAAATACAAATAGTCCTTTGTCTTTTCTTATTTCCTAATGTTGAGCCTTGTTCACCCCTTCTTTCCAAGGATACCCTTTCTTTGATTCTTCTGCACAGTTTTTTCCCCAAACAATGAGTTGCAACCCATTAATTGGACCTGAAATCAGTCTGGTAGATAATGACCAACATTTTTTTTTTTTATGGGTTAGAAGATAGAACACCTTGCACATACTAAGGAAAGTATTGTTTTATGAAACTTCTGTTTCTTTTATTTTTGTGTATTTATATAAAGTATTTCTCAGCGTGGGTCGCATTTGAAAGCTTCTTATCAGACCCTATATTTTGTTAAATAGAAGAAGAGGTTTAAGGCTTACATAGTTTAAGAAGTAGAATCCTATAGGTCCATTTTATAGATGTGGTTTTGAGTCTCAGCTCCTCAGCAAAGAACCTGCTACTGAACCTGTCACTTTTGTTAAGTCTTAGTTTCCACACCCAAGAAATGAGTGCTTGCTTTTGTATTTCAGAGGGATATACAAAGAATATTTAATGAAATAATATGAATGAAAGCACCTTTGAAATTCTCAGAGGCAGGGAAATATTATTTCACAAATGACCTTAAATATCTCTTTCTGTTTATTTGTAGAGCTTTTGTTGCTATAGATATTTATATTTATTCATTTTTTGGTAGAAGCATTTAGAAATCATTTACCAGATTCCCCTCTTTGTACAATTGCCTCACTTCAGGTAATTCAGAAATGTCCCATCTTGTTGACAGGAGTGAGTACCTTTGGATTTCTCTGTCAGCCAGTCCATTGTTTGTCTACAGGTTCTGGCCTGTTCTTGGACTTGAATGTTAGGGGAGAAACTAACCTCCCCCAGAAATGTTTGCAATTATGCCTGTGTCATTGTATATTGTCTCTCTTTTTTTTTGGTCTCATTTGTACTTAGACAAAGAGGCAGCTGAACGTCTTTCAAAAACAGTAGATGAAGCATGTCTGTTATTAGCCGAATATAACGGGCGCCTGGCGGCAGAACTGGAAGACCGACGCCAGCTGGCTCGGATGTTGGTGGAGTACACCCAGAACCAGAAAGATGTTTTGTCAGAAAAGGAGAAAAAACTAGAAGTGAGTACATTGCAAGGCAGACCCAAACTTCCCAAGTTTCCCTTCCTGCAACCCACATTAGGAGGTTTTTATTATGCCTTAAATAACACGTTTTTTTTTCTTTTTAAAAAAATTCATGAGATGAGAACATCCATCAGATTTTTTTTTAATTAATTAATTTATTTATTTTTGACTGCGTTGCATCTTCATTGCTGCGCGCTGGCTTTCTCTAGTTGGCGGCGAGCGGGGGCCACTCTTCATTGTAGTGCGCGGACTTCTCATTGCGGTGGCTTCTCTTGTTGTGGAGCACAGGCTTTAGGCACGCGGGCTTCAGTAGTTGTGGCTCGCGGGCTCTAGAGCGCAGGCTCAGTAGTTGTGGCACACGGGCTTAGCTGCTCCTTATCAGATATTGTAATTATCTGAACCTAGTTAAAAATCAAAGTCATGTTTTTATATGTCCAGGAAAGAACAAATGGAAATGCAGAAAACAAACAATGAAGCCTTAAATAACAGCATTTAGGGTACTACTGTTGCTTTAGTTTGAACTCATATTAAAAAAACACAACTGTAGGGCTTCCCCGGTGGTGCAGTGGTTAAGAATCTGCCTGCCAGTGCAGGGGACACGGGTTCGAGCCCTGGTCCAGAAAGATACCACATGCCGCAGAGCAACTAAGCCTGTGCTCCAAAACTACTGAGCCTGTACTCTAGAGCCCGCGAGCCACAACTACCGAAGCTTGCGCACCTAAGAGCAGGTGCTCTGCAACAAGGGAAGCCACCGCAATGAGAAGCCCACGCACCGCAACGAAGAGTAGCCCCCGCTCGCCACAACTAGAGAAAGCCCGTACTCAGCAACAAAGGTCCAACGCAGCCAAAAAAAGCCCAAAACGTATATTGAGGTACAGGAAGAATAGGCATTCAGCAAAACCAAAGAATGTTTGTTTGGTAATATTTGGGAAATGCTTGAAATTTTTTTTCTTTTGGGTTATACTGAGATTTATTTCCAACTTGTATCCTTGCTGAGGCCAATAAGTAGTGTGCCTCTAAGCTCTGTCTGCAGTCTGTTCTAAAATTCCACGTAAACATAGTGATGTTTATGGAGCCCAGTTCTCGTACTGTTGAGAAGGAACTAATTTCTACCCTGAGCTGACATTGTCTGAGTGCCCTTGGAGAGGGCCTTCAGAACTAGTTTCTCTAGTTTGCGTTTGTCTGGCTTCTTAATTAAATACATTGTGGCTTATCCTCAGTCCTTTGAGATAACTGAACCGGCAGTGTGGACATTTGGGAACTTTGGCTTGCTTCCAGCTGCTACGCTTCCTTTTCAGGAGTGTCTGCCCTTCTTTTTCTCAAAGAGACGTGGAGAAGAGTTGCAGCCAGTGGTTTGGGAAGGGAAGACAGTTTTGAGTTGGAGAATCAGTCGCTTACTACAAGAAACAGAGTAGATTGGGGAGGGAGGGGATGGTCCCCCTCCCCCAGCCCTGTACTTAAAGAAACACATTCTCTGGCACAGAGGGAGGGAAAAGTGAGCTAGCCCTGTGGCTGACATGGTTGTGTTTGCCTTTCAACACAGTCACCTGACTTGTGCGGGGAAACGAAGGATGGACGCTGTTTACCATGTTGTTACCTGCAATGACTACAGGAGCTGTGATGGGTAGTAGTGGTGGAAATTTCATATTCCTAGCCAGCTTGAAAGTGGAAGATGGGAAACGGCTATAAAAATAGTATGGCTTAGATTTAGAAATCAACACTGACCAGAAATCCTAAAGGGAGTTTGACAGGCAGTACCAGACGGTCATTTATCTGAAATGCTCATCTTTCACTGAGGAAGCATTTTCAGCACTGTGCCCTGGGACTAATGAGAGAGTGTAATTAATGATTCTGGTTGTAAGTCACCATGCCATCTGTTGAACTGCCCCTTGGCAACACATTAAGGGCTTTCTCTGATCTGTCAGACATTGATTATCATGAGCAGCTGCTGTTGGGTGGAACATGGCACGCTACCATAGAGGACAGAGTCTTTGAGAAGGAGATTGGGTTGGTAGCGTGAATTAACTCTTTGTACGTCTCCCTTCCTCATAGTTGCACTTTCCTCCCTATATTTCTTGGGGGATCATTCTGGTTTCTGTAGAACCAGTGGTTTGCTAGATGCCACAAGAGGTCATTAAGGCAGAGAGATGGATCAGAGATTTGAGTGTGTTTTGTTGCTTTCCAGCCCAAATTTCTTTACTCATCTGGGCATTGGAATTCCATTGCTTTAAGAATCAGAACAGGTATGTCCCACCACTGGAAAGTACAGATTCTGAACTGCCAGTTCTTATTCCAAACCATGTCTCTCAGCCACATGAGCAAAACTATTCATCATAAAAGTGGAGCTAAATTTGCTACATTTAAAAAAATAAACTATTAGGTATAACATAAGATGTTGAAAGATGGTTTTAGTTCTTTCTTTATCCATGTTTGCTAAAAATATGAACAGTTTACTCCCTAGAATCTGAGATTTTTCTCTCATATCCCATAATAGACTGGTCTTAATTCCATTATATCCTTACAGTGATGATAAAACTTGCTAAGTATGTGCCACTTGAAAGATGCATTATTACTATGAATTCTTATAAATCTTCCAAAAGTCTCTTACTGATGAGGACAGTAAATAAAGTTACCTACCTTTTCAACATTTTTTTTTTTTAATACTGCCAATACTTGTTTTAAAACTGCCACATGATGAAGTCTGCTTTTATTTTTTTCTTTTGTTTTGTTTTGTTTTGTTTTTGCGGTACGCGGGCCTCTCACTGTTGTGGCCTCTCCCATTGCGGAGCACAGGCTCCGGGCGCGCAGGCTCAGCGGCCATGGCTCATGCGCCCAGCCGCTCTGCAACATGTGGGATCTTCCCGGACTGGGGCACGAACCCATGTCCCCTGCATCGGCAGGTGGACTCTCAACCACTGCGCCACCAGGGAAGCCCTGCTTTTATTTTTTAATCTTTTCATTGCTGTCGGTGTAGAATATGGAATTCTTAGAACTCTAGAAATGTAATTATTTGCTTGAGGGTCTTTTCTTCCCAAAGTTCTAATTTGTTAACACGTAAGGTTTTTTTTTTCCTTCAAGTTTATATCTTCCTTACGTAATAATCATACCTTTTTATTCTTTCACTTGAGAATTTTATGTTAGATTTCTCAGTGGCTTCTAAAGTTTGGGATAGGGAATATAATGATTCAGAGCCTAGGATGATTCAGACCCTGGGATGTAGAAGACAGAGTTATGGCTCACAGAGAGATTGTGTTTCTGCCCTCAAGGAAATCATATTCTTGAGTAAACAGCATCGGTGAACATAAAACCAAACTGAGGGATTGTATATAATATAGATCAAGGAGACAACTGGCAATTGTGATTGTGGTTTAAGGTTAAGTCCAAACTTCCTCGCAGGCACTAAAGCCTTTTCTTAAAAGGAAGTAGCAGTTGAAGAAGGGAAATATATTTATAAATGGAGAACAGCCAGGCTGGAGCAGACAGATTTATGAAAGGAGGCAAAGACAGAAGGTATGGGAGCGGGGTGCCGGAGCCCTCCTGTGGGAATTAGGCTCCATACTCTTTCAAGGGCTGCTTACTCAGCCATGAAGTCAACAAAGCCCATGCCAGGCAGGAGGTAATCGGAGAGGAGCATGATGTACGCTCTCCCGTCAATGAGCTTCCACTCTAGTGTGAGAAAAACAGCGAAAAAGGAGTTAAAGTAGAATGTGAGACATGTTCTAAGTAAGGGGACTGTCCTAACTCACTGTGTCTAAGTTAAAATAGACCAAGGAAAAATGAATATGTTAATGTTTAACATTAATTTGATCCGAAGTTTATTTAAAATTTAAGAGATTTATAAAATGCACGGGCAGTTTTTGAACAACATACTGCCTTCAGCAGGTCTTCCAAAGTTCATTCAAGTATGTGCTCTTTGGCTGCTCTTACAGCGTCAGGAACATAATTGTTCCTCGGTAAATATTTGTTCTGTGAGTGAAATTTATCACCTGATGAAACCTTATTTCATAAAGAAGAGGATTTTCTAGGTTGAATTAAAAAATTAATTCTTGGTTGTAAAGAATATATCAGTAAAGAAAGGTGAGTATTTGATGGAAACTGGGGGTTTCCTCCTTTGTGTTGCTTTTCTTTTTTTTTCCTTGAAGTAGAATCATGATTCATTTTGAGATGATTTTTTTTTTACCTTTTCTTTTATTTCTGCTTTTCCTTTTGGGTGTTATGGTAGACATTGGCCTTAAACTCCAGGCAGGGTTAGAAGGAGAGTTGCTTAATATTTGTCATGAACATGAGGAAACACAGAAATGGGAAAGAAGGCATGTAGAAGGAAGCACAAACAGCAGCCCCGAAGTGAGGATAAGGAATGTGGAGGATACAGAAGAAGGTGAATTCAAAAAGGAAAAGGCCAAAGGTACCAGAAAAGCCTCTAAACTTCAGTTCTTGGAGCAAAAGGAAGGTTTGTTTCTGGGTGACAGAGGTGACCATTACCCCAAGTGACTGCTAGAAGCTTACAAGCCATAGAGTAGGACAGACAGAGTTCCCGTCTTGTTTGGAGAAAGTATGATGTGGTATGTTCCGTCTGACTGATCAGGGCATGTGAAAAGCAGAGAGAGAGAAGGAAATCTATTTGTACAAGCATTGAAGAAAAAAAATCAAAAGGGGGAAGGTACCCAAAATTTTACCACCTTAACACATCAGTTGGTTTCTTTTACATCGTGGTGTTTGACTAGCAGTGCTCTAGAACTGAAAGGAGACAGTTCTGTGATATACATGCCACTTGGTACACACACAGACTATATGCCACACAGGGAAGAGCTCTGGGGAGATGTGTTCCTATCTGCAGATTTTTTTTTAATTGAGGTGAAATGTATAGAACATAAAAGTTATAACCATTTTAAAGTGTATGCATTTCATGGGCTTCCCTGGTGGCGCAGTGGTTGAGAGTCCGCCTGCCGATGCAGGGAATACGGGTTCGTGCCCCGGTCCAGGAAGATCTCACATGCCGCGGAGTGGCTAGGCCCGTGAGCCATGGCCGCTGGGCCTGCGCGTCCGGAGCCTGTGCTCCGCAATGAGAGAGGCCACAACAGTGAGAGGCCCACGTACCGCAAAAAAAAAAAAAAAAAAAAGTGTATGCATTTCAGTGGCGTTCAGTACATTCATAGTATTATGCAACCACCACCTATATCAAGTTCCAAAACATTTCACATTCCGTCATACCAAAAGAAAACCCTGTACCCATTAACGAGTCATTCCCTATGCGCCCCCTCCTCCCAGCCCCTTGCAACTGCCAGCCTGCTTTCTATCCCCATGGATTTGCCAGTGCTGGATATTTCATATAATTGTGTCTGGCTTCTTTCGCTTAACATGTTTTTTAGGTTCATCCACGTTGTAGCATGTATCAGTACTTCATTTCTTTTTATGGCTGAATTGTCCATTGTATAGATATGAAAAAATGTCTACCCATTAATTTGTTGATGGACAGTTGGATTGTTTCTGCATTTTGGCCATTATGAATAATGGTGCTGTAAACAGTTGTGTACAAGTTTTTGTGGGAACATACGTTTTATTTCTCTTGGGTATATGTATAACTAGGAATAGAATTGCTGGGTCATAAGGTGAATGCTATGTTTAACTTTTTGAGGAACCACCAAAACTGTTTCCCATAGCAGCTGTACCATTTTACATTCCCATTAGCAGTGTATGAGGAGGGTTCCAGTTTCTCCACATCCTCCTCAGCACGTGATAACTGTCTGTCCTTTTTAAATTCTAGCCATCCTAGTGGATGTGAAGCGATATCTTGTGGTTTTGACTTGCATTTCCCTGACGACTAACGGGGATGAGCATCTTAGCATGTGCTTGTTGGCCATTTGTGTATCTTTTTTTTTTTTTTTTTTTTGCGGTACGCGGGCCTCTCACTGTTGTGGCCTTTCCCATTGCAGAGCACAGGCTCCGGACGCACAGGCTTAGCGGCCATGGCTCACGGGCCTAGCCGCTCCACGGCATGTGGGACCTTCCTGAACCGAGGCACGAACCCGCGTCCCCTGCATCGGCAGGCGGACTCTCAACCACTGCGCCACCAGGGAAGCCCTGTGTATCATTTTTTTGAGCAGTGTTTATTCAAGACCTGTGCCCATTTTTGAATTGGGTTGTTTGTTCTTGAATTGTAAGAGTTCTTTGTATGTTCTGGATATTAAACTCTTACCAGATAAATGCTTTGCAGATATTTTCTCCCATTTTATAAGCTGTCTTTTCATTTCTTCATAATGCCCTTGGATGTAGTAAGTTTTTAATTTTGGTGAGTTCTACTGTGTTTTTTCTTGTGTTGCTTGTGTTTTGGTATCACATTTAAGAATCTGTTGGCAAATCCCGGATCATGAAGATTTACTCCTGTGTTTTCTTCCAGGAGTTTTGTAGTTTTAGCTTTTACATTTGGGTCATTGAGTTAATTTTGGTATATGACGTGAGGTGGGGCAGGGGGACGTGCGTGTAACTTCATTGTCTGCATATAGATATCTAGTTGCCCCAGCACCATTTGTTGTCCCCCACTGAATACTTGGCACTTTTGTAAAAAATCGGTTGGCCATAGATGTATGGGTTTATTTCTGGACTGTCTGTTCTATTCCACTGATCTGTGTGTCTGTCCTATGCTGGTATCACAACTATTTTGATCACTGTAGCTTCATAGTAAGTTTTAAGATCAGAGAATGTGAGTCCTCAACTTTGTTGTTGTTTTTCAATATTGTTTGGCTATTTGGGGCCTGTTGCAATTCTGTGTGAATTTGAGGATCAGCTTTTCCATTTCTACAAGAAAGGCTGTTGGAGTTTTAATAGGAATTGTATTGAATCTGGAGATTGCTTTCGGCACTATTGCCATTTTAACAATCTTAAGCCTTCTAATCCATAAACATGAGATGTCTTCCCAATTATTTAGGTGTGCTTTAATTTCTGCTGCAAGATTTTAAAAGAGATGCTAGATTATCACTTACTGATGCATTTGATATTACAAAGGCCCTGTTTAGGTGCCCTCGGTATCGGGGACCACAGTAGAAGACAGCGTGCGCCTCCTTTCAGTAGGCAGTGTCTTACACACCTCTAGAAGGCACGCATATGTATGCGTGTGCGCTCAACAAAGTCACCGGGCATGGTCAGTGACAGCCAGCTTCACTCTGCAAAGTAAAGGCCTGGATGTCTAGGTAAGGTCGTTAACAGGATTACTGAGCTGGACAGAACCTTAGAGATTGTATAGTCCAGCTTCTGAATTGGTAAAGAAACTCAGACCCAGAGTTAGCCCAGACCAGGAATACAATTCAAAGCAGACATCTTGTGATTTTTATTGAGTTTGTGTTTGTTTATTGTGGATTTTTAAAATTAGTTTATTTATTTCATAAGGTCAGGTCACAGCAGAAAGACACTCTACACAGAAGAGTAGCCAGAGTTGATCATTTCAGCAATCCCAAGAATCTTGTTTCAGAGACATGACATCTTATGTAGGGGGATTAAAATGGTTGCATGAAAGCATTCTAAAGTGGCCCTCGAAAAAACCTTTCTGAATTTGAGAGAGCCCATTTTGCCACAAACGTTCCGAGTACCCTCTGCTATAACTGTGCATGCTCTTGCTCTGCGAGGAAGGGAGAACTAGTTCATGGAACTGGGGCCTGCTGCTCTTTCCCCAGCGTGGCTCCTCCCCCTCAGCTGTGATGAATACTTGGGAGCACAGCTTTCTACTTCAGGCAACACGGCTGGGAAGGGGGAGACAGCCCGGAATCCAGCGCTGTCTTGTGATTCTTCATGTATCTGCTTGTAATTTGGTTATAACAGACTTGAGCAAGTCTTTGACTATAGCTGAGGGGCGCTAAACCAAACTGCTGGCCGTCTGTTGTTTTTGGCAGCATCCCCCACCTCCCTGCAGGGAGCAGGTGGTTAGAAGTGTTCATTCCTGTAATAGGATAGGCAGTAGGTGGAGATAGAGAGCTCCTTTTTTTGTCAGCTTTGGAGTAAATTCTCCCCTTTCCCCGTGGTGATGAAAGCCAGTATCTCATCATCCATTATAGTGAGGGCAGATGGGAGCAGGTGATCTAATCCTCATTTTATAATCGGAGGGGGTTTTTGTTTGTTTTTTTGGTTTTTAAAAAAATTCTGGCCACACTGCGTGGCATGCAGAATCTTAGTTCCCTGACCAGGGATTGAACCTGTGCCCCCTGCAGTGGAAGCTCGCAGTCCTAACCACTGGACCACCAGGGAATTTCCTAATCCTCACTTTAGATGAGAAGACAAAGATCAGCATTTATATGAGCAGTTCAAGGTCACAGAGGAAGTCAGTGAGGACCAGAGCCCCAGTCTCCTGAAACCTGACTCCAGTGATCATCTACTGTGTTCCCCTGGGAACTGAGAGGCCCTGCCTGGTCCCCTGCTAAGCAGTAGTCACTGCCCTTCCTCAGCATGTCATTCTTTCCTCCCTAGACCAGCAGTGCTGTCAGCACCACGGGCTGTAGAATAGTCGTTGAGGCAGGTCAGTCTGCTCACACGGGTCAAGTGATCGGGGGGTTTGTACTCGTGTCCTTCCCCACACAGCAGGCCTTGGCTTGCTTACTGCTTTTTCATCCCTTTGATGTAGGACCCTTTTTTTTTTTTTTTTTTAAATAGGTTTCCCTCCAGTAGGTGGGGACTTTTCTTGAGTTGTGTGCTTCTGTGAGTAATTTGGAGTTTGGAGGCAGTGTTTAGTCCTTGGATTCCTTCCATTCATTTTAGGTGCTGATTATAGCTCAGGCCAGATTTGCAGCTGGAACTTTTATCTGTCGGTGTGTGTGCTTAGGTGTGTGTGTGTGTTCTTTCTATATTAATCTCTTGTCACTCCAGGGGGGAAAATGCCCCATATAATGTACTTCACTTACTTGGTGACCTAAGGGCATGGTTCACTGACATTTGAGACTTTACACTGAAAAAAGTGATGTGATTTCAAAGCTCTCCCAGCTGGAATTCCATACTTTTTTTTTTTTTAAAAGAATTTCTTTTGGTGTGGACCAATTTTAAAGTCTTTATTGAATTTGTTACAATATTGCTTCTGTTTTTATGTTTTGGGTTTTTTTGCCGCGAGGCATGTGGGACCTTAGCTCCCTGACCAGGGATCAAACCTGCACCCCCTGCATTGGAAGGGGAAGTTTTAACCATTGAACCACCAGGGAAGTCCCTGGAATTCCATACTTTTAGCCACAGTGTTGTTTTTGTATTTATAGTTCAACTTTTGATTAATCCTCCTCCTTCCTGAAACAGCTCCACTGAGTTTTAGCTGGTGTATGTAGCACTAATTTTTCATATTTATTTATAAAGTGCATATACATATTGAGTCAAAGCAGCCTCCGGGCCCCATGTCACTGCTTGTCTGAAAACATCCATTCTTATTCAACTAATATTCAGTTTTTTCTCTTTTCTTTTTTTCTGATTATAAAAGAAGCACATCATAGGAAACGTAGAAAAATTAAGTATAAAGAAAAAAATTGTAATCTCACGACCCAGAGATAACTACTTTTAGTATATTTCTTTTATTTTTTTCCTCCTATTTTAAAATTAAAATAATCATAATGTCATGCTTTTTAAAACTTTTATGTGATCATTTTCCTTTATTGACAAAAACTTTATAAACATTTTAAATGGATGCTTGAATATCTGTGGTTGGATATTCAATGATTATTTTTATTGTACTGTTTCTTTTTTCTCCCCCCGCCCCCCACTTTGGACTAACTTTTAGTCTGGATTATTTCCTTCCTATAAATTTCTAAAAATTGATTCTGTATGTGTGCAGATGTCTGCTTGTCTCTAAGTACCCTGCAGGTCATATGCATTTCAAAGTCTTTGCCACCAGTAGGCATTTCTGTCTTAAGCGTTCTTGATCTTTTTCAAAGCATCTTAGGCAGTCTAGAACTTTATTGAGCTTTATAGACAGACAGATAGAAGATATGTATCTTTAATATGTGTATATATATCCACAAGTTAAGGATTAATCTTCGTTTTATGAAGGAATGAACATTGAATAGTTTAATCAGACAAATAGGGCTCTCTTCTAGGTTTTATCTGTTTACATTTGAAACAGATGTGGGAAAATAGCAATTCTTATTATAATATTTACTTGAGTGAGCATAGCTTTTTTTGTTTTGTTTTTTGTTTTTTGCCGTGTGCGGGCCTCTCACTGTTGTGGCCTCTCCCGTTGCGGAGCACAGGCTCCTGACGCGCAGGCTCAGCGGCCATGGCTCACGGGCCCAGCCGCTCCGCGGCATGTGGGATCTTCCCGGACCCGTGTCCCCTGCATCAGCAGGCGGACTCTCAACCACTGTGCCACCAGGGAAGCCCGAGTGATCATAACTTTGAGAGCAGAGTTCAGATTACAGAAATTTGAGCTCTTGTGTCTAGGTGTCTGTTTGACCCAATGGGTACATGTTATTTTGAGCGAAGATCTATTTTAGTCTTTATGAATGTTCCTACTCCTGTTAAGGTGGGCCTTCTACTCCCACTTCAAGTTGTGATTTTTGAAGAAAGTAAAATTGGATTGTGGCATACTCTGCAATCTTCTAAGTTATATCTCTGACTTTGTTTTTCCTTATAAAATGTAGGGCCTGAAATAAGGTCAGAAAGAGTCTTTTTCCATGTTTAGGGCAAAAATGTGCATGCTTATAATGAGTCAACCTGAAACCTTTACAAAGTCCCTGAGGTACCTACAGCCTGCTTCATGTAAAGAAGTGATGGTACCAGCCAAATGTCATTATGACTCTGCCAGCCTCCTTATTTGTTCTCTTCCTTATTCAGCTTCTTTCAGCATCTTTAGGAAAAAGTGTGGACCACTCTCTTGCTTCTTCCAGTCGTTAGGTACTTTGAGAATTTTAAGCAGAGTAACTTTGCAAATTTCAACTCAGCAAAAATTTGCCAGCAGCCTTCTAAGCATTATTGGGGTTTGGATAGTGATTATATATAGACACAGCCCACTTTTTCTTCATGATGTCTGGTATGATGTATTTGGTGCTTTTCCGAGTCCTTTTATTTTGCCCACAGTGTTTCTGCTCCGTGGGACATAAACTCACTAGGAGTTATTCCCAGAAAGATACCGTTTGCCCCAGTTAGGATTTAGTGATGAGGACCTAAAGTGCCCATTCCAGGCTCTTTCTGACTTTCTCTACTGAGGCCAGTGGTCTTTGCAGCCTCTTGTCTTTGGTGTGGTTTTTCATTTATAAAATAATAATTTTACCCTCACCTGGGGCAAACAGGTTCCAATACTTGTCTAACCTAAGTTGTTAGTGTTCGCCTTTCTTTATCTCACAGGATCTTTAGGGCCAAGTTATTTTCCTTTCTGTGGAAGAACTCTCCAATAGGCTGGCTGAAAGCGTCCTTCTCAGCACGTGTAGCATACTTTGCCTCTCTAATATTTTTTTAAATCACATTCACACAAGCACACCCCTGCACCACTACCACTATGCCTTTGTAACTTCGTGTTTCTCCTTGCTGCCTCTGCTTACCCCATTGCAGTTTAGCAGGCGTATCTCCATTACTGTCTTTAGAATCTTCCACCAGTGGTCTAATCTCAAAAGCCAAAAGATACTTTTCAGTCTCTGTCTCTCATCTCCTTTTCTCTTTTTGGCCCTCTCTATAGCATTTTATACTGTTTAATAATTTTTATGTGTTTTCCTTCTCTGGTTTCTGTATCCCACCTTCTGCTGGTTCTAAGACTTTTGTCCTTTAATCAGCTTTTCTCCATCCTTGCCCTGTAAATATGGGTTTTCCTTTAGGTTTTTTTCTTATTCCAGACCTTTTCCTTGAGTGACATAAAGTGGCTTCAGCTACCACCTTTGTGCTGATGGCTTAAATCTAAATCTTTACCTAGACACTTCCTTGTACTTAAGACCCATTTATCTTATTTCCACAGATACTTCTTACTTAATATGGTCAAAACACACCATCTCTTCCCTTCCAACCTTTCCTTTCCTGCCCTTCCCCTCTCTTGGAGAAGAGCATTGCCATTCATCAAAACCAGACACTGGACCTCATCCAGTGTTTC
This sequence comes from Pseudorca crassidens, assembly GCF_039906515.1. NCBI lineage: Eukaryota > Metazoa > Chordata > Mammalia > Artiodactyla > Delphinidae > Pseudorca > Pseudorca crassidens. The sequence continues at coordinate 67,939,603 of NC_090310.1, forward strand.
TCCCCCTATTTTTCCCACCTCCCACGCCAGTCATTTCACCCTTCTCATGTCCCAGTCTCTCCCTCAGCTCCTCTGCCGCACCTCTGCCAGACAACCTCCCGTCGCCTGTCTTCCACATTGGAGTAGTCACCAAGCCATTGTGATCTTTGTCTCCTCAGGTTTTCTTGAATTTGTCCCCCTTCTCTTCATCTCTGTGTCCACCTCCACCACCTTAGTTCAGGCTGTCACTGTGTCTCACCTGGTCGCCTGCAGTAGCCTGGTTACTGATCCATCTGCATTTGTTCTTATGCCCTGTGATCCATTCTTTGCATGGCACCCTGTGATGTTTTCAGCATGCAGCTCTGGGCATGTCATTCTCTGCTCAAACATTTAAATGGCTTCCCATTGCTCCTAGAATATAGGCCCAAATCCTCTCATGTGGCCGTCCCCCTACCCCACCCCGGGACTTGGCCCCTGCTGACCTCATCAGCCATATCTCTTACCGTGTTCCATTGCATTTTGTCTGTGCTGACCTTCTTTTGTCTCTGGCTTCATATGTGCTGTTCCCTCTGCATAGAACACTCTCCCTCCTTTACTTCCCACTGGTTACCCTTACCTGGTTGATCCCCATTCATCGTTTATATCCTAAGTCAAACAGTATTTCCCGGAAACCCCATCTCCACCCCATAAATCCAGGTCTCTCCCCGCTGCCACCCCCCATATATACTGTCGTAGCTCCCCATCATTTTCCTTTAGAGCACCACATAGTTTGTCATTCTCTTTAGGGATTATTTGGTGATTCTCTGACCAGATCATAAAATCCTGGCTGTATTGTCATTCTTTCATCCCCAACCCTAATCCTGATGCTTGGCTCAGCGTCTGACCTCAGGTGGCACTTATGGTTGCATTTCGGTTTATCTCCAGGTGCGGTCAGAGGATATCTTCAACGGGGACTCCTGGTTGAGGACGTTCCTGCGAGATCTAGGCTTTACTCCTGAGACAAATTCTTTTTCTCACTCAGCTTTTAGATTGATAGGGTTGGACTATGGTGCCACCTAATTAAAAATTCTGTGACTTTTTTCCCCTCGTCTTGGAGGTCATGGGCCTTTTCATTTTCTCAAGCCAGCTTCTAGTAAATGTGCTCAATTTTCAGGTCATACTCAAATGGTTTGTGGGAGGAAGGATTTTGTATCCCATTAATAATTCTCTTTGTCTTCAATTCTGTACATCTTTAACATATAAATCAGGAAGATTAAATATTATAAAATAATAAACATGGGAAGGGTGATTGTTCTTTTCCCCTCTCAGATCTGCTCATTGACATTGAACAGTTTAACAAGTGCTTGGTCTCATTCAGAACTCACCATCACCCCAGGATATAGGCATTGTTTCCATTCCCATCTTAGGAGGATGCTAAGCCCAGCAAGGCAAAGTCACATGTCATACCACAGACAAGAGGTAGAGTAGGATCTGAGCCTTGGATTTTCTGACTCTGAGTTTTTTCTGTTCTACCACAGAGACCTACCTCCCTCCAGTGGGAGGGTGATATACCTTCAGTCTTTTGGAGGAGCTGGGAAATGCATTTTCTTCCTTTTTTCGCTAATGGGAAGGAATTGATGTTTTTTTATTGCTTATAGAGAGCGCTGTATCCAAATACTGTGCAGTAACCTACAGGCTAGCCTGCTTCAGGCAGACCATATAGCACTTAAAATTATAGTAAACATTGCTTAAAATTATTTTTTGTGAAAAATATCCTTTTCCTTTCTACCCTTTGCTTCTTATCTGCCTTCTAGGAATGCTTGACTCCCCCAGTATTAGGCTCAAAAGGAGAAACAGGTGAAAAATTGGCACCTTCGATGCTTGCACAGCAATAACCTGGGTCTTTATTAAAATAGTCATTAAGGAAGTCAGTTTGTGGGGGCTTTATTTGCATAAAACTTGCATTTTTGAAGGTTAACTTTTTAAAAAAGAATTAATTATAAATAATTCTTCCTGTACATTAGTATTTTGGTTTTATCTGGTTTTGTATGAGGGGTCCATTGCGTAAATGGTGTAAGCATTTTTGAAGGACCCAGGTCATTTTTAAATGTCTCTTTTTAGAGCACTTTTATGGACATCTGTTAAATTGTAAATTTTAGCTTTATGGTTATGTTAAGGTTTGAAAATTTGCCCAGTCCTAAAATTGATTTTATTTTTGTTAGCTTCATTTTTATTAGTTTAGTTATGTGTATACAGTGACTTTTCATTCTTCTTCCCTTGCTTTTGCAATTCCCTATCATAAGGGGGTTTTTCTTGTGATAGTAGAAGCTCCCTTAAACCTTTTGTGTAGAGGGTCCTCTGGGGAGAAGGAAATACCCTGAAAACACTTTGTGGTACGATTTCAGGTTTAAGAAGGCTGTTCCCAGTTGATCCCTCCAGTGGCTGGTTGGATTGCTCTGAGAATACTCCTAATTGTGGTCATTTTGTCATTTTCCCTTCTGGGAAGTACTTTGTGTGTTCTGTTGGAAGCGGGTGGGGGTGAGGGATTTCTTCCTCTGCCCCTCTTGAGCTTTTGTGGCTGGACTAAGAATAAAATTGACAGAAGGCAGATTAAGAGGAGAAAAAGAAACAAATTTTAATCATGTGCATGGAAATCTCATAAAAATGGGACCTAAGAAGTAGCCAGAGAAGGCAGCTTTTATACTTTTTAGACAAACAATAAATTTGTGAGGAATTGACAGCACAAAAAAACTTAGGCTTTGGGTGCTGAATTAGAAAAGACTGTAAACAGAGTTTAAGCTTGGGGTAGTAAATTAAAGAAGTAAAGTAACAAGGTTTGTTTATATAGGCTTCTTGGCTCTGAACTCCTTGTCTCTGACAGTAAGTGTTTCCTTCTACCTCCAGATGCAGAGTGAACCTTTCACATGAGAGATTTATTTCCTGCTTTTCAGGGAGACAGAGGAGGGTCAGAGTCTTTTTTTTTTCTTCCTTATATAAGCGGCTTCTTAGGCAGCTTCAATTCAAAATAATCAATATGCCACGGTGGCATATTTTGGGGCAGCCCACTCTGAGCCTCAACAATGCCTTTATTACTTATTTTAGTAATGGAGCCACAAGGCCCTGAATACTGGGATCGGAGCCGCGACTTCCTCTTTTCCCTGTATCTTGCATCTTACTCAGCAGCTCCAGCCCTGCTGTGACATCCCAGAATGTGTCATTTTGAGATGTCTCCGCTGCCACTAAGTCATATGGAGCATGGAGCTGGGTGAGAGAGAGGTGCAAGTCAGTGATGGGTTTTCAGCGTTCCCGTGTAGATCCTTGAAGGAAAATTAAAAACAGCATTCTGATTTTCAGTCCAAGGATCTATAGGTTGTATTTTCCCTTAAGAAAAATGAATGAAAGAAAGAGAAATTAATTAACTAATTGGGGTTTAAGTAGAAGCTGTGACTTCTACATGTAGATCCTGTGAGCCTTAGTGGCAAGAGGTGAGCCTCCTGGCAGGACGAGGGGGCTGAATGGGCACGTTAAGTAATCTTAGGGCGAGGATCAGCTTCCCCTTTCTGCCTGGCTCTCTTTACCCTTCATGCAATGAAGCCGTTCTTTGACTCTGAAGCCGTTCTCTGAACAGGGCCCTTCATAAACTTCTTCATGCGTAATAACCCTTTATGATTCTTAATTGGGAGTAGCCAAGCAGTGGGTGATTTTTATATACCGTATGTCCTATAGCACAACAGGGCAAGATGAAGGAACACATGAGTCTTGTTACTGGAAATCTTATCAAATCAAGCCCCTGCCTGTGGTGTTATTTCTAACATAATATTTCTTATGTAAATACTTCTTAGCAAGAAGAAAGTAGGTTTGACAGTGTTTACATTTTGATCAGTGATTACATTTACATGAGTTGCTAGAGAGTATGCTTCTAATTTTGTTTGTTTTGAAAGTGAAATTCCTGTCTAAAGGTCACTGTGATGTCGGACCCTGTCATTTCTAACCATCTTATCCCCAAGCTCATCTGCAGCGTGTCAGATTTGGCTTACCGCTGTAACCAAGAAAGGCAAAGAATGTGTCAGCCTTGCTTCCTTCAGCCAGTTGTCTTCGTACTCCATGCCGGACTGTGTTCCCACAAAGTCAGCAGGGGGATGTTGGACACATTTTCTCCCTCTGGTTTGAAGAGTCTGTGAGGCAAGATTCCAGAGCTTTGTCAGGACCATAAATCCTCGGCATTATCTTAGAACTACGTGTTGGGCCTTTACCTTCTATGTTTTGAACATTTCTTGGCAGTCAAATAAACCCAGGCAATTCCTCACAGGTGCCTGCTTTCCCCTCCACCTCCTCTCCTCAAGGATCCTGAAACAGGGCAGCCGTAGCAGCAAATCTGGTGGAACTCCTGCCTGTTTCATGGCTCCCCATGGCCTCTCTAGGGTGGTGTGGGGTTTGCTGCAGTAGGTGCCTGTAGCAGAATGGAGGATTCAGCTCAACCCATCACCTCTGCCACCACCCCAGTATAAATTATTCATGAGCAGGGAAGGAAAAGCAACAGCTGCCTGGGTTTGCCTTGTCTTTTCCTGCTTAAGGTAGGTAGTGGAGGAAGAGGCAAGTGTCTGAAGACAAGAGTACGAAAAAGAGCCGTGTGAAGTGTGGGTGAGGTGAATTAGCTGGCAGGGAGAGAAGACTGATGAGCGGGAGCGGTGCAGCAGCGTCATCTGCTGGTGTAAATGGTACAGGGCTTGATCTCTCGAATTCCTGTACCAGGCAGGGGAGCATGAGCCTTAGATTAAAGGCTAAGTCCTCTGTTACAAGTGTAAGGTATTTTAAGCAAGGAGCATGTGACCACCTTGCCACATCATTTGTCTGAATGGTACTTGGTGTGCTAAAGAGACTGTGGGATGCAGCACACTTAAATGAGTCAACAGAACTTGAATAGGTCTCATCACTTTGAAGTTGGTTTTCATGGTATCATGAAAGGAAGCCTGGATTTCTGCTGAGCACAGGAGTTGCTGAGGGCATGGTTTGGAACCTTGTAGCAGCAGAGCTTGTGGACCACAGTTGTCAGAAGGCAGGCTAGTAGTTTGAGAAAAAAGCTTCTTGGATTCTCCTGAGGTCTGTTTCCTCTGCCCGTCCAGAACCTAAGAGAATAACTGGAAAGGCAGCTAGCTGTCAAGGGAGTGCCGTGACCTGACTGGCAGATTCTTCACAGGGACCACCGAGGAAGTCCCTGTTTTAACAGGTTTAAAAGCAGTCTTTACCTGTATTTAGATATTTAGAATATATATCTAGTCACTCTTGCTGATACATTTTAACCTCTTGTCGCATTGGTCACTTTTTTCGAAGGCTATTTTTTAGAACAGTTTTAGGTTCACAGCAAAATTAAGACGAAGGTACAAAGATTTCCCACATACTCCCTATCCCCAAATATGTATAGTCTCCCAACTATCAACATTCTCCAGGTGTGGTACATTTGTTACTGTTGATGAACCTACACTGACACACTATAATCACCTAAAGTCAGTAGTTTACATTAGGGTTCACATTGGTGTTGTACATTCTGTGGGTTTGGACAAATGTATAATTTATCATTACAGTATTTTCACTACCCTAAAAATCATCTCTGCTCCACCTGTTCATCCCTCCCTACTTCCCTCCAACCTTTGTCTCCATGATTTTGCCTTTTCCAGAATGTCATATAGTTGGATTCATAGTTAGCCTTTTCAGATTGGCTTCTTTCACTAAATGATATGCATTTAAGGTTTCTCCATGTCTTTTCATGGCTTGATAGCTCGTTTCTTTTTAGTGCTGGATAATATGCTGTTGTTTGGATGTACCGAAGTTTATTTATCCATTCACCTACTTAAGGACATCTTGGTTGATTCCAGCTTTTGGAAGTTAGGAATAAGGCTGTTATGAACATTCGCGTGCAGGTATTTGTGTGGGCATAGATATTCATCTCCTTTGGGTAAATACCAACAAGCATGATTGCTGGATCATATGGTAGGAGTATGTTTAGTTTTGTAAGAAGCCACCAAATTGTCTTCCAAAGTGGCTGTACCATTTTGCATTCCCACCAGCAATGTATTTGAGAGTTCCTCTTGCTCCACATCCTAACCAACGTGTGGTGTTGTCGGTGTTCTGTGCTTTGGCTATTCTAATAGGTGTGGGGTGGTATCTCAACAGTGTTTTTTTGTTTTTGTTTTTGTTTTTGCGGTACACGGGCCTCTCACTGCTGTGGCCTCTCCTGTTGCGGAGCACAGGCTCCGGATGCGCAGGCTCAGTGGCCGTGGCTCATGGGCCCAGCTGCTCCGCGGCATGTGGGATCCTCCCAGACCGGGGCACAAACCCGTGTCCCCTGCATCGGCAGGCGGTCTCTCAACCACTGCACCACCAGGGAAGCCCCTCAACAGTGTTTTAATTTGCATGTCCCTGATGACGTGTGATGTCTTTCACAAACATTTTCTCCCAGTCTCTGGCTTGTCTTTTCATTCTCTTGACAGTCTGTTGCAGGGTTGAAATTTTTCATTTTAATGAAGTCCAGCTTGTCAGTTCTTTCATGGATCATGCCATTGGTGTCGTATGTAAAAAGTCATCACCAAACCAAAGACCATTTAGATTTTCTTCTGTGTTATCTTCTAGGAGTTTTATAGTTTTGTGTTTTACCTTTAGGTCTCTGATTCATTTTGAGTTAATTTTTGTAAAGGATGTAAGATTTGTGTGTAAATCTGGTGTTTTGCATGTGGATGTCCAGTTGTTGAAAATACTATCTTTTCTCCACTGTATTGCCTTTGCTTCTTTGTCAAAGATCAGTTGATTATATGGGTCTATTTCTGGGCCCTCTATTCTGTTGCATTGATCTGTTTGTTTATTCTTTTGCCAGTATTGGCGTTGTCTGGATTACCACAGCTTAAAGTAAGTCTTAGAGTCAGGTAGTTTCTAACTTTGTTCTTCTTTTTTAACATTGTGTTGGCTCTTCAGAATCTTTTGCCTCGCCATATAAACTTTAGAGTTAGTTTGTCTGTATCTACAAAATAACTTGCTCTGGTTTTGTTGGGATTGCCTTGGATCTGTAGATCAAGTTGGGAAGAACAGACATCCTAATAGAATTGAATATTCCTATCCATGAACATGGAATATCCTCCATTTATTTACTTCCGTGTTCAGTCATCAGAATTTTGTAATTTTCCTCCTATAGATCTTATACATATTTTGTTAGATTTATACTTAAGTATTTCATTGTTTTGGGGCTAATTTAAAGGTATTGGGTTTTAATTTCAAATTCCACTAGTTCATCGCTGGTATATATAGGAAAGCAATTGACTTTTATATATTAACCTTGTATCTTGCAACTCTGTGTTTTTTAATCCTTTTCAGTGAATCCCACTTTCATCCTTTCTCTCGTGATGCCCTCCTCCTAGGCTCATGCAACTGCTCTTAAAATAGAAATCCCTATGGGAAGAGAATGAGAAGAAATGCCCATGGCACAAGGAGGTATGGGCATGATCCATCCACTTTCAGAGTGGCCTGAAGAGAGGACTTTAATATGGAACATATTTCCTTTTATTAAAATGAAGTTTCTGTGGTGATATCTAGAATATAATAGCAGCCTAAGCATGATGAGATACCTCTCCACTCTCCTAAACAGGAATAAATGGGATTTTTTTTTTTAAGATTGCCTTTGAAGAGAGTTATTTGAACTTAAGGTAGTGTGGGGGTGTTATCAGATCAATCACCTTTCTTTTTTAAAAAAATATTTATTTATTTATTATTTATTTATTTAGGCTGCACCAGGTCTTCGTTGCAGCATGTGGACTTCTTAGTTGCGGCATGCATGCGGGATCTAGTTCCCCAACCAGGGATCAAACCCCAGCCTCCTGCATTGGGAGTGCAAGAGTCTTCCCACTGGACCACCAGGGAAGTCCCAGCCACCTTTCCTTTTGACTTCAGGTGGACTTGCTAAATTAAATTAGTCTAAGGATTATCCAAGAGTGAGGACCCTTGGATTCTGATCTCAGGTCAGCTCACTAGAGACTTGGTGATTTTCAAACTGTTCTTGAGGAATTCCTTCAACTGAAGTGCTCTGTAGCTACCAAGACTGGATGGCTCTGAGTTGAGGTGGCTTTCATTTGTCAGCTTTGGTCAGAGGATTTGGGCAGGGAGCAAGGGGTAACTATTCAGTAACTATTTTACCTTTTTTGTACCTAGAATTCAGGAGAAGTTAAATAAATGAATCCATGTCCAGTAATAGAGAATTGGTCTTCTCTATTAATTTCCTGTGAAGTCTGTGAAACCAAAGAAGAAAACTGTTTGTGGAGGGAAGGACAGAGAACCTTCACGTTTTAGGTCCTCAGATTTGAAAGTAGTTTTCAGTTTCAAGAATGAAAGGTGATTACTTTATGTGGTGTGCTTGTGCATGATATTATCTTTTATATATTGTTAATTCATTGGGCAGCTGTGTAGACACCTACTGTTTACAGGGCACTGCTGGGCATGGTGGATGCTGGGTGAAGCATATAGGTCTGGTCCTAGCCTCCCGACGCTTACTAGTTTGATGGAGGAGTCACTATCAATAATTAACGTAAGTCATTATTTTAGTTGTATTAAGTCTACGAAGGTAAAACATGGGGTGCCAGGAGAGCTTACTTTCTTAACCTGTCACTTGTCTGTTCGTTTGATGACTTGTGTGAGCAGCTCTCATTTCAGGTGGAAGGCTGACCGCCACCAGTCATGTAGGGGTGGAGCCTCCCTGCCCATTTCCCCATTCCCCTCTTCCACTCCTTGCTTGGAATTTGTCTTTACAACTCAAAGTAAGTGTTCTTCATTTAACCTTTTTCCTGTCTTATCACTCTTCCTAGGAGTGCTTAAGCTTATGCCCTCAAACCCTTTGCCTCTCAGGTGTCTGGCATGAAGGAATGTGGAACTTGAAGAAAAACCTTACGGGTGGTTCAGTTCCTTCAGTTTTCAGATAAAGAAGGATGAAGGAAAGGAGGGAACACATCCACAGTCACACAGAAACTAAAAGAGCCAGAATTAAACCCAGGGCTTTGCATCTTAGCCCAGTGCTTTCTGTTACCTTCCTGCAGGAGACGCTTTAGTCACCAAGGGCCCAGTCTCAGGAACCTCCTTATCTTTGCAGAAACACCAAGGAGGGTGACACAGTTAGAGGGAAAAAGTCAAGCCCCAAAGGGGTTGTAAACCACAGATCTCACATGGCCCAGAGTTGTTACTCCATACAGATTTACCAAGAAGACCTTTTAGCTGGGAGCTGAGGAAAGAAAATAGTATATTCAGTTCCTGTCATCAGGGGAGTCATATTTTAGGGGAACATAGAAGTCTTGTATGTATGGAGAGAGTACCTAAGAGCAGTCTGTTAGGGGCGCAGTGCACAGGAAGGCCAGTGGAGATGGGGACCAACGTCTTGGATAAGGAGGAAAGATTTTTCTAGAGGAGTGGGACTCAGCAAGTTGGCGAAGGAGTGGAGTCAGGACTTTGCCAGGACCAGGAGAAGAAAGAGATCCCTTCAGGCTTGAGGGGAATCTGAACAAACGGCCTGTGCAAGCTCTGGCATATGCATGGGGGGTTGGGAAGTTGTAAGAAGACCTTGCTGCTGGGAGCAGTCATGGAGATAGTGCCGTGCCATGCTTCCCTTTCTCAGAGGAGTGACTTGAAAGCTGGGCTTCTGGAAGATAAGTCTGTTCAGGGGAGTCTGCTAGAAGGCGTCAGCTGGGCCTTGCTGCACTTCTGAGGTGTGGAACAAGGAAGTCCTGGATACAGGCAGTGGCAGTGGGAATTTTAAGCTTCTGTAGTCCTTGTCTACGAAGATAATAACTCTGGGTTAATCTAAGTTTAACACACAAAATATAGCTTTATAGTGGTTTTTCTAGCCATGTCTAGGTGGAGTTTTCAAAATGATTTTAAAGCTTAGGCTTTATTTTATTTTATAAAGTGTTCTGAAATAGATAAGAACCAAAGACACCGCAAATACAGAACATCACTTTTTACTTCCAAATCTCAAGTGCTTAGCTGAATACCATTTCATTCACTGTTGCCAGTATTGAGCTCTTGAGCTTTCCTTTTTTTATTTAAAGTTTTGCCTTTTGAGAGTTTGAATGAATGTTTAGCTGAATGGGGGAGGGGCTCTCTGGTGAGGAGCACACAGAGCAAGAAGGTGAGAGTATCTGTATCTCCTCTTTAAACCTGACCATCAGCACACACAGACTTAACTGCATTGTGTTCTCTTTGTCTCCTTAGGAATATAAACAGAAGCTTGCTCGGGTAACCCAGGTCCGCAAGGAACTCAAGTCCCATATTCAGAGCTTGCCAGACCTCTCGTTGCTGCCCAACGTCACAGGGGGCTTGGCCCCCCTGCCCTCTGCTGGTGACCTGTTTTCAACTGACTAAGGCAGGTGTCATGCCCCAGACTCCCATCTGTACCAGCAGAAAGAAGAGGGCAAGTCATGGTTGGAAATAACCTAGTAGCCCCTGGTTCTATCCCTCTTTCTGCTCAGCCCCCCCAGCCTCAAGAAAGAACCGCAGGGTCTGATTCTCCTCTCCAGCCTCTCCTGTTGAGCACAATTGAGGACAGTGGCGAATGGAATCCAGTTTAGATTTATATTTGGAAAGCATACAGACTCACTTCATGTTTCCACGCCCCTGTTGGTTTTCCATTCTTAGCTCTCTCTTTACACCCAAGAAGTTATGAAAATCATGTGTAGAAGAATCTTGTCTCTCCCGACAGCATTGTGTCATGAAAGCAGCTTCTCCTTTCTGAGTTGGGCTTGTTCAAGTTCACTTGAACTTCTGCTGAGGGACTCACTTCTGGAGTAGCTGGCTTTCCTGGCCGCCATCCACCCCAGAGGTTGGAGGCACGGCTGTTGAGCAACTTTGCCGTACAGAGTTTGCCAAATCTCGGATCCTCCCTTACTGTGACTTCTAGCAATGCGTAGTCAAAGGTTAGGTGCGTGTGTGAGCAGACTAGAGGGTCTAGCGATAAAGCTGATCTGGGACATCAAGTCATAGTTCAGAGAACGACTAACAGATCACAAGCATGAATTAAACATAAGTTATTTGCTTTAGGTTCCTATCCAACAACCTTCCCAGGCTGCACTTATCAAGGATGCCACCCACTGTCAGAGAGCACGTTCCTTGAAACATGATCTTTGCCCCAGTTGGTTGTGAAGGCGGTTGTTAGAAATGGCACTGTGGGCCTCCAAAGCTAAAGGCATTCTGGGAGTCCGGGCTCTGCGTGGGTGTTGCTTTGACCCTTTCTTTTGGGGAGTCGGGCACACACTAACATTTAATTCACTGCGTGGGCACGTGTCCACAGCATGGTGACTAAACTTGAAAATCTCCCCTGCAAATATGACACTCTGTGCATGCTTGTCTGTCCTTCACTTCACACCACTGCACGTGTCCTTGTGCCCCTAGGAGGAGGAGTACTTTGTGTCAGATGTTACTGAATAGCTCATCTCGGGAAGGGGGAAAGTGAGGGATATTAATTGGGGGTCTTAATTCCATTATCATGCCAGCTGACATTATGACTATATAATGTAGTTAGGGAGGATTATTACCTTGCTTTTAGTAAAGGTTAGGCCTGCTGACTGTAAATCATGCTAATTTGGCAGGCTTATTTTTGACATTGGAAAGGGCAGAAAACAATTTGCCCAAATAGTGTAACAGGAATTATAGCCCAGAGGCTGAAATCCAAAAGCTATATAAAAAGGAATTCAGTGGAGGGGGCTTCAGAATCTCCATTATTTTGAGTTGCTCTTTTCAGGATTACCAAAAAGCCAATTACATGTAATTTTACATGTTCAGCGTGTTAGAACATAACGTCTGTTTTTAAAAGTGTAACAGGCTTCCCTTCAAGAAGCTTTCCTGCCTGCCGTGAGGTGAAAATGATAAAAAGTCATAGCAGGTGTGCAGTTTAACTCTGTGTAGAACCTAGTAGCATTTAAGCTATTTTTCAGATTGAATACGGTCTGTGTGTTGTTTGCATATTGACACTGCCTGTTGTCCTGTCATTATTAAATTAATGAGTCTATATATAAAGCTTTTCTCCCAGAGGCCATAGGGCAGTAAATGACTTTTACTAAAATTGCAGAATAAATTCCAGTCTTTGCTGTTTCTGCATATAAGCCCCCTCCCCGCTTGGTGTGCTGCTTTAGTCCCGCAGATGAGCTTGCTTCTGAACAGACCCATCTTGCACAAACTCTGTGCTTTCTTTCACCAAGGAAGCAAAGTCTTACCAGCCACAAACCAGCCAAAAAGGTGTAGTAGATATCTGCTGTCATCAGCTAGATGAAAATATTATAACATAATGGATTTTGCCCACTGCTGTGTTTTATCTGATTGAGTCTTTGACTAGAAACTGGTGCATAATTATTACAGCAAGAGCAAGAAATGAAACTTTAGCAGTTATGTAAATGAATGTGTTGGCCTCTTAACACCTGTTACTAGTGGACTTCCTGTAAGGAAGTTAGTTCTGTTTTGTTTTTTAACTCTTAATTCTCTACTTCATTTGTTTAATTTAAATGAACCTTTCTCCTTGTATGTGTGAGGTGATCCGGCAGGGCGGGGTGGGTGGATTTTGTTCTGTGTTCTCCTATACTTAGGGCATCCATTGGCCTCTAGGACCTTTCCTTCAGGTCTTCATTCTCAGAAAGTCTTCAATCTTCCCTTGTTTTTTGTTCTGTTTTTTTTTCTTAAAGAGTATTTTTAAAGCTTAAATTTGTATATTAATTTAGGACTTTATTTAGAAGTATAGGCTGCCATTGGCGGTAGCAGTATATTCTGAAATGTCTCATAGATATATATTTTTGAATAAAGATGGTGTTGTTGAATGACATTGTGTAATGTTTCTTTTCCCTCCCCTGTTAGGGAGCACCCAAAGCTTTGTTTGTAATCAGTGGGTAATTAGTAATCATCAATAGAGATTGTGCTGTCTCTGCAGAGTCTTGTCTCTTAGGAGTTTTTGTGACTGTTTAGTAGCCCATAAATACTCAGCACTTAGATAGTATTTTTTGGTTCTTTCCAGGGGGTTAATTAGCTTTAATTAGCCAATTCACACAATACACAGGAGAGATACCTTCATAGTTTTATCTTCATTGTACAGAAGTGGGATTGATGGAGAGAGGTTAAATGACTCTTTGCCTAGTACCACACGGTCTCCGACAGATTAAAACTTGCAGGTTCTTTGATTTCAGCACTTCTGTTCGTACCACTAGGCCTCGTAAGAGAGATTTGATTTTGGCAGTACAGTGAAAACCACTCTGAACAGTAAAATAAACATGAGATAATTGCAAACCCAAGTGATATGTCTTTTAAAAACATTTTTTGTAGGTTTCTTTTCACTTTTAAATTCGGTGAGAGCATATTGACTATTACTGGTTAAAACTCAAAATAACAAAAAATGGTTTGAAATACTTTCCTTTGAAGCAATTGATATGTTTAGAAGGATGATTTTAACCTTTCTTACTGGGTGAGGGCAGCATTTACCAAAAGAAGTACAGTTACCAGTTTATCCCGTTTATCTCATGACGCAAAAAAACTGCTGTAGCCCTGGTCCTTCAAGGCTAAATGCAACCCAAGATGAAGATCAGATTTGGAAAGTTGAGGCTATGCATTAACCAAGTTCTGTCTTAAAATATAAAGGTTGAATGTAATATGTGAATCTCAGGAGACAAGATCTCCTTCTGTGTCCCCAGGTTTCATGGCCTAGTTAATGTCTTCACTCCTGCCTATAAATAGTAAGTCCATAATTCCTCTGGTTTAATTAGCACTTCAGGCTACAAAATGTGACTCTGAGGTCCTCAGAGCTGAGGATGGAACTAACTACCCAAGAGTTCATGAATCTGTCAAAATGCTTAACCTCTGTGATTAGAGCCATTAACAGTGTGACCTTCCTAGGCAAGGTGCTTTCCTCTCTGGGCCTCAGTTTTCTTATCTTTGAAGTGTATTGGACTAAATTGTTTCTGGACACCTGCCAGCCCTAAAGCATATGATTGTTGTCTTGCAGGAGAATGCAGGACTGAAGTCTGAGAATGCTGGATGGCATTTTCTGGGTTCTCCATAGTATTTGATAGATAGAGTAATAATATCATCATCGTGCTGTAAACGCTTATTTTTTAAAAAGTTTACATGAAATCTTGGAGCCTGTGAGGATCAAAACACGAGACAGTGCCAAGACTAGGAAGATGAGAGTAAGCACAGTAGCTCACTGTCTGGGGACAAACAGTCTGCGCTTGGTTTATTTGAGATCTTTAAGAAAAAGCCACCCTCCAACCTGGTTTGCTCTCTTGCTTTCTCTTAAGATCATTCATCTAGCTAAACTCATTTCTCATCGCCACCTCTGTGGGATTTTCCATTTAAAAATCATTTTTCCACTCTGAGGCACAGATTCAATTAAGAATCCTTTATTCTCCTGTACAGTATATTAGGATTCGCACAGCTTTACCTAGTGTTGGAAGCCCAGTTTGTTCAATTTTTTAAGACTCTGAGACAGTTATTTTACATTAAGAATTCACTTCTACCCCTGGTTTGATAAATCTTAAAATTAGCAGTATGCATTAGAATTTACCTAATACTTTTTAAAATAAGAGGCAGCTGTAGCAAATGATAACCCCCATCTTCTGATCTCCTCTCACTGTGATGACCTTCGGCAAGTCCCTCAGCCTTTCAGGACCTCAGCTGCTTCTTAAAGGAAATGAGTGTGGTTGACTAACCTATGAAGTCCTTTCCAGATCTAAAGTTCTGTGACTAGGCTTTCAGAATATTTCTTCCTATTGAGAATCTTATTAATAATACCTCACTCTGTAGATTTTTAAATGCCAGTTATCTGTATGAACTCGTGAAATCGATAAGGTAGTTATAAGCATACCTGTTAATACCTTTAAATGAGATGTTTGTAAAAAGGACCTAGTACCATGTCTGGGACAAAGTAGGGGCTCAATAGTAGCTGTTACTATATTCAGATGATTGTAGTTATTTAAATGCACATGCAACAAGAGGTTAAAATAGATGTTTTTTGCAAGGCAGCAATAGATACCACATAAGTATACCATATGCTGTATTTATAATGGAGGTGGTCGAAAACCTGTAGCCATCTTAAACTCCCTCACCCACATCAAGGATATAAAAGAAGAGTTAAGAGTTGAAGAAGGAGTGCTTCCCTGGTGGCGCAGTGGTTGAGAGTCCGCCTGCTGGTGCAGGGGACATGGGTTCATGCCCCGGTCCGGGAAGATCCCACATGCCGCGGAGCGGCTAGGCCTGTGAGCCATGGCCGCTGAGCCTGCGCGTCCAGAGCCTGTGCTCCGCAACGGGAGAGGCCACAGCAGTGAGAGGCCCGCGTACCACAAAAAAAAAAAAAAAAAAAAGAGTTGAAGAAGGAGAATTTTTGGTGGGGATTTCTTTGAAGAGAGCCATTTGTGTGTTTGGAGTCTCCTCAGCAAGAGTAATGGGTGCCAGTTGTGCTCACCTCAAGGCTAGGGAAAAGGGCCTCACTGGAGCTTAATATGTGCATCCCCTGTAGGGTGACAATCTGATAGACTGTACAGACCCTGGCCTGGAAAAATCTAAAGGATGAGATACCAGTGGCTGGCTGGGTGCTTTGATGATGGAGCAAAGGAGAGGTGGCAGAGGTGGGTGCAGCCTCCACTCCCAGAGCTTGTTGGGCCAGGGATGTGTCTCTGCCTCCCAAGCACCAGATGTGGGCTGCGTGCAATAGAACTGGCACGCAGTCATCTCAGAGCCTGAGCAAGAGCCGAGGGTTTACTCCAGGAGATGAACTTCCAACTCGCGGTGCTGATGAAGGATCAAAAAGCAGAGTCATGGGGAAGTCGTCACCCTTGAGGGCTCCCTGGGGCATGAAGATGGCATGACAGGGAGAGAGGAGAGGACGGATGAGCCACCCTGAGGAGCGTTGGAGGAGCCCACATGAGAAAGACAGTTAAACTCTTGCCAAGTCAGTGCCCAGTCAGCACAAAGCCTCAACTAAGGCTGTTTTCTTGCTTTGCCTTCATTTCCTCACTCCCACAGCCCTACCCCAGGAGGGTCAGAAGCCTTAATACACAAAGAAGGCCTCACTTCCCTGATGCTGGCTTATGGTCTGCAGCAGGCCCAGAGAAGGCCTCAACTTCAAATGATAAGCCATTTTTATTATAATGGAATTGGACGTTTAAACTTCTGAACTGAGACTGTTTTGCATCTTAAGTGTGACTACAGGATGATATTATGATGATGATGTAAGATTGACTAGAGAAGTTGTCAAGGCCTGATTTTCTTCTAGAACTAAGGGATACGCTAGTCCCACAAGTTGGATTTCAGGAGATGGTAGGAGACAAAACTTGCTTTGTGATTGTAGTTCCACAAGACTACTTGTTTATCGCAATGGTTACACATATTTTATGACCTTTAATTCTTTTTTTTTTTAATTTTTATTTATTTTATTTTTGGCTGCGTTGGGTCTTCATTGATGCGCACGGGCTTTCTCTAGTTGCGGTGAGCGGGTGCTACTCTTTGTTGTGGTGCTCAGGCTTCTCATTGCGATGGCTTCTCTTTTTGTGGTGCACGGGCTCTAGGCGTGCAGGCTTCAGTAGTTGTGGCACACGGGCTCAGTAGTTGTGGCTCGCGGGCTCTAGAGCACAGGCTTAGTAGTTGTGGCACACAGGCTTAGTTGCTCTGTGGCATGTGGGATCTTCCCGGACCAGGGCTCGAACCCATGTCCCCTGCATTGGCAGGCGGATTCCTAACCACTGCACCACCAGGGAAGCCCAACCTTTAATTCTTGATTTGTTGTTTTATTTTTGTTAACTTAAAAAGTTCCGTTTCCACATCTTCAATTTGTTTCTTAATTAGTAAGTTCAAGAATTATCCTTCTCTGTATATTTGAACACTTTTTAAAATTGTAGTAAAATGCGCAATATAAATTAACCATTTTAGCCATTTTAAAAGTGTATGATTCATTGGTATTTAATACATTCACGATGTTGTGCAACCATCACAACCTAGTTTTAGAATATCTTCATCCCCTCAAAAGGCAACCCCATAGTCATTAAGCAGTCACTCCTACTCCCAACACCCTGGCAACCACTAATTTGCTTTTTGTCTTTATGAAATTGCCTATTCTGGATATTTAATATAAATGGAATTTTACAACATGTGATCTTTGCATCTGACTTTGTCCACTCACCATAGTGTTTTCAACATTCATTCATGTTATAGCATTTATCAGAATTTTATTTTTTTAATGGTTGAACAATATTCCATTGTATGGATACCATCAATATTTATCAGTCAGTTGATGGACATTTGAGTTGTTTTTATCCTCTATTGTCAATAGTGTTGCTATGAATATTCTTGTACAAATTTTTGTTTGAACACCTGTTTTCAATTCTTTTAGATATATACCTTGGAGTGGAAATCCTGGGTCATATGATAACTCTGTGTTTAACTAATTGAGGAACCACCAAATGATTTTCCACAATGGCTGCACCATTTACATTTCCATCAGCAATGGATGAGGGTTCCAATTTCTCCACATCCTTGCTGTGTTAGGATTTTCCAGAGAAATAGAATCAATAGGATATTGATATAGGTAGGTAGATAGATAGAGATTTATTTTAAGGAATTTGCTCACACAGTTGTGGAGGCTTAGTAAGTCCAAAATCTGCAGGGTAGGCCAGCACCTGGAGACCCAAGAAATAGGTGCAGTTTTAGTCCAAAGACAGTCTGCCGGCATAATTCTTTCTTGCTCAAGGGGAGATGTCAGTCTTTGTTTTATTAAGACCTTTGATGGGTTACTCACATTGTGGAAGGTAATCTGATTTTCTCAAAAGTCCATCCATTTAAATGTTAATCTCATCCTAAAAACACCACAGAAACATCCAAAATAATGTTCAACCAAATATAGGGGCACCGTGGCCCAGCCACATAAAATTAACCATCACATTTGCCAACACTTGTTATTTTCCATTTCTAAAATTATAGCTGTGTTGGTGTCCTAGGGCTCCATAAGAAAGTACCACAAACTGGGTAGCTTAAAACAGCAAATTCATTGTCTCACAGTTCTGGAGGCTAGAAATCCAAAATCAAGGTGTTCACAGGGCCATGCTCCCTCCAGGTCACTAGGGGAGGATCCTTCCTTGCCTCCTCCAGTTTCTGGTAGCCCCAGGCATTCCTTGGCTTGTGGTAGCATGACTCTAATCTCTGACTCCATCTTCACATGGCCATCTTCCCTCTGTGCCTTTGTCCGAATTTCCCCCTTTTATAAGTAAACCAGTCATATTAGATTGAGGCCCACCTTAATCACCTCATCTTAACTTGATTACATCTATAAAGTCCTTATTTCCCAATAAGGTCAAAGTCTCAGATACCAGGGGTTAGTACTTCAACATATTTTGCAGGGGAGGGGACACAATTCAACCCATAACAATAGCTATCCTAGTGGGTATGAAGTGCTCTCTCATTGTGGGCTTGATTTGCATTTTCCTAATGACATTGTGCTTCTTTTCATGTGCTTAATGTTCTTTGTATATCTTTGGAGAAATGTCTATTCAGGTCCTTTGCCCATTTTTGAATTGGGTTGTCTCTGTTGTTGAGTTGTAAGAGTTCTTTATATATTTTGGATACTAGACTGTTACCAGATACATGGTTTGCAGATATTTTCTCCTATCTTGCAGGTGTCTTTTCACTCTCTTGATAGTGTCCTTTGATGTATATAAGTTTTAAATTTTGATGAAGTCTATGATCTATTTTTTCTTGTGCTGTTTGTGCTTTTGGTGTTATATCTAAGTAAACACTGCAGATCCAAGGTCATGAAAGTTTACTCCTATGTTTTCTTCTAGGATTTTACACTTTTAGCTCTTATATTTAGGTCATTGGTGCGTTTTTTAGTTAGTTTTTGTGTACAGTGTGAGGTAAGAGTTCAACTTCATTCTTGCTTATGGATATTCAGTTATCTCACCCAGTACCATTTGTTGAAGAGATTATTTTTTCCCCTTGAGTGGTCTTGGCACCCTTGTCAAAATCTTGAACACTTTAAAAAGTGAATTTAAAGGTTAAGTAATGGGTTGTGTCTTGATCAATTCGAGTTAACCTTGAAGATCTTTTCCTAGTTCAACTTTTCATAAAATCTTGACAGAGCCTAACTTCCTGGTAGAATTGTGAAACTCAAAAATATTCATGAACTAACTCCCAACACAATTTTCTTAAATTGTCTCTAACAACTTTTAATGAAGTCACCATCTATTAGTTAAATGATATTTTAAAGTATAAACCAATGGTGAAAACAACTAGGATAGAGATTTTCAGTTCCACCCATGAAGGATTAAGTGCTGTGGGAACTGCCTTCCGCCATAAACAACTAGAAAAGCAGACAAAATATACGAGACAAACGTTTTCAGACATTGGACATCAGGAAGCATTGGGACATCTCAGGGCTGTGACTCCCTGAGAGAAGGAAAACACACAGGAAGAGGGGAATTGCCCATCTTACTCATTTAGGATTTTTCCAGTCTTCACAGAGATGGGGAACCAGACGCCCACTGTATCACTGAACTGGGAGACAGGGGTCAGAGTTCAGGAAAGCTGAGGCAGCTAAAATTTACATGGAGAAATAACAGAGAGAAGGTAGCTTCATAGAGGCAGAGCTCAGAAGATCCACAGAGGGCTCCCTTGACCCTTAGGTAAGTTCTGATCAGGACATATGTGGGACGAAACTCCATGCCACCAGAGAAAGAAAAAACAGAAAGCAGTAATTCCCAGGGCTCACAGAGATCTGGGAATAGTTGAAGTTTCTGCTAGCCAGAGAAGAGACATTGTAATACACAGTGTTGGATAGAATCCTGAAAAGGTCATGCCTTTGTGGTGGGGCTAAAGTAGTCCTAGAGTAAAGGTTGCTTTTAGCCTGCCATAAAACAAGCTCAGTATTAATCCTCAAACTGATCTGCAAGTAACTGCTTGGCAGAACGAAGTCCAGCACTGTTTAAAGAAATACAACAAAACCCAACACTCAACAATGTAAAGTTTATTATATTTGGCACAAAAAAAAATCACCAGTGTAGCAGAAAAATATGATCAGAACCAGGAGAAAAATAATTCAACAGATCCAAAACGACACAGATGATAGAATTAGCTGACAAAGATTTTAAACAGATATTATTAACATTATAAATGCTCAAGGAGATATAAAGGAAAACATGAACATAATGAGGAAAGACATAGAATGTATTTTTTAAAAATCCAAATCAAATTTTTGGAGATGATACATAGACTATCTGAAATTAAAATAAACTGAATGGGATTAACAGCAGAAGAAATTAGACCCTGCAGAAGAAAAGATCAGTGAAGTTAAAGGCACAGAAATAGATATTATTCAAAATGAAGCACAAAGAGAAAATACTGGAAAGGGAATGAAAAGAGTAGCCTGTGAAACAATACCAACTGTCAGAAATACATACCAGAAGGAGAGGAAAGAGAGAAAGAGACAGAAAACATATCTGAAGAAATAATGGCCATTCCCCAAATATGATAAAAATGTTAAAGGGGCATAGGTCCAAGAAACTCAGTAGTCCTCAAGAAGAACAAACATGAAAAAAACTTAACATCCTAAGACACATCATAGTGAAATTGCTAAACCACTGATAATGAATAAGAAGAAACATATACCAAGGAACAAAGATCAGAGTAGCAGCAGACTTCTCATCATAAACTATGCAAACCAGAAAGGAATGGCATGACACCTTTAAAGTGTTGAAAGGGGGGAAAAAATGTAGAATTCTGTATTTAGCAAAAATGTCCTTAAAAAATGGGTGGGGGTGTGGCCAAGATGGCAGAGTAGGAAGACCCTGAACTCACCTCCTCCCACAGGCATGCCAAAATTATAACTGTTTAGAGAGCAACTATCTATGAGAACAACTTGGAGGCTAGCAGAAAAGATTTTCCACAACTAACGACATAAAGAACTACAACAAGGTGGGTAGGAGAGGTGAAGATACAGTAAATCCAGGACCCACACACCCAGGTAGGTGACACACAGTTGAGAGCATAATCACAATTGCAGAGGTTCTTCCCAAGGAGTGAGATATCTGAGCCCCACATCAGGCTACCCAGCCTAGGGGTCCTGCACTGAGAAGATAAGCCCTAGAACATTGACTTTGAAGGCCAGCAGGCTTGCATACAGGAGAGCTGGAGAGCTGTGGGAAATAGAGAGTTTGCTCTTAAATGGCACTCACAAAATCTGACATATTCCAGGTCCCCGTGCAGAGGCAGTAATTTGAAAGGATCCTGGATCAGACCCTCATGCTAACTTTAGAGAGCCTCCTGGAAAGGCAGGAGGCAATTGGGATTCTCCTTGGGGACACAGACACTGGAGGCAGCCATCTGGGGCAGCTTGTTCTACCATGAGGACACTGGTGGTGGCAAGCATCACTTTGCAGTCTTCTCTCTGACCCATTAGTGCCAGGGTTTTACCCACCTGCCAGCAGACCAGCACCAGTCCCAGGACCCCCCAGACCAAGCAGTCAGCTGCCCCAGGACCCAACCCAGCCCACCACTGCACAAGGCAAGGCCTGGCAGCCAACCAGACCAGGGCCCAGCACCCCCTTACTAGCACACCCATAGTAGTAGGCCCTGTTACAACAAAAGGGCCCATGCCACCCACATAGGGGACACCCCTAGAGCATACAGCTCTCGTGACCAGAGGGGAGTGTGATGCTGGGCCCCATAGGACATCTACATAAGGCCGCTTCTTTAAGATAAGGAAACATAACCAACCTATCTAATATACAGAAATAAACACAGGCAAAATGAGAAGACATAGGAATATGTTTCAGACGAAGGAGCAAGACAAAACTCCAGAAGAACTAAGTGAAGTGGAGATAATCAGTCTACGCCCTAAAGAGTTCAAAGTAATGATCATAACAACACTCAGCAAACTCAGGAGAAGAATGAATGAACATGTGAGAAGATTAATGAAGAGGGCGAAAATATAAAGAACTAAATAGGGCTGAAGAATACAATAACTGAAATTTAAAAATACACTAGAAGGAAGCAACAGTAGATTAGATGATACAGAGCAGTGAACTGGAAGACACAGTGAAATTACCCAAGCTGAACAGAACAAAGAAAAACATAATTTGAAACAATGAAGGTAGTTTAAGAGACTTCTGGGTCAACATCAAGCATATTAACATTTCCGTTACAGGGGACCCAGAAGGAGAAGGGGGGGTTGCTATTTGAAGAGATAATAGCTGAAAATTTTTTTAACCTAGGAGAGGTAACAGACATCTAGGTCCAGGAAGCACAGAAAGTCCCAACTAGATGAGCCCAAAAGTCCACACCAAGACACATTATAATTAAACTGGCAAAAAAAGATAAAGAGAGAATCTTAAAAGCAGCAAGAGAAAAGCAACCAGTTACATAGAAGGGAACTCCCATTAGACTATCAACTGACTTTTCGTCAGAAACTTTGCAGGTCAAAAGGGAATAGCATGATAAATTTAAAGTGATGAAAGGAAAAAACCTACAACCAAGAATACTCTACCCAGCAAGACGATTATTTAGATTTGAAAGAGAGATCAGGAGTTTCACAGGGACTTCCCTGGTGGTCCAGTGGTAAAGAATATGCCTTCCAATGCAAGGGACGTGGGTTTGATCCCTGGTTGGGGAACTAAGATCCCACACGCCACAGGGCAACTAAGCCCACGCACCACAACTGTTGAGCTCACGCACCTCAGTGAGAGAGCGCATGTGCTGCAAACTACAGAGACCACACTCTGTGGAGCCCGTGAGCTACAACTACAGAGCCCATGTGCCCTGGAGCCTGCACGCCACAACTAGAGAGAGAAAACCACACGCCACAACTAGAGCGAAGCCCGCACGCCACATTTAGAAGCCTGAGCGCTGCAGCGAAGAGACTGCATGCCAAAATGAAAGATCCCGCATGCCTCAACAAAGATCCTGCGTGCTGCAACTAAGACTTGATGCAGCCAAAAAAATAAAGAAAATAAATAAATATTTTTAAAAAGTTTCACAGTTAAGCAAAAGCTAAAATAGTTCAGCACTAGCTTTACAAGAAATGTTAAAGGGACTTCTCTAGGCAGAAAAGACTACAACTAGATATATGAAAATTATAAAAGGAAAAATCTTATTGGTAAAGGCAAACATATAGTAAAGATAGTAGATCAATCACTTATAAAGCTAGCAGGAAGGTTAAAAGTCAAAAGTAATAAAATCATCTATATCCACAATAAATAAGGGATAAAGAAAACATAAAGATGTAAAATATGATGTCAAAAACATTAAATATGGATAGGAGGAATAAAAATGCTTGGTTGTTAGAATGTGTTGAACTCAAGAGATCATCAACTTAAAATAATCATATTTACATAGTTATATATGAGTCTCATGGTAACCACAAACCAAAAATCTATAATACATACACCAAAAAAAGAGAAAGGAATTCAAACACAACACTAAAGATAGTCATCAAATCACAAGGGAAGACAACAAAAGAAGAAAAAAGGAACTACAAAAACAACCGTAAAACAAACAAAATGGTAATAAGTACATACCTATCAATAATTACTTTAAATGTAAATGGACTAAATGCTCCATGAAAGACAGAGTGGCTGAATGGATAAAAAAACAAGACCCATGTATATGCTGCCTACAAAGACTCACTTTAGATCTAAAGACACACACAGACTGAAAGTGAGGGGATGGTAAAATGAATTCCATTCAAATGGAAACTAAAAGAAAGCTGGGGTAGCAATGATTAGATAAAATAGACTTCAAAACAAAGACTGTAACAAGAGACAAGGAAGGACATTACATAATGATAAAGGGATCAATCCAACAAAAGGATATAACAATTTAAAATATATATTCACCCAACAGAGGAGCACCTAAATACATATGGCAAATAATGACTATAAAGGGAGAAATTTATAGTAACACAATAATAGTAGGGGACTTTTAACACCCCACTTACATCAATGGACAGATCACCCAGATAGAAAATCAGTAAGAAAACACTGGCCTTGACCAACACATTAGACCAGATTAATTTAGTAGATATCTTATAGAACATTTTATCCAGAAGCAGCAAAGTACACATTCTTTTCAAGTGCACATAGAACATTCTTCAGGATAGATCACGTCCTGGACCACAAAACAAGTCTCAATAAATTTAAGAAGATTGAAATCATATCAAGCATCTTTGTTGACCATGATGGTATGAGATGAGAAATAAAATACAAGGAAAAAAGAAACTACATAAAACACAAACACATGGAGGCTAAACAATATGCTACTAAACAAGCAATGGATTGTTAAATCAGGAAATTTTTCAAAAACCTGAGTGGGAGAAGGTGTGTGTGAACAATTTGGCAAAAAGAGGTTAATACCCAAAATATATAACTCATCAAAAAAAAACCCTATTTTTTTTTAAATGGGCAGAGGAAAATAAAGAGCAGAGAACCTGAATAGATCTTTTTTTCCAAAGACAGGTGGCCAACAGACACATGAAAAGATGCTCAACATCACTAATCATCAGGAAAATGCAAATCAAACCACGATGAGATGTTACCTCATACCTGTCAGAATGGCTATCAGCAAAAATACAAGAAATAACAAGTACTGGTGAGGATGTGGAGAAAAAGGGAACCCTCGTGCACTGTTGGTGGGGATGTAAATTGGTACAGCTGCTGTGGAAAACAGTATGGAGAGTCTTTAAAAAATTAAAAATAGAACTGCCATATGATCCAGCAGTTCCACTTCTGGGTATTTTTGTGAAGAAAACAAAAACACTAATTCTAAAAGAAACATGTGCCCCTATGTTCATTGCAGCATTATTTACAATAGCCAAGATATGGAAGCAACCGAAATGCCCATCAACAGATGAATGGATAAAGAAGATGTGGTGTATATATACACAATGGAATATTACTCAGCTATAAAAACGAATGAAATCTTGCCATTTGTGACAACATGGGTGGACCTAGAGGGTATTATGCTAAGTGAAATAAGTCAGAGAAAGACAAATACCATATGATTTCACTATACGTGGAATCTAAAAAACAAACTGAACAAACAAAACAGAAACAGACTCATAGATACAGAGGTCAAACTGGTGGTTGCCAGAGGGGATAGTGTGGAATGAAATAGGTGAGGGAGATTAAGAGGTATAAACTTCCAATTATAAAATAAGTCATGGGATGTAATGTTTAGCATGGGGAATATAATATTGGAATAACTTTGTATGGTGACAGATGTTAACTAGACTTCTCGTGATCACTTTGTAATGTATAAAAATATTGAATCACTATATTGTACCCCTGAAACTAATTTAATATTGTTTTGATCCCTGAAACTAATTTAATATTGTAAGTCAATTTTACTTTAATTTTTAAAAAGAGAGAAAAAAATGGAAATGAAAGAAAAATGTTTTCAAAGCAACAAAAGCTGAAATAATTCATCACCAGTAGACCTGAACAATAAGAAATGGTATCTGAAGAAGAATGATACCAAGATAGAAATCTGGATCTACACAAAGGAATGGAGAGCACTGAAAATAACTCCATGGGGAAGTATATAATTTTTTTTCTTATAATTTAAATGTCTTTAAAAGATAATCGAGGGACTTCCCTGGTGGTCAAGTGGTTAAGAGTTCGCCTTCCAATGCATGGGTGCGGGTTCAATCCCTGGTCGGGAAGCTAAGATCCCACATGCCTTGTGGCCAAAAAACCAAAACATAAAACAGAAGCAATATTGTAACAATTTCAATAGTCTTTAAAAATATTACACATCAAAAAGAAAATCTTAAAAGAAAGATAATTGTTTAAACAAAAATAATAATGTACTTCGAGTTTTATAACATACAAGAAAGCAAAATATATGACAACAAAAGCATAAAGTCAGAAGGGGGAGAAATGGAAGTATTATTATAAGGATCTTATAGTATTCGTGATGTGTTATAATGTCACTTGAGAGTAGAATGTGATAAGGTAAAAATATACACTAAAAAGTCTAAAACAACCATGAAAATAACAAACAGCTGTAGCTAATAAGTGAACAGAGGAGATGCAATGAAATCATAAAAATTATTTTCAAATATTCCAGAAGAAGGCAGAAAAAGGAAAAAATGAAGCAAAGAATAGATAAGACATGTAGAAAACAAATAGCAAGGTGATATGCTAAAATCTGATCATATCAATAATCACATTAAATGTCTAAATACCTCAATTAAAAGGCAGAGATAGTAAGAAATTTAAGGTGCATGGTTTCAGGTGTCGGAGTCACCAAGTAAGACACAGCTCACATAGGCACTAGATGGAATGATGCTTTACTCACAGAAGAAAGCGAGACCTGCTTTAATAGCACTGGTTCCCCATGGTCAGCGGGTCCTGTCCTGCAGCTGACACAGGAAGATGGTCTGCATGTGCCCCTCATTGTGCTGCAGGAGGAGGACCCTGTTCCCTCTCCCCAGGAACAGATATAAGCAGTGGGGTTGGCCAGATGCCACTTAAGCAGAACAAAGACATATACATCAAACCTGTTAGCAGGGGAAAGATATTTGCAAACAAGGTGATATGCCCAGCACTAGCTTGAGGGCTCCTTACCTTCCTGTTAGGAAATGTTTCAGGCCCCAGGAACACGTTCATGCAGCTGTGCAGGAGTCAACAGGCTGTGTATGACCACATTTCCCAACATATTTACTATCTGACCCTTTACAAAAGTCTGCCCATCTCTGGGTTAATGTAATATGTACTTCAGCCCAACAAGAGACCATGATGACTGCTGAATTATTGGGGTATGAATTAATGAGGTCTCCATGTATTTCCTAACGTGCACTTTCAAAATATCAGATGCTTAGGTTAATTAGTTTTTGTCTCCCTGGACCAGGAACCCACTGGGTAATTGTGGACTGTTAGATATGCATGTGGGCTCAAAGCCAGGTTAGAATGCATTTCACTTCCCTGGGTAGGATCTTTGTGATGTTGCTCCCCTGGAGGATTCCCCTTCAATTAAATCTGATGAGTCCACTCGGCATGCTCTAGGCTAGAGCAAAGAGCCCTGAACTTGGAACCCAGGTGAAGTCCCAACTCCATCACTGCAGAATGGAGTGACTTAAGGCAAGTCACTTCACATCTCAGGTTGAGGCTGACTTACCCAGGAGACAAAGTATTTCCAGATCTCCCTAGAGATCTTCATCGCTGTGCTTAACATGAACAACTGCACAGAGAGGCAGCACAGGGAGGTTACGGGCACCAGCTCCAGACTCCAATGATCTGAGTTTGAGTCCCAGTCTCCCCACTTTTTAAATTGTATTCTATTTTATTTTATTTATGGCTGCGTTGGGTCTTCATTGCTGCGCGAGGGCTTTCTCTAGTTGCGGCGAGTGGGGGCCACTCTTCGTTGCGGTGCGCAGGCTTCTCATTGCGGTGGCTTCTCGTTGTGGAGCACGGGCTTGAGGTGTGCGGGCTCTGTAGTTGTGGGTCGTGGGCTCTAGAGCACAGGCTCAGTAGTTGTGGCGTGCACCGGCTTAGTTGCTCCTCGGCATGTGGGATCTTCCTAGATCAGGGCTCGAACCCGTGTCGCCTGCATTGGCAGGTGGATTCTTAGCCACTGCGCCACCAGGGAAGCCCCCCAGCCTCCCCACTTAACTGGTACTTTGGCCGAGTGACTTTACTCCCCTGTGTCTTGGTTTCATCATCTGTACACCAGGGATGACAATAATAGACTCGTAACTCCGAGGGTTATGGGGATTTAATGAATATTGCTAAAGTAAGCTGAGCTACATGAGTGTTTGTTAAATAAATAAAAGCTGTTTACTGTTATGGAACAATCAGTGCAAACTGGGCATGTGAGCCTGGGATGTGGTACAGCTGGACTCAGCCGTTCTTCTCTGGAGGCCATAGAGCAAGAACTGTGTCCTTTTAAAGTCACAGCTGTTGTGAAAAGATGCTGAAAAGGGGCACTGGCCAATTGCAGGACAGTAGCTAGGCCTCAAAATCAAGGCCTCCCAGGAAGGATGACTTGGAACAGTTTAGCCTGCAGATGAGAGGGCAAGTATGGTGGTGCTCAATGTACATAGATAAAGGCAGGCATAAAAATGGTTCTTATTTTGAGGATAAAAGTGGGGACAGGAGTTGGACGTTTCAGTGGGGACAGCTTCTGACCCACTATCAGGAAGACATTGCCCCACCAAGGCTGGCTGACCCTTCTTGTCCGGGGTGCTGTAGGGTACTTCTCAATTAAGGTAGAGAGTTAGACGAGATGAAACATACAAGGGCTCTCCCATATCGAATACTCCTGGACTCTAATATTTCTGTTGGCTTTGAGATTTGACTGCTGATACGTGTGGTAGGAACGAAGCCATTGCTTTTAAAGTTCCAAAATTTGAAGCTTGCCAAGAACTCTCTAAGAGTGTCTGCCCAGATTTCCTGGGCCACCTCCTGATGGATTGCTCAGCGGCCTGTCTTTACTCTAAACCTCCCCCACCTCCATGGATTATGAAACACGGGTTGGTGGTGACAGCCCCTGGCAAGGTCATAGAAAGGCATTATTTATCTGAGTGCTGTCATTGCTCAAGAACCTGAAGACAGACCTCCAGACCCTCTTGATATCGGCACTGGTTGCCTTCAAAACTTCCAAAGGGCCATCCAGACTTGACCCCTAGTTTGCCCAGAATGCAATGGCATCTGGATTTCATTTCAATGGCTTGACAGTCTATGAAGTCATTTCCAAGAGGGGCCTTCTTATCTGCCTCAACCAAAACAAGCATGTTCAGTCCTGGTTCTGAGGTAATTAAAGTTCATTAGGCTTTGGAAGTACATTACAGCATGACCTGTTATACATGAATTCAGATCGGCCATGGTTCAAATCAAGCTCTCTCTCCCCACCACCATCTACGTGGCCAACCATGGAACAGACTGGAAGCAAACTCCCTGGAGGCAACAAACAGTGCCTACGTGACCCCTTATCTGGGGAATAGTTACAGAGGGGATTCGCAAATCTCAATAGAACAGGGGCTGCAAACTCAGATGCCTTCAGGACCTGGGGAGGCAATAGGAAGGAGGCAATTTGGCCAGCTGTGGACAGGCAAATGTGTGACAACCGCTGTGTAGTTCAGCCAAGTGTCGCACGCCGGAAGGGAAGATCAGTATTACCAGATTGTCTGATTTTTCTAAGAGAATGTGGAATCCTGGATTTGCATGTAAAAATAGTTTTTTAATGTTGGCAACTAATTTGAATACCAGTTTGGAATTTTGTTTTTTTGGAATATCAGTTTGTCCTTGGAATGCCAATTTGTTTTGGAATGCCATATTGTCATTTTTGCACGTAGAAAGTTACTCTGTGCTGAGGACCTGTGACAGGAGTTTGCACAGCTGACCACAGTCTGAAGAAGACCACACCCCTGTTCAAAGAAGACTCTATTAGCCTCAGATCAGAGCCTGCAAGTACCTTCAAGTTAATCCAGTCCGACTACTTACAGCCTGCTGTAGAGACAGGAGCACTGGCCAGAGAGTGGAGAGCCCAGGTTCTCGTCCCAGCCCTGTCACTGATTCCCTGTGTGACCTTGGGAAAGTCTCTGTCCTTCTCTGGCCTCGGTTTCCCCTTCTGGAATTGACCCAGAATATCTCAGGTCCCTGCCAACTCAGATGGTCTAGAACTCTGCCTGAGAGGAACCCCAAATTGAGAATCCTCAAAAACAGGGCTTGTTCTTAATTTGGGGTGAAATGGCTATTTTCAGAACCGGTTGTGCATCTTTGGAACCAGTAGTTCCAGAGCTAAGAAAAGAATTTACCGGAAAGGAGGCTTTGCCAGCAGCTTCTGGAGTTTTTGTGCCAAGATCTTAGGGCTGATGGAGGTGATCAGTTAGCATTCGTCAAGTGCCAATGGTGAAGGTAAGTGGGGCTTATGACAGATGGGAAATGGCAGGTGAGGGGGTCACACAGAGGCCTGGCTTCTTGTCCTGTTCTCACTCACTCTGCATCCCGGGAAGTCCTTCTCTGTCCCTGTGTTTCAGTTTCCTCTGAGGAAATTGTCTGGCTGGTTTCTGAGCCCCCTTTGAGCCCTGGAGTTCTGTGATTCTAACAAATTATGTTTCAGAGTTATAGTTTTATCATCTTCCCAAGGACTTTAATTTTTTTTAATTCAACAGGTGTTTCTTAAGCACCCCCTGGTGATAGGCACTATGGATGCAGCTAGCAAAACCAGAAACAATCCCTGTCCTCATGGCACTTAGAGTCTTGGGGGGAGACAGACAGCGACCAATCAGGTAAAGGCACAGTGGGCCCGGCAAAGTGCTATGACCAGAGGATGAATTTTCAACAGGTGACGTGAACCTGGGTTGCGGCATCTTCCAGAGCTCACGGCCCCCGGTTTGCCATGTTGAGAGTCCAGAGGGAGGTGCCGAGGGGCTACCCCAATCCACAGAGACCACCAATAATCGCAGACAACATGTATGCAGCACCTTCTGGATGATGAACCCTTACATTCACCATCTCGTTTAATCCTCACAATAACCCTACGAAAGTAGGAAGGCCTATTAGCCCCATTTTGCAGGTGAGAAAACCAAGGCTCAAGGTCAGGTAGCTAGAGAGCACAGGACTGACCCAGGTCTGCATGCTTATGTGCTCTACCTCCTGGGCCCCTCTGGTGAGGATTATGGATGGTGGCTGGGTGGTATGGGGGAGCTGCTTTGGGGGATAAGGTGGCAAAGCTGAGAAGTCCAGGCCCTCCATCCCTGCTCCAGTGAAAGCAGCTGCACTGTTCCGTGTTGTGCCTTTGTGTTGTGCCTTTAAGGGACTATGTTAAATTTCACTGGAAAAACAGTTACAAAAACCAAACCAAACCAAACCAGATGGCATGGTGTTTCAGAGTGTGTGGCCTGAACTGAGAAAGTCCCAGTCCCAAGTCCCCACTTAGTGACCTGGGGAGCTAATAATAGGTCCTACCTCATGGGGACTCATGGGGGATTCCATGAATCAAGCCCGTAAAGCCTTAGCACGGTGCTGGGAACCGAGTAAATACTCAGTGGGGTGCTATTTGCAAGGAAAGATTTGCCTTTATCAAAGGGGTCTGTTGTTGGAAAAAAAACATGACTCTAGGCAGCGGGGAGACTTTGAAGGCTTTGAACAGGGTGAACCCACTCAAGTTTGTGCTTGTGGAGAAGCCCCTAGGCCGGCACCTACAGCCATCGGGGGAGCTGTTCCGTTTGCCACAGAACTTGAACTTGGTAGATAAGTCTGGTGGGGCCGGGGGCGGGGGCAGGAGACAGGGCAAGAGAAATGCCGTTGTGGGTTTTCTCTGAAAGGAAAGCCTAGGAGAAGGAAGTGGACAGCGATAAGATTAGGGATTGTTACAACATGTTCTGGAGCCATAAATCCTGGTTTATTTTACCCACTTTACCGAAGGATTAAGTTGATTCTGAGAGGAACCAGAAGAAAGGAGAGAGGCTGCCTCCCAGGGACAAGTGTGAGAAGAGCTGAGGTCCAGCCTGGGGAGAACCAGCCTCTCACTCTGAGCCCAGTTTCTTTCTCCAACACCCCTGGACACAGGCCATCCTGTCCCTGCTTGAACCCTTCCAGTGACGGGAAGCTCACTCACACACAGGGTAGCCTGTTCCGACAGGTTTATCTCTGAACGTTCAGAAGACCTTCTTGTCCCCCAAGTGCAGATCTTCCCCCCAGTAGCTTCTTTCAATAATTCAGTGGGTGATTATATGGAAACATATTTTTAATATGTTTATTTTGAATCCAATAAAAATGCTAAATTTTCTTGTCAATTTAGATAACATAGTTGTAGATCATTTGGGGTTTCTCTATATATACTAATTATAGCACCTTTGAAAGATGACTTTTATTTCTTTTCCAACTCTTACATCTTTTATTTCTTTTTCTCGCCTCACTGCACTGGATAAGACTGCCAGTAAAATGTTGAATAAAATGGGTGCAGTGGGCATCCTTGACGTCCTGATCTCAAAAGGAAAAGCTTGCAATATTTTACCATTAATTATGGTAGCCACAGACATAATCTTTATCAAGTTATGGTAATTCCCTTCTGTTCATAATGTTGTAGATTATCATTTTTTTTAGTTTTAAAATCATGACTAAATATAAATTTTTTACCAAATGGTTCTCTGCGTGTAGTTTTTGTCCTTTAATCAGTTTATGTGCTGAATTGTATGAATAGATTTTCTATTGTTAAATCAACCTTGTGTTCCTGGGATTAGTCCACTTTTGTGGTATCCTTTTATATAGTGATTTATGTGGCTAACACTTTATTAAGGAGTTTTCATTTATATTTATGAGTAAAGTTGGCCTGTAACTTTCTTTTCTTGCTGTATCCTTTTGCTGTTTTGGTAGGCAGGTTATGTTACTCTCATAAATGAATTGGGGATTATTTACTGTTTCTCTGTTCTCTAGAAGCTAAAATTGTTTCTTCTTTGAATGTTGGATAGAACTGGCCAGTGAAACCATCTAGACTTAAAGTTTTCTTAATGAAAGGGATTTTCAGTGTTCTTAATTATTAGAGGACTCTCTAGGTTTTCTATTTTGTCTTGAGTCAAAATTGGTATATTACACCTTTCCAGGTTGTCCGTTTCATTTAAACTTTCAAATGTATTGACTCAAAGTTGTTCAGAATACCCTCATTTTTCTTTAATGCTGGCAGCCTCTGTAGTGATGTCCCACTTTTTATTCCTAATATTGTTTTCTTGGTGCCAGTTCTGTTTTTCTCTAGACCAGTTTCCTTCAGGGGTCTATCAATTTTACTACCTTTTCAAAGAACTGTCTTTTGGCTCTGTTTTAATCTTTGCTTTCTTATTTTATTATTTTCTGTTCATGCCTTTATTGTTTACTTCTTCCTACATTTATTGAATTTGTCTTGACATTCCTTTTTTTTGACTGCGTTCTGTCTTAATTGCTGCGCGCAGGCTTTTCTCTAGTTGGACCAAGTGGGGGGCTACTCTTCATTGCAGCTCGCGGGCTTCTCATTATGGTGGCTTTGCCCATTGTGGAGCACGGGCTCTAGCTGTGGGGGCTTTAGTAGTTGTGCCTCGTGGGCTCTAGAGCACAGGCTTAGGAGTTGTGGTGCATGGGCTTAGTTGCTCTGTGGCACGTGGGATCTTCCCAGACCAGGGATCGAACCCGTGTCCCTTGCATTGGCAGGCAGATTCCCAACCATTGCACTACCAGGGAAGTCCCATGCCTTGACGTTCTTTTTACAACTTCTTGGAGTCGATGTTTATTTTATCAATTTTCAGCTTCTTTTCTTCTCTGACATATGTATCTAAGACTATAAATTTCCCTCTATGTACTGATTTACCTACACTCACAAATCTTTATATGAATTAATTTGCTCTCAGTTCATTCAAAATATTTTTTAGCTTCCTTTATCAGTTCTTCTTTAACCCATAGGTTATTTAGAAGTGTATTTAAAATTTTCCTAGCATATGGAAATTTCTAATTATCTCTTATTATTGATTTATACCTTAGTTATAAGAAATAGCTGGTTAGCTAATATGCTCTATATGATTTTGGTTCTTTGAAATTTGGTGAGACTGGCTTTATAGCCCAGGTTATAGTCAAATTTTGTAAATTGTTTTTATGTGTCTGAAAATAAGGTGTTGGACACAGAGTTATCTATGTATGTCTGTTAGGTCAAGTTTTTTCACTGTTTTGTTCAAATCCTCTGAGTAGAGACTATAGGTTCCCACTCCGGCCTGGGTTTCCTCTCTTTTCTGGAGATATAGGCAGACTGCACTTCTCAGTATACTTAGAAATGGGAGAGAGTGTGTGACCAGTTCTAGCTAAAGAGATGTGAATGAAAATGATATGTGTAACTTCTGAGCCAAGGCAATTAAGAGCCAGTGTGCTTCCTCCACACTTTCTCTTCTTTAGAAGCATCTGTGGGAACTACAGAGTGAGATGGCAGAGGCATGTGATGAGAGCAGACTGGATCTCTGGGTCACTCCTTGGAGGAGAACTGTCCTGAGAATTGCCTGACTTCACTGGACTTTGTGTGACTGACAAATAAACCTTTGTTGAACCAAGCCACTGAGACTTCGGAGTTTTTTGTTACTGAGGCATAACCTATCCCTATCTGATAAATACATCTTTTATATCCATACTGACTTGTCTCCATGTTCTGTCAAATACTGAGAGAGATGTATTGAATTATCATTCTATTAATTTTTGTTTTGAAACTATGTCATTAGGTGTATATAAAATTAAGGTAGTTATATATGCTTATAAATTAAAACATTTACCATTATACAGCAGCCTTCTTATCCCTAGTAATACTTTTAATGATAAAGTCTCTTATTTTATGTTAATATAGTCACACCACCATTCTTTTGTAAGCTATACTTTATTACATCCTTTTACTTTCAATCTTTATATATCCTTATGTTTCCTGTATGCTGCTTGTAAACCACGTATAGTTGTATTTTTCAAATCCAAGCTATACAACGATCTTTATA
Source organism: Pseudorca crassidens (assembly GCF_039906515.1). Classification (NCBI taxonomy): domain Eukaryota; kingdom Metazoa; phylum Chordata; class Mammalia; order Artiodactyla; family Delphinidae; genus Pseudorca; species Pseudorca crassidens. The sequence goes on from NC_090310.1 coordinate 67,974,035, forward strand.
TTTTAACTGAAGCATTTAGTCTTTTGATATTTAATATAATTATTGATGTATATGGGTGTAAATCCACTTGCTTATTTTGTGTTTTCTTTTCATCTCACCCTTCCTATGTTATTTTTCTATTCTTTTTGGCTATTCTGAATTGATTATTTTTTAATTCTATTTCCCTTCTCGACCAGCTTGGAGATTATACATCTTTTCTGTTTTTTAAATGTTGTCCTTGAAATTACAACATGAATATTTAAATTTATATAATCAGTACCTTTTATCTTTTCCCAGCCACTGCAATGCTACTTTGACATATATGCCGTAGTTTTCATGTATTATAATTCTATCAAATACTAAAGAGAGAAAGAAATTCTACTGGACATTAATATTATTGTTTATATATAGTTAATGTTCAGATAGACCTGCAGATGTATTTATCAGTTTCTTTGCTCTTCATTTCTACTTTTATCTCAAGCCTTCCATTCAGGGTTAATATTCCTTTTACACAGAGTATATCCTTTAGAATTTAATGAGGTTCTATGAGCAGAAAGTTCTGATTTTGTTTGTCTGAAAATGTCTTTATTTAAACTTTGTTCTTGAAGTACATTTTGGTGGGTATAGAATTTTATTTGGGTAGCTATTTTCTTTTGGCCCATCAAAGATAGCATTTCACCATTACCTGGCTTCCATCGTTGCTATTTAGAAGTCAGCATCACCTGTCATTCTTTTGAAGGTAATTTATTGTATTCTCTAGATGCTCCTTAGATTCTACTCTTTGTCTTTAATGTTCTTCAGCTTTTCTATCATGTATTTAGACATGGATTTATTCTTATTATTTAGCTGGGGGTTTGTTGGGATTCTTGAATTTGTGGATTATTAGCTCTCATCAGTTTTGGAAAGTTCTCAGTCATTATCTCTTCAATTATTGTGTCTGCCTCTTCTCTCTTACATCCTTCTGAAACTCTTAATAAACATATTTTAGACTTTCTCGCCCTGTCTTCAATGCCTTCCCAATTCTCTTTCATGTTTTACATCTGTCTATTTCTCTGTGGTATATTCTGGATCATTTATCTTCTGCTTCTCTAATTCTCTCTTCAGTTCTGTCTAATCTGCTATCAAGCTCAATTATTGAGTATTAAGTTTCAGTTATTAATAGTTTTCATTTCTAGAAGTTCTGTTTGGTTCTCTTTTAATTGTTCTAGGCACTATTTATGCTTTCCTGTACCATGCAGATATTTGCAAGATCATACTCCTTCCTTCTTGCTGTTCCCTATCTGGATTGCAAATCCTCACTTGTCCCTACCCATCCTCCACACCTGGATGTAAGTCTCACCTCCTTTCAAAAACTTTGGCCGACAGTTACGATGGAAATTAAAGCCACATTCATCATTTAATCATTTTGTGTTTACTCAACAAAAAAAACCTACTAAGTGCTAGGCAGTTTCTATGGGGGATACAATGATGCATCAGGCCTGGAACCTGCCATTGAGAAGCTGTGTCCTGGGAGGAAGCTGATATGAGAAGAAGGAAATGTAGAATGAAATCTGTATACCTTTCTTGAATGCCTTTTGTGTGCCAGTCACTTGGCGGGTTCCGAGTACACAGAAGGGAACAAGATACAGTCTCCTCCCTCCAAAAGGTTACAGTGTAGTAGCAGAGATGAAATGAGGACTTAAATAATCATGTGAAATGTAATAAGTGCCAGACACATGATGGGTGCCTTGTAAATTATCTCTGAGTGAATGATGTAAGTTAATGTGGCAATTCAGAGGAGAAAGAGATTACTTCTGATGGGAATGGATCAAGGAAATCTTTGTAATGACATTTGAGTTGGGCCTTAGCAGTCAGCTATTTTGAGGGCATTCAGATAGCAAGGAGAAGGTAGGGGCAATCCAGGTATTGCATGAAAAAAGGCATGGAGTATCTTTTTATTTTTAAAAAGATATAATTATTGAGATATAATTTATTGAGATAATTTACATACCATAAAGTTCATCTATTTAAAGTGTACAATTCAGTAGTTCTAAGTATATTTGAGTTGTGCAACCAACATCATAATATAATTTTATAACAATTTTCATCATCCCCAGAAGAAAATATTAGCAGTCACTCCCTATCCTCTTGACCCCACCCTTCCCCATCCCGTGACTCTAGGCAACCACTCATCTATTTTCTGTCTATTTGTCTATTCTGGACGTGTCATATAGAATGGAATCATAGAATATGTGGTCTTTTCATTTAAGATAGTGTTTTCAGGTTTCATCATGTTGTAGCATGTATCAGTACTCTATTCCTTTTTACTGCTGGATAATATTCCATTGTATGGATATACCACATTTTATTTACCCACTCATGAGTTGGTGGACATTTAGGTTGTTTCTACTTTGTGTGGGGGGGTGCGGGGGTTGTTTCTACTTTTAAGCTACTATGAATAATGCTGCTATGAGTATTCATGTTCAGCTTTTTGGGTGGACATATGGTTTTTTTCTTTAATTCCACTAGGAATGGAATTGAATGAAATGGTAACTCTATGTTTAACCTTTTGAGGAACCATCAAACAGCTTTCCAAAGCAGCTGCACCATTTTATGTTTCCAGCAGCAGTGTATGAGTGTGCCAACTTCTCCACATCCTCGCCCACACTTATTATCTGTTTACTGATTATAGCCATCTGGTTGCTCTGAAGTGGCATCTCTTTTTGGTTTTAACCTTCATTTCTTAATGTCTAATAATGTTGAACATCTTTTCATTTGTTTATTAGCATCTGTATATCTTTTTTGGAGAAATGTCTCCAAGTCCTTTCCCTATTTTAAAATGTGGTTATTTGACTTTTTATTAATGAGTTGTAAGAGTTCTCTATATATTCTGGGTACTAGACTCTTATCAGATAGATGATTTCAAATATCTTCCCCATCCTGTGTGTTGCCTTTTCACTTCTGGATGGTATCCTTTGAAACAAAAGTTTTAAATGTTTATAAAGTCCAATTTATCAATCTTCTCTTTTATCACTTGTGCTTTTAGTGGTGTGTCAGTTGTTCTATTTTTTAACCTGGATGCTGGTTTCATGGCTGGGTCCAGTTTATGATTTGTGGACTTTTCTGCACATGTACTTAAGGCTTTTTGTTAAGGGGTGATAATAATAATTGCAGCTTCTTCCCCTGGGTCATTGTGGGGACCGAATGGGCAAATGCCTGCACAGTGCTCGGCACAGCATCTGGCTCCCCTCAGTGCCAATACACAGCAACTGTTATTGTTCTTTTATTGTTAAAATCTAGCTCTGCCCCTGATTGAGTGGGTGATCTTGGCCCCAAGTCACTTCACCTCGTCAGACCTCACTTTCCTCATCTGTGAAATGGGTTAGTACTACCCACTTCACCAGGACCACCAGGTGCCTCAATGATACAAGATACAACATCATCGAGCTTCAGATCTGCCCCAAGGACACCATCACGAAGGTTTGAGTCAATAAAACAGGGAAGAGGGGAAAAAAAACCAGTCATGACTGAGGAGAGACAAATTGGCAGCGCTGTGAGCATCTGGGTGACTGCCAAGAGCTGGCTGTGGGCCGCTCAGAGTTTCCATGAGCAGAGCTGACCAGGCCTGGGAAGGAATGAAGGGGGAGTTGGCTGACAGAGAGTTGGCTTCCATGTGGAGCTGGGTGTACCAGGCTTGGGCAGGGCTGGAGCTTGAGCCTGGCCGGGCAGGGGGCAAGGAAGCTCATTCTGGAATGATCAAGACCAGCCCTCCCTCTCCTCCTCAGCCCCCCACACTGGCTGCCCCTGTTCTATTTCAGTCTCCCTGTCTTTGCCCAAAATATCCTCCCCAGCCACCTCCACCTCCTCCGCCCCTGTCTTGCCTTTGAGGTCCCGCCCAGGAAGAATTCTCTGCCCTTCCTCCCTCACTGGGCATCTCTGCAGCCCCTCCCAAGCCTCCCCTCTGCTACCCTGGCATTATCACTCCCTCCCTGGGGTGGCTGGAGGGAGCTTCCTAAAGCATCAGGGAGATCATATCACCTCCTGCTCACAACCGTCCAGTGGGAACCACTGCATGGTAATACCAAACCCTTCTCTGGTCTCAAGGTCAAGTCAAGGTTTCAAGGGGCTTGAAGCTTATACCATTGGAGAGGGAAGCATTCATTAAAGTACAACATGCATATAGAAAAACATACGTCATAAGCATATGGCTGGATGAATTCCCCCAAATTGAACACACCCATGTAAACCGGCCCCCAGCTCAACAATCAGCCCAGCATCAACACCCCAGATGCCTCCCTGATGCCCCTTTCCAGTTACTAACCATTCCCTAAAGGCAACCACTGTCTGACTTCTCACATCATAGATGAGTTTGCCTGGGGTTGAACTTCACATGAATAAAATCATTCAGTGTACCGTGCATCTGGCATCTTTCCTTAACATGCTTGTGAGATTCAACTAAGTTGTTGCATGTAGGTGTCATTTATTTTTTTCTCATTCTTTCTTGTAGTGTCACTTTGAATGACTATACCAATTTATATATCTGTTCTGCTAGTGTAGGACTTTTAGGCTGTTTTCAGCTTTGGGGTATTATGAAGAAAAAAAAAAAGACTGCTAGGAACATTCTTGCACATGTGTTTCAGAAAATATATGGGCTCATTTCTGTTGGGTAAACATCCATGAGTGGAATTGCTGCCTCATAAAGATAAATGATTGTACATTTAGAAGATATGGCAAATAGTTTTCCAAACTGGTCATAACTATTTACATTCCCCTCACAGTCACATAGGAAAGTTCTTATTGTTCCATATTTTCACCAACAATTCGAATTTTTTTTTTCGTTTGCTTTGCATTTTAACCATTCTGGTGAGAAGGCTGTGTTATCACATCATGAATTTAGTTTTAATTTGGGGCGGGGGGACCACCTTTAATAAAAAGAATATAAGATAAAATTACAAATATGAAATTGAGTACAAAAGTGATTATTTATGAAGAATGTGAAAAGAAATCATAATAAATTGCTGGAGAGTTGCTAGTTTCAGATTCCCTTCTTCTGGGCATTTTTCAAGCTATTTCCCAGAAATGCTTACATTGAAATGCTTCCTGATAGCAATCTGGCTCCCCTCCCTGCCTGCAGTACTCCACAGCTGCCTGTGATCTTTGTGTGAACAAGGCCCCACACAAGTGAGGGTCCCAGAACCTAGAGCATCAGCTTTCTGGGAAATGGCCTCTGCCCCCACCTCCCCCACCCCGAACCTGCCCCCAACCCTTCCCTGGGCTGGCTCCTCCTCCCTAGGGTTTCAGCTTCCACATCACCTTCTCAGAAGGCTTTCCCTGACCTCCTTGTCGAAGACCCTCTTGTTTTGTAAGTCCACATCACAAGACAGATGACAACAGAGCAGGAGGTTAGGAGCAGTTGCTGTGAACCCAGCCTGCCTGGTTGGCATCCTAGCTTCCTTGTTTTCTAGCTGTGTGATCTTGGACATGTCACGTAACCCCTCTGGGCCTCAGTTTCCTCGCCCACAGAGTGGAGAGGGTAATACTAGCTCCCGCCTCACAGGGTGTTATGAGGACCCAGCAAGTTCATGCATGTGATGCATTTAAAAGGGTGCGTGGCACCCTTGCTCTTACGATTGTGCTGACGGCCCCATTATCCTGAGCCTTAGTCTTTTTTTCTGACACATCTCACTTCACACTGGTGATCTGCTTGAATACTCTGTAGGACAGGCCTGCCGTGGTGACCACTGTATCCCCAGGGCCTAATGCAGCACCTGGTCCACAGCCGGGGCAAAAAAAGATGTTGTTGAATGAATGGATCTCCTCTGTGTACCTCAAATCCATTCCGATGACTCCAAGACAGCCACACCCCGGTCCAGGCCACCTCATCCTTTCCCTTCAGGCAGCAGCCACCTCTGCTGACCCCATAGCTACTACTGGTTAAATAAATGAGCCTCAGTCGCTCGCCTTGATCTTGCCTTTCTCATTCACGGCTGGAGTTCCTGTTGGCTTCCATCTCTACAGCCCTTTACAGTTTATAAGGCCTGTTCCCATCATAATCACATCCCTGGGTTGGGTGACAGGGCAGTAATTGGGAGCTCCAGTGCGACAAAGGCCTGGAGAGGGAAAGTGGCTTCCTCAGAGTCACACAGCAAGAGAGAGAGGGGAGATGGGACACAGGCCCAGGACTCCTGGGGAGGGGCTGCCCACACTTGGTCGGAGGCCCTCTCTCATCCCTTCTGGAGAGCACCTCAGGCTGAGCACATAGTAGGCTCTTAGGCTTGTTCAAGACAAGTGGAAAGAGAAAGTCCTTGGGTTCAGCCTTGGATCTGGGACCATGGACCCGCCCCTGCCCCATCTGTGCCTGTTTCCCCATCTGTAAATGGGCTTCACTTACCAAGTGAAGGCGGATCCCTGTCTCACCAGGTCTGGCTGGCATTTCTCCTTGGTCTCTCTGTATGTTTACTCCAGATGACTTTGGAATGAGCTGACGTGGAGTTGGGAACTGACTAAGGGCCTAGAGAGAAACTGGGATTTCCACTGCGCCTCTGGTATCCTTGACATGGAGCAGTGGCTGAAAGCAATGTTTGGAAAAGCATCTCTTCTCCCATTTTTAAAGGCTGTTGAGGAAACGTTGCGCTTGTGACCAGAGTGCAAAGATCTCATGAACGATTAGGGGTTTACTAGCCCTGGGGGACCCCCAGACTCCACAGGCTGGGCCAGGAGCCTATGTGGTCATGGATATGATGCCCACATCAGTGGTGTTTCAGCACTCCTCTGCTGCTACTCTCTCCTCTCCCCTGTGGCAGCAGGGCCAACTAAGGCCCAGAGAAGGGAAGAGTTTTACCCAAGGTCACCAGCACACCCAGGCAGACCTCCTGAATCTGAATCAAGTCAGATTCTGGGGCTCAGCCTTCTCCTTTTTCCCCCTGTTCATTATTTATTTTTAAACAGCTTTATTGAGATATAGTACATATACCTTGCAACTTACCCTTTTAAAGTGTATGATTCAATGGCTTTTAGTATAAAATTGTGCATCTATCATTACGATTAATTTTAGAACATTTTCATTACCCCAGAAAGTAACCCCATGCTTTTTAGCTGTCACCCCCTCCCAGTCCCTCCAGCCCCCCAGCCCCAGACAGTCACTAATCTACTTTGAATCTCCATACATTTGCCTCTTCCGGACATTTCATATAAATGAACTCATACAAATGTGGTCTTTTGTGACGGGCTTCTTTTCACTGATTATAATGTTTTCAAGGTCCATCTATGGTGGAGCATGTATAAGTACATGGTTCCTTTTTCTTGCCAAATAATATTCCATTGTATGGATATGCCACATTTTATTTATCCATTCGTGGATAAATTCATTTATTTATCCATTCGTTATCCATTTATTTATCCATTTATCCAAACCAAATGGACATTTGGTTTGTTTCCACTTTTTGGCTATTATCAATAATGCTGCTATGAACATTTACATACAACTTTTTGTGTGGTTATATGTTCTCAGTTCTCTTGGGTTTATACCTAGGAATGGAAGTGCTGGGTCATATGGTAACTATGTTTATGAGCCTTTTAGCTCTGGCTTTCTCAGACCTTGGGGGCTGCTGATGGAAGACTTGTTACTCCCAGTGGCCAGGGTCTGTGGATCAAGTCTCCACCCCACTTTGGACTTAATTTTAGAAACTTCAAGTACTATGTTTTCTGAACTTGACACATTTTCACAGGCTGAATGTACTTGTTTACCTAGCACCCAGATGGAAAAAAATCAAAGCCATCCCAGTGCCCCAAAAGCCCCCTCGTGCTTCTGTCCAGTCTTTCCCCTGCCATGGAAAACACGACCCCAACTTCTAACACAACAGATGAGTTCATGAACTTTGTCCGAGTGGAATTATGTGGATCGTGGTCTTTCATGTCTGCCTCTCTTGCTCAACTTCAGGTTGTTAGAGTTCCTGTGTTCTCAAGGCTGTATGCACCACCTTTTTTGTCATTCCTTCTGCTTTTAATGGAACACTTTGGACTTTGCATCTTGAAACAAGACACAGGGCTTCACGGTCTCGTGGGTGTGCGTCTCTGTGTGTGTTCTCAGGCCTGTCCGGGAGGGAAGTGGGGAGGCTGGGAAAGTGTATGTGATGACCTAGTCCTGGCCCCAAGGCACATGTGCCTCTAGGAGGCCCCTACCTGGCCCTCCCACTTAAGCCTCTCCTCTTGGACTCTGTCAAAGTTCTGTTATTCTGGGTTTGACTTGAGGCCAAGGGGCGGAGCTGGCAGGCATCCCAGGTAAACAAGAGCAGCTGGAAAGGAGAGGGACTTTTGGGGGTGGAAAGATAGACCGGATCAGACCTCCATTCCACGGGGGCTTTTTTGGAGGCCTGTGCCCCGTGCACCCTAGCACTTGGTGGGAAGGGAGGGTTCCAGTAGAAATCGGGCCTCCTCTAGGCTAGCCCATGCCCTGGGGAAGGCAGGCTGCCTGGGTTCAAGTCTCCCCACTCTGCACCTTACCAGCTGTAAAATGGGGGGAAAAACTGGATAGGATTGTTTCAGAAGTGAAGAACTCAGTGCATATAAATGTTGCTGACCTGGAGGAAAGTTGGCTGTTATGGTTAGAATGTGCCAGGAGCCAGCTGAATATTTTATGGACACTGTTATATTGAACTTACACACCAGTCATGCAAGTAGACACCAAATCATCCCCATTCGACAGATGAGGAAGCAGAGGCACAGAGAGGTTGAGAACCTGCCTGAAGCCACATTGTGAACCCGTGGCAGAGCCAGGATTTGATCCCAGGTCTGTTTGGCTCCAGAATCCAGGCCCCTGCCACCTGGGCTATGAGCCGAGCTTTTGGTGTGGGCCCAGTAGCTCTGAGCAGCCGCGGAGCTGTGCCCAGCACTGTTGTGTAGGGCCCCAGACTCAACCCTTGCCTCTGGTTTGTGCAGAAGGAGCTCAGGCTCTTATCCCCTGTCTCTAATGGGCCCACGTGACCAGCAAAACCTTCCTCCTTCCTGGGTTCCTGGCTAGTGAGCTCTCAGGGGTGGGGCAGGCCTAGGGGGTGGTCAGGAGGGGCCCCCCAATCTGTCCAGCATTGGCAGACCTGGCCGGGGCAGCCCTGTCTCTCTTTAGGAGGCGAGGCAGTCAGGCCTGGGAGCTAGAGTCGGCAGTACCGCGTCCACTTGGTGACCCCCTTGTGTGAGGTGTGCCCTGACTCTGCTCCTGGGGTGCTCCAGAGCATGGGCCAGGCACATCAGCAGCTGGTCCTAAGCCAGGCTAACCTGAGCGTTGTAAAGGGCTCTCTACCATATGCCAAGGGGAACAGAGCTTGAAGCAGTCGGCTGCAGTCCAGGAAGGCTTCACAGAGCAGGTCTCCCTGGAGCAGGGTTTTGAAAGCTGAGCTCCTTAGGTGGAGATGATTGGAAGGGTGTTCTTACAAAGGGAGCAGCCATAGGTATCGGCTACTCAACTCCATGCCCCCAAGCCCTTGCCTCGCCATCTCTGTTTTTCAGGGGCTGGAAGCCTGGAAATATATTTGCCAGAGCCCCTCGCTAGCTATTTCTGGTGAGGATCTGCCAGTGGGGAGAAGGCAGGAGGATGAGAGATGCCAGCCTGCCTCTGGCTCCTACCAGGGCTGACTTCGGCAGGATTTGTAGATTCAGCAGCTCTGTTGGTTCCAGAGCTGGAGTGACAGTGCCTCCAGCAGCTGGGTGGCGGGGACCGGCTCCTGGGCTCCTGAGTATCCTGGGTGGCAGCTGCTTCCCTATTTCTGGGTACCACTCCTTCTCCCTTTGCTCTTCCAGCATCTCAGATGTTTTTGGAGTCAGTTTCCCTTGTAAACTCCCTCTCCACCTGAAATAGCCGAGTGTTTTCTATTTTCTTGCTGGTCACTAATTGATAAAATGCTCAGGCCATCAAGGCCAGACCCAGGTGTAGTTTTTAAGGAACAGAAGGATTTAGCACCCCGAAAATGTGATGTCACACTTTGAGTTTGATTTATTTTTTGCGTGCATGTCAGATGTTTCAACATGGGTTCCCTGAAGGCAGAGACTGTCTTCCATCATCTGTTTAATCAACAAACATTGATTAGTGCTTCGTTGGTGGGGAATGAGATGAATGACCAAATCCCCACGCTCCTGGAATCAGTCTAGACTTGGAACCATTCAATTGAAACTGAGTCCCCTGAAACTGAGTTCCCCTGCTGAGTTTATGATTCATCTTTCTCTGTCCAAAACTTTATTCACATTCTTGTCCCACCCCTGTTCCCCTAAGGATTGAAGAGTATCAACGAAAAGAGGGGATTGAAACCAAGCAGGACCTTGTGGGGTCTTCCCAGGTACAAAAGTCCCTCTGTGTCCCCTGTTTCTTGTTTGTAAAAAAAAAAGGCTTTAGTCTCCTAGGCCTTCCCTGAGTTCCAAAGAGCAGATTCAAGCAGTTAATGATGAAGACCATAGAGTCACAGGGCTCCCAGTTCCTCCTGAAAGGATATAGATAACAATCTGATGCATATCTTTGAGTTGCTCTGTAGAAACTAAGAACCCCCGCCCCGCCCAGGTGGAGGATGGTGGCTACATGCTGACCACAAGCACGTACCCCAGACTGGTTGGAACCAGAAGGTTGAGATTCCTGAAACATCACCTGTTACCTCACCACCAGCCAATCAGAAGAAGGTCCACAAGCTGATCACGCATCCTGAGACCATATCCGCTCACACTGTCTTTCCCCTGAAAGCCATCGGGGTGTTCAGGTCTTTTGAGCATGAGCTGCCCATTCTCCTTGCTTGGCGCCCTGCAAATAAAACCTTACTTTGCTGCAAACACCCACTGTCAGAGTTTGGCTTTCTGTGTGGCAGGCATACGAGCCCTTGCTTGGTAACACAATGTAGTAGCCAGTAGCCACCTGCAGCCATGGAGCACTTGACATGCAGCTAGTTCGAATTGAAACAGGCTGTCAGTGTAAAATACACACCACATTAAAAGACTTTGTATGAAAATTAAGAATGTAAAATATCTCACTCATAATTTTTATGTTGATTATGTGTTGCAATACAATATTTCAGACATATTAGTTTAAATTAAATGCATTATTAAAATGTATTTTACCTGTTTCTTTTTCTCTTTTTAATATGGCCACTAGAAAATTTAAATTACATATATGGCTTGCATTTGTGGCTCACGTTATATTTCTACTGGACAGTACTGGTCTTATGGGAGCTGAGTTGAAACACATTGATCCAGCATTTATTAGTGTCTGTTTAAGAGATTCTTGGTCTCTGCCCTTGGGACTTCAGACAGGATGGGGAGCAGGACAGGTATATCAACATGGAACTAAAAGTCACTGTGATAAATGTTTGAGTTGTCCATGTTCCAGGGTTCTGAGAAGAAATCTGGGTAGGCTTCACAGAAGGGATGACTTTAGTGTTAAGCATTATAAGATGAATAGGAGTTCACAAGCTGGGTAAGGAAAAAGAGGGGCACTCCAAGCTAAGAGGTTGACAAGTACACAGGATGTTAGAAGAGATACAGGCAGTTCATTCTGGTCTGAACATGGTTTGTTTGGAGAAGAGGCTGGAGGTGGAGCTGGACAGTTGTAGAGCATTGAATGCCAGTAAAGTTTAGATCTGAGGGCGGCGCTGAGGCTAGGGAAAGGCTCTTAGGCAGGAAGTGGCTGGTCCAGATGTTAAGTGAGCTCACCCACCCACTCTCCTCAAAAGCATGCAGCGAACAGACCAGACCTGGTTTGAATGTGAAAAATAAACTCTTTTATTTCAGTACTTGCTCTTTGTGGCTCAAAAGCACATCTACTGCTTGCTTGGAACCCAGAAGTATTTATAAAACCATAGAGAAATCAAGCAATATGTATACAGAATAGAACATATATATTTCGGCTCAAGTGCTTCTTCCTGTGCAAAGCAGAAAGTTCTAAGTGCATCAGCGTGACTTTCCCCAAATCCCTCTCTGGGATTTGGGGGACTCTGGAGTCTTTGACCCCACTCCAGATACAGAATTCTCCCCACTTCCCTCTTCCAGGCTGAGGGAGGCCCAGTCACATGGAGAGAATGAGTGGTAAAGTCAGAGATGGCAACTTGTGGGGTCCCCGAGCTTAGTCAGGGGCAAAGGCTGTGTTCTAGGGCCCTGGCTCTTCAAAGAGGGGTTGGCTGAGATGCCAGCCTTGTTGGTGAGTGACCAGCACAGGCAACTAAGGCTCCTGTGAAGTCTACACATTGTGGTGGGTGGGGTCATGGGTAGGTCAGGGGCCTCCGGGGCTCTTTTCCCCTAGAACTGGGCTCTGAAGGAAGATGCCTGGGCACAGGTGGGGGACTCAGACAGGGCTGGGGGCAGGAAGGTGGTCATGGTCATGGTCTCATTCTCCAAAACATCCTGGCCTGTGACCTAAGGCTCTGTGAAGCCAGGGAGTAAGACTCAATGTCATTGGCAAGGCTGAGTCATATAAGGCACCAGAAGTGCAGAGCTGAAGGGGCCTTGGAGATGAGCTGGTTCAACCACTCTGTGACCGATGAGCAGACTGAGGCCCACAGAGGGGAAGGCAGTGGGTGGCCAGACTTGGGGCTCAAACCCAGGGCTCTAACCCCTCCAATTTCCTCCCCACCTCCTCATCCGAACTGGATCCTTTTTGATCAGGCCCCAGATGGCCTCTCTGAGAGTCAGGTCAGGGCTGGTGTGGTGAATGGGGCCCTGGACTCAGAGTCAGAAGGCCTGGCTCCATTCCTGCACCTTCATATTAAGCAGCCTTGCAACTATCCAGCGGTACAGGGCGGGCCACCTCCCTTCTCCAAGCTGCAGTCTCCTCACTGAGAAAGTGGCTCCCACTCTGCAGTTTTCCATGGCAATTAAATGGGTTGGTGGCCGTGTGAGCCCAGGAAGCACTTAGTAGGTGCCTCACAATTGCGGCGTGCGGGGGTACTGTTGGGCCAGGGCTGCTGGGATGTGGGGGGAGCTTGGGTCTGGACTATTCCTGGGACCCTCTCGATCTGCACCTGCTCAGGCTCTGCCAACGGCCCCTGGGGCCTGGGCACAATCTGGGGAAGGGGTTCAGGACACCCCAGGGAGCTGAGTTCCTTGATCTGGTCACTGGGCACACTGTTTTTCGCCTGCTCCCAGGGAAGGGGCTCTGGAGTTGATCAAACAATATGGCAGGTGGTCAGTGGCTTTCCAAATGGCATCTGGGCTGGGAAGGGAGGCTGGAGTCCCTCCTCCCCGGCCCACCCCCCAGGCCCAGTCAGCCAAGATCAGGGCTCCTACTGTGGAGGCACAAAACATTCCTCACAGGTGAGGGAGGTGGGGAGCCAGGCTCAGGGGGACCATATGGGCCGGAAGTACATTTGATTCCAAAGAGGCCCCATAGGCAGCCCACCGTGCCCTGGGGTCTGGGGCCCAATAAGGGGCAAATTTTGCTCATTACCTTGGGATAAAGATTGGGGTCAAGTTGGGGGCCCTCGGCTGGCATGGGGGCCCTTAGGAGGTGTTAACAATGACATTCCTGAAGCCCTTCACGGCCTTCAGCCTGTCGCTCTCGAAGTTCACCACCAGCTTGTGGCGGCCCGCGTTCAGGGGCAGCAGGTCCACCCTCGCCTTGACTTCCTCCCCCGCCTCCACGGGGTGTGGGCTGGGAGAGAGAGAGAAAGAGGGTGAGATCAGGGCCCTGGCCTGGTCCCCACAATGGGGACAGGCCAGGATGACACGTGACTACTGAGCTCTTAGCCTAGAAACTCCATGGATGTATAGCTTTGTGCCGACAGAATACAATGGGTCCTGCTCACCACTCTCCGAAGGCCTGGGCCATCTGCCCTCCTATGTGTAGAGGGGCTGGTGTGTGTGTGTGTGTGTGTGTGTGTGTGTGTGTACATGGAAGTGGATGGTGTGCTTGGGGGTAAGAGTGCGGATGCTCACGTGACCACATGCATGAAAATGCATTGAGCTGTACATACGTGACTCGTATGCTTTACTCTATATAAATTACAATGAAAAAGTGAAAAACAAGAAGTGTGTATGCTTGTGAGTGTACGTATATATAAATATGTATCCATGAGGGTACTCCACACAGGCACGCATGTACACCCGTGTGCATGTGGGGACTCGGGTGTCCCGAGGTGGGTGCTGAGCGAATGTGTGCATGTGCACAGAACGCAGCTAACGTGTGGGTATTTGGGCGTAGACACGGGGGAATATTAGGCAGGTGTGTGGGTGGGTGTGTGGAAAGGGAGAAGAGGGGGTTACGGGCCTGGGTTCAGTGCCGGAGGGCGCCCTTCCCCCCGCAGCATCTGCCCTCTGCTCCCAGGCCCCCAAGCTGGAGGGACCAGCACTTACATTTCCACGGTCTTCTGCTCCTTGGTCAGGCCCGCCCCCTCCACGGTGAAGGTGCAGCCTGACAGCGGCACGGTGAGCGGGTTCCACAGGGACACCTCAGCCACCAGCTTGCGATTCTGCTTGGGCTCTCCCAGGATCTAGAGGAGGCATGGGGCAGATGTCAGGGGCAGCACGGAGGGAGAGCAGCCCACAGCCCCTCAAGGGCATGCAGGGTCCCAACTGGGCCATCTCCATCTTTGCTGCAGTTTGGCCCAATGTCTGCCCAGCTCCGCCGCTAACATTCCTCGCCTCATCTGGAAAACACAGATGATGACACCTGCCCAGGCCTCCTTCGTGGAGCTGAAGTGAGGCTCCACGCAACCCACAGGATGTATAAAATGCCTCCCTCATTCTAGGGTCTAGGGTGGAAAGATCAGAGTCTTTGGAGCCAGGCTGATCTCTGACCCTTTCTCACTGTGTGACCTTGGCAAAGTTACTACCCTCTCTGAGCCTTGGTTTCTTCATAGAACAGAAATGCCTGACTGCAGGGTTCTCATGAGGATTAACTGAGCTAATATGTGCAAGCTCCTAGCAGACTGTCTGGCACACAGTGCTCACTCCCTCCTGCTCTGCTCTTTACCATTTATTTGTAACTGCAGCATTTGGGGATCTGGGGCTGTGACTCCTCCAAGTGAATCACTATGATGACCACGAAGTTGGTGATAAGAATAGTCAGTTTTTACTGAGCCCGCATAACGTGCTGGATGTGGTTCTATGTGCTTCCTGTAGACTCACATTTAATCTTTACAACACCCATTGTATAGATGAATAAATGGACTCCAGCGTCTGTGCCCTTAACAACACATCCCCTCCTGCCCCACCAGGGCCCCAGGACCTGGGAATCTAGCATTAGTAGTTTAGCTTTTAAGGGTCCACGAGTCTGAGATCCCTAAGTGCCATGATCCTACTACTCTGGGATTTTAGGATTCATTCCTAGAGGCTGTGAGTCCCAAATTCTGCTTCATGATGCTTTTCTCTGATGAACCTAGGATCTGAGGAACCTGGGGCATCGGAGATCTTGAGGTTGCAGGGAGGGAGGTGCATGCACGTGTGGGGACCTGTCCAGGGACCCAGCCAGCCCTTACCCGGATCTTGATTTCTGGATTCTCCAGATAGATGTCCCTCTCAGCCAGCAGGTAGCTGTTGGCAGCTGGCTCGACGAACAGGCCCCGCACCTTGATGAGGTTCGACTCGGTCAGGTAGTCACAATACTTTTCGTAGAGGATTCGAAGGGGAATGCTCTTCTCTGCAGGAGGGGAGAGGGGAGAGCACTCATGACATCTGAATCGTGGCCCCCACCTCTCCTATGGCATCGCCACAAGGCACAGAGAGGGCAAGGAATGAACTCGAGGTCACACAGCTGGTGAATGGAGGGGCATGTCCCAGCACTTTCCCTCACCTGCCCTGGCTCCAAGGCTCCCAGGGAGGAAGTGGGGAGGAGAGGCTTGGGCTTTAATCCTGCCTCTGCCCTTCGCTAACTGGGGATGCTGGGCAAGTCACTCCACCTCTCAGGACCTCCATTTCCCCCCATGAGGTCGGTAGAATTGTACCCATTTACAGATGAAGAGACACTTCTGCCAGTAAGTGTTCAGATCAGGAGAGCTGGCCCTGCTTGGCCACTGTCTGACTGTGTGAGCCTGGGAAGATGACCTCCCCTCTCTGTTCCTTCTCTGTTCCCTGGGACATCTGGCACCCGCTGGGCAGAGCTAAGACCAGAGGTCATTTCAGAGCAAAAGCCACACAAGTGATAGGGGTGAGAAAAAAGCCGGCAGGGCCAACCCCTCCCGCTGCAGAGAAGCAAAGTGTGGATTGCAGCCCCACTTCTCTGACAAGAACACTGAAGCCTTAGGGCACCAGGGGTCAGCTTACAGGAGGCAGGAAGGAGCAGTGAAACGGGCACAGGACTGATTCTCCACAGGCCCTTCTTGTTCACTCGGTCGCAGGGAACCTTGGGAAAAATCCCTTCTGCTCCTCGGGCTTCCCCCCATCAAACAACAATGTTGGAGGGATGGTCTTGGGGCTCCATGGAGCCCAGCCAACCTCTCCTCACTATCCCAGTGCCATGATGGGAGATGCTGTTTCTTCTTTTTCTGCCATCTGTCCCCTCCGTCCCTGCACTAGACCAGCGTTTCCCAAACTCCAGCCATTCATGTGATTTTTCACATGTCTGAGTAATTCCTCAGTAAATAATTTTTCTTTCAGTCCCCTCACTTTACACTTTTTAACTTTTTTTGCTTAGGGAACCTTTTCATCATTATTTGCAGAAAACCTGTCTCATTTACCATAAGTAGAAGGAAGCTGGTAAAAACAAACACCAGCAAACAAAGTCATGTTTATTCAATTCGGGCCGATATTCTCATCTGCTGAGGGCTCCGAGTTTGAGACCTGAGCTTACTGTTAAAGAGGGAGGTTAGCAAGGGTCTGGGGTGCCCGGGCCAGTGAGCACCCGTTGGGAGGTCATCTCTAGGGCCGTGAAGGCCCGAACAGATGGTCACCTTCTCTCTGCATGAGTCAAGGTCCAGGTCCTGGCTGGGCACATTGGTGTTCCCCGTCCCACTCTCTGGAAAATGTGTGCCCAGCCCTCTAGTCACTCATTCCTGGGGTGGATCTGCCCCAACCTCTGCTCAGATGGCGTGGGGGGAAAAAAAAAAAAAACAAAGCTTCTGCGAAAAAGGAGTGAAAATTCCTGGGTCAGGACCTGGTGGAGCAGAGTAGAAACTCTGACCAGCTCCACAGGAAAGAAGGAAACCATTGTCCTCCAGGAGCCTGGAGGAGGTGGCCCCAGCTGTTAACTTTTCCAGGAGGCTTAGGCCAGGGTGGGGCTGGACCTTTGAGAACTGCTGTCCACAGGCCAGGGGCCTTGGCTTCGGGCCAGATGCTGGCTGAAAGAGGGAAACATTTGCGGTTAGTGTCTATTCATTCCTTAGATGATTCCTTTGATCATCACAGAGATCACGCTGCCTGCATTCCTCATGACCCACCTGGAGGGGTGAGGGTATCCAGAGAGAGAGAAGGGGTGGGTGGCAGGAAGGAAGAGAGCAAGGAGGCGGGGTGGGGTCAGCTGGATTCAGTTCAGCTGTCCTAGGCCTGGCTTCCTGTCCGCTAGCACATGGAAATCCCCCAGATCTTATCATCAAAGAATAACCGCAACTCAGCCAAAGTTCAGGGTCTCACAGGGTGGGAGAATCACTCTCAGGTTGACTTTGGCCTTGGAGGCCTCAATAGAGCATCCTGGCCTAGCCCCACCTGAGGGCAACACGCAGTACCACTGCCCTTCTCTGCCCTCTCCCGACAGGCTGTGCCCCTCAGAGGTCTCCGTAGCAGGAGGGACCCCTCCGCTGTGAACACATCCCCAGGAAGAAACCCTGGCGGCTGTGGCTGAAGCAGAATGCTGCGAAGGGCCTGAGGGTATCTGGGAGGCAAAGGGTAACTCAACAGCAGCCTGGGTGGAAGTTGTTCTGGCATCCCTGGCTCAGGCTGGAGTTCACCTTATGATACACATTCCAGGAAAGGCACTTCCTCCCTTTGAAGCGGTTCTGAGCGTGAGGAAGAACTGACACGTGTGCATTCACACAAAGGGGCTGGAAGGGCTCTTCAAAGATGAGCCAGCCTTTGTACAAATGGGGAACCCGGGGCCTGGAATGGAGAAGAGAAATACCCAGGAGCCCACATCCTGTGGGCAGAATTGCAGGAACTAGGACCTCGGTATCCCGACCACCCCACACACCTGTAGGGATGGAGCCCTGCCCCTGACTCGGGGCCTGGATGTGGAGATGAGAGCTGAGTCCTCTGCACACCAGCAAGGCTGGCAGTGACTCAGGAAGCACTGAGCCCGGCCCTGAGACCATTGCCTGGCACAGCAGGTTCAGGAAAGATGCTTTTCGGCCTCCCCACACCTGTTGGCACTTGCTCAGCGAACAGTGAAGAGCCCCGCCGTGTCCAGGCACCATCATACACTTTCCAGATCTTTCCTGAACACACATCTCCTTTGCAGCCCATGAGGGGCATGCTAATGCCCCATGTGATGGATGGGTGTGATTCAAGCCCCAAGGTTATACATCTAGAAGGCGGGAGAGGTTCTTCCCTGGTGGTCCAGTGGTTAAGACTCCAAGCTCCCAATGCAGGGGGCACAGGTTGGATCCCTGGTCAGAGAACTGAGATCCCACACGCCACATGGCGCGGCCAAAATTAATATTAATAATAGAAGGTGGGAGAGGCCAGATTCAAAGCCAAGTCTGGCCTCCGAACACGCCTTTTAGCAGCATAAGTGTTGGGGCCCCAGCCCTGGTGCCACGTGGCTCTGCCCCAGAGTTTGCCGCTGCTCAGGGACCCTGACAGAGGGTCTGCTCTGTCCCGGCGTGTGGCTCCAGGGTGCCTGAGGTGGCCCTGAGATAGAGGCCCCAGGGTTGACTGATGTTCTACTCAGATCATGCTGACCCCGGGTCCTCTCCCAACTCGAAGACCCCCCTGCTCTCCCCATGCCCACAAGCTCCAAGTGCAGGAACAGAGAATGGGCTGCTGGGGGGGATAGGAGACTGGGCTCCGTGCTGCCTCCCTAAGTGACCTCGGCTGCCGCAACCCCTCTCAGGGTCTCCAGCTTAATTTTAGGGAGATAACCAGTAGTGGTGACAAAGCCAGCAGTGAAAAAAGGGATCAAGGGGACGATGACTGTGCAGGCATCCGACCAAGAAGCCAGAGCGACAGAGGCTCTGCCCAGGGTTGAGGGCTGGGTGAGCTACTGACATCATTTCAGCCCCAAACGGGGAAGGGGATCTGCTCCCAGGGAGGTCGGGCCAGGCACTGGAGCCATGGAAGAGGAGAAGATCAGGGCTTTTCCTTTCCTATCACTGTTAGAGCCACACTGTCCAGTATGGCAGCTTCCGGCCACATGCGGCTGTTTAAGTGAAATTAAAACTTTAGTCCCATAATTACACCAGCCACACTGCAAGTGCACAATAGCCACATGGAGCTAGTGGCCACCATACTGGACAACGCAGATACAGGACATCCTTATATCACAGAAAGTTCTCTGGGTAGTGCTGGTCTTGAATCTCTTCTCTCTGAGCCTGAGAACCTCCAGAGAAATAGGAGAGGTTCTCAAAGGGGCTCTGGGGAGAGGCACCTGTAGTGTGAGTTGCTGGAGACGGAGGAAAGGAATTTGCTGGAAGGGGCAGCAGAGAGTCTGGGAAAGCAGTCAGGGGTCCTGCGAAGATGAGATGGAATGAAATAGAATAGTTGCTACGAGTACAGGTTCAAGTCTCCGTCCTGTCACTTCCTGTGTGGCCTTGGGAAAGTTACTTAACCTCTCTGTGCTCAGTCTTCTCATCTGGAAAATGGGACCATAAAAGAATCCTCCTACTTTTGTTATAAGAAGGAACTGGGTTGCTATTTATAAAGTGCCGAGGACAGGGCCTGACCCACAGTGAGGGCAATGGGAGTGTCTGTGAGGTAGATGGCACACGTTCAGCTCTCAGGGCACGACCTAGCATGTCGTCAGGGTGGTCAACAGCTGCTCCAGGAACACAGGGCCTTACCAGAGAAAGGCTCCAGGGAAAAGTTGAGCAGGTCCTTGGTGCCACACTTGGGTCCCAGGATCCCGTTGTAGCTGACGGTACGGGCACAGAGCAGGAGGCAGCCAGCGTGGTCCTCGGCAGTGTTGTTGGTGATGTGGGCAAAGACGTCGAAGTCGCTGCCCCTGTTCATGCCCTGGCCCGCACGGATCCTCATGGCCACCCCTGTCTCCTCTTTATCAGCCAGTTTGTTCTGGCGGTTGGCCCTTGTGAAGGCTTCCCTCTCCTCTGCGGACCCTGTGGGGACAGGGAAGAGAGCTTCATCACAGCTGGAAGGGGGTCAATGAGAAGGAGGCTGGGAGCAGGGCAAGCTGGCTTCTCAGAGTTCTGGTGACTCAGAGCACCCCCGGAGGGAGCCCCTTCTTTACATTACTGTGCCAGGAGGAGGAAAGAGTATTTTATTTACTTTCCACAAGTGAGCTCCTATACATCCCTCAAGACCCATCCCCAAATGACCCCTCTTCCAGGACACCTTCTCTGACTCCTCCTTTCCCAGGATGAAAGAGTCACAATGTCTTTTGGAGTTTCATAGCTGCCTATTGCCTGTCACGGTGTTTTGGCCCACCAGGTTTTTTTTCTGTTCATATGCTTACACTCTCAAGCCTCTTGAGGACTAAGACTGTGTTTTACTTAATCTGAAGTCATACCCAATGCCTACAACAGTGTTTGGTGCCTAGTAGGCACTGATACAATGAGAACTTTCTCACCTCTAAGCATTTTGCACAGGGACCACTTCTACCTGAAATCCTTTCCCTCCCTTCTCTACCTGTTGAGCTTTCCAGCAGGAATGACTGCCCCCTGCTTTATATTCCATTTACTTCTCCCCATGTGCCTTTTATTTTTGTCCCCAGTGTTGTTGGGTACATATTTATTTCTTCTATCAAATCATCAGCTCTAGACCTTTCAGAGGCCGGGGAAAGCATCTTTTCCTTCTGTTTTAGCCCTTCCCACTGGAGCACGGCCACTTAATACCCAATCCCAAGTCAGCCCTGGAGAGTCAACGGGGGTCAGATAAAGCCTGTGGTTTCTTAGTCACTTCTGTGAACCCTACTGTGCTTGGCACACCGTAGATGCTTAGAAAATA
Source organism: Pseudorca crassidens (assembly GCF_039906515.1). Taxonomy (NCBI): domain Eukaryota; kingdom Metazoa; phylum Chordata; class Mammalia; order Artiodactyla; family Delphinidae; genus Pseudorca; species Pseudorca crassidens. The sequence continues at coordinate 67,995,002 of NC_090310.1, forward strand.
TCTGTCTATTGAACTGGCCATTGGATGTGCTCAAATTCAATTTTTAAAATAAACCACATCTTTTCCCCACTATTGATTTAATATTAGTAGCAGAAAGAAGCTTCATCTCTGTGTCTGATTGAGCCCATCTTATTAAGTTTCTTTTGGTCCATTTCTCTTTAAATCTTTCCAATCTACCTTCATGCCCACTTCCCCACCTGTGTGTGAAATGCTAAAACAATTAATACTACAGAGTTCCAGGAACTTCTCTTCCTGGCCCCTCTGGACTTCCAAGCCTCTTCAGCACAAATACGTTGCAATAAAAAAGCATGGAGGGGGCTTCCCTGGTGGCGCAGTGGTTGAGAGTCCGCCTGCTGATGCAGGGGACGCGGGTTCGTGCCCCGGTCCAGGAAGATCCCACATGCCGCGGAGCGGCTAGGCCCGTGAGCCATGGCCACTGAGCCTGTGCGTCCGGAGCCTGTGCCCCACAACGGGAGAGGCCACAACAGTGAGAGGCCCGCGTACCGGAAAAAAAAAAAAAAAAAAAAAAAAGCATGGAGGGACCTCCCTGGTGGTCCAGTGGGTAAGACTCCGTGCTCCCAATGCAAGGGGCCCGGCTTTGATCCCTGGTCGGGGAACTAGATCCCTCATGCTGCAACTAAAGATCCCGCATGCCACAACTAAAGATCACGCATGCCGCAGCTAAGACCCAGTGCAGCCAAATAAATAAAATAAAGCTTAAAAGAAAAAGCATGGAATTGACCATCTATTGTTGGAGCTCCCACCACTAATAGCTCTGTTAAACAACATGGACATCATGATTTTTCTGTGAAGATGAAAGCCTCTCTTGTATAACAGCCATCCCTTTCAGTTTTACTGAGTCAAACCAACGAAGAAAGTGAGGCTTAAAAACCCAATGAAATCTTTTTGTGGAATATAGAATTCTTTTCCTAAATGAATGATCCTTTACCACTGTCCCCCTGCCCCCAGGGTGTTTGTCAAGTTTGCACCTGATTCTAAGGAATTTCTTGAAATGGAGAGTAACCTACAGATCATTGTTGTTTGCAAGCTGCCAGAAAACACACACACACACACACACACACACACACACACACACACACACTCACACGCCCTCTGGGCTGGTAAGCAAGCTGCTTATCCACAAGGCAGTGATGAGCCCAGGGCCCCTACCCTCCGGGTACTTGTAGGTGTGGGTAATGTCCTCCCGCTCATCTCTGCCCACGCTCTTTGTGCTGATCTTCTGCCCCACGACCAGGGAGTGGTTGATGGACTTGTGCATGGACCCATCATCCTGCCGGATCCAGTCCACCACGTCGGCGTTGACCTCGGCAAAGACGAAAGGGGCGTCGTACTTGGTGCTCAGGTCGCCCACCTTGATGGCACGAACGGGAACCGGGCCACAGCAGTATGTCCCTGGTTGGGAGGAGGAGAAGGGTAAGACGAGCCTGGGCTGAGGGGAGGGTGGTACCTCCAGAATCTTCCACAATTCAACCACACGCAGCCGAAAACCTACAGACCATATAGCCTTTGACTCAGGGATTCCATTTCTAAGAAGGCAGCATCAGGTAAGAATTAAGAATTCCAGGGGAGGGAGTTCCTTGGTGGTCTAGTGGTTAGGACTCTGCGCTTTCACTGCCGGGGCCCTGGGGTTCAACCCCTGGTTGGGAAACTGAGATCTTACAAGGCATGCAACAAGACAAAAAAAAAAAAAAAGAATTCCAGGGGACCCTGGAACCCAGCTTCTGGGGTTCAAAGCTCAGTCTCTTATTAGCTGTGTGACCTTGGACAAGTCACTTAACTTCTCTGAGTCCTGGCTTCACGTGGGGATATTTGTACCTACCTAATAAGGATTGGCAAACACTTATTTCTATGTGTTTGATAAACAGAAATGTATCCCAAGGCACTTAAGGAAATGAGGAAGCCAACTGTAGGCAATACTTTACAAGGGTGTGTGTCTGTCTGGTTTCCTGCCCAGACTGAGAGTAGCAGTCAGTGTCTGACACTGACTCAGGGAGTGTGTGCTAACGAAATGAACAGGAGAGCTAGATGTTTATCTGGGTGTGGTGTACCACTGCCTCAAACTGGTCACAAATTTAAATGTTGAGGACTAGAGGCTTGGTAGCTATATTACAGTGCGTCCATTTGATGGAATGTGGTAACATTAAATTAAAATCAAAATCACAGAAAACTGTCTGATAGAGAAATGCTAATGATATATGGAGAAGTGACAGGGCCAGGATGAAAGACCATGTGCAGGAAGAGTTCTTAACCTGGGGTCCAGGGAACCCCCAAGGTGCAGCAAATAGAATTCAGGAGTTCATAAACTTGGATGGGAAAAAATTACATCATTATTTTCACTTCCTTCAACTGTGAAAGACCAAAAACCACAGTCTTAGGTGCACTTATGACTTGTCACTCATAAGAACCACAGATATGTTTATCTCTCTTTATAGTTGTTACAGATAACCGGAAATATAGATTGCATTCATCTCTACCACAAAATTATGGAACTTATTGATTCTACTAATAAATCTTGTTATATAGAGCATATATTACTATATCACAAATTTATTTAAAAATTTTTGATAACTATATTGCAATGTAATTGAACCCTAGGTGTTATATTGTGTGTATTTAAAATATTATTCTGAGGAAGGATTCATTTGAAATTATTGGAAGCTGTGTGTGAATGTTAATGAAATTTCTTGGGGGGAAGAGGACAAAGATGCTATTTGACTTTTTTTCTCTGTGCTTCTCCATATTTTCTGTTTTCCACAATGTGCATGAATTACTTTTCAAATTATAAAAGAGGTGTTTTATAAAATATCAATGAGGTCCCCCAACACTCAATGTTCTTTGGAGTCAGCCAGACCTGGGTTAGCATCCCAGCTCTGCCCCTCTCCAGCTGAGGAGCCCCTCTGCTGGGTGGGTCCCCTCCAGCCTCTGTTTCTTCATCTCGGTAATGGGGCCACACCTGCCTACCCACCTTCGCTCTTCTCCTGGGGCGTGGGGTCCAGGGCCTGCCACCCCTCGTATCCCGGCTGCAAGTCAGGCCTGGTCATCCACGACTCCACCCAGCAGTGGAAGTTCCTGTTGGGGAAACAAAGCAGAACGTGGACCAGGACTTTCATGCAGACGTTCACGGTCACCTCCTGCGGGCTGTCCACACTCGCCTTGTCCTAAGCTGACCCCAGAACGTCCCCCCCCACACTTTGCTCTTCCTCTGGGGGCCCCAGTCGGGTGCTCCCAACTACACTGGGAGTCCTCAACCCCTCTCCCCAACTCCTTTCCCCTCTCAGTGGCTCTGCATGCCCAGCTGACCGGACCTCCTGATTTCTCGACTCTTCCTTCTTTTTTTTTTTTTTTGTTGTTTTTTTTGTTTTTGTTTTTGCGGTACACGGTCCTCTCACTGTTGTGGCCTCTCCCTGTTGCAGAGCACAGGTTCTGGACGCGCAGGCTCAGCGGCCATGACTCACGGGCCCAGCTGCTCCACGGCATGTGGGATCTTCCCGGACCGGGGCACGAACCCGTGTCCCCTGCATCAGCAGGCGGACTCCCAAACACTGCGCCACCAGGGAAGCCCCGACTCTTCCTTCTTTTTCAGCTCACAGGCTCTGCCTGGATTCAGACCCCACCACCACCCACCTGGACCACAGCCCCGCCCCCTGCTTCCGATCTGTCCCCCCGGTCATCATCACACCCCTCTCCAGTCTGAAGCCTCTGGAATCAAGACCAGACCCCCAGCCTGGCAGTGCAGACCCCGGACGGTGTGTTCTCCCTGACGCCCTTTCATGCTCCCTGCATTGACTTTCCTTCCTCTTGGCCTTTGCTCCTGCTGTCCCCGTCCTGGAGCCTCTCCAAGGCCCGCTTCCTTTTGTCCAAATACCGTTCAACTTTTAAACCCAGTTCAAATGTGACCTCCTCTGAGAAATCGCCCCAAGTTTCCTCTCCAGGGGATCCTTCCCACTGAGCGCCCCCCTCACCAGATCATCTCGCTCTTGTCACTCTGGATCTCCCCAAACTCGTTGCGGAAGTACTCGATGAGCAGGTTGCTGTTCTGGTCGTGGGCCGAGTTATAGTTGGTCACGACGCGGGTGGGGACACCGAGGCACCGCAGCACTGGGTCGGGGGACACAGTGGAGAGAGCTTAGGGGATGAGCTGAGGCCCTAGACACATCTGCTCTGCTTGGGCCTCCACGTGCCCATCTGTACCCCAGGGAGCACTGCACACTGGTAAGGGTGCACCCACCCGGACAATGGCACCCACCTCGCTGGTTGGCCCATGTCCACTCTTTCCCTTTCACATCACAGATAACAAAAGACTCTAAATGCAAATCTGACATTAACGGTCCTCTGCTAAACCCTCAATGGCTCCCCACAGACCTCGAGGTCAAGGCCAGACCTCCACCATGGCCCTTACCCTGGAGGGTCTGGCCCCTGACCACCTCCTGCACACTTCGCTCCAGCCACACTGGCCTCGCTGCTCCTCCAGCACTCCATGCTGCCAACAGCCCCAGGACATAGGCATATGCTGTACCCTGGGCCAGGAAGGCCACCCGGTCGGGTTTAGATTACCCCACCATTTGCATTCATAGCAAAACTGGCGAGTCATCATCATTCTCAATATACAGGTGTGTGAGGGATTCTTTAATTTGTCCTCTGAGGGCAGTGAGCGAGCTGTCTTATTTTATATCCCCAGAGCCCAGCACAGGCCTGGCACAGGCTAATTTGTCAAATGGGATGAAGGAGTGGGTGAAGTAGAAAGAAAAGGAGGAAGGAAAGGAATGACAGAGATTCAGAGTGAGGAGTGAACAGCGGGGCAAGCAGAAGAGGGAACAAAGGTCAGGAGCCCTTCCGTTCCAGCCCCAGCTGCTTCAGGCTGTGTGGCCTGAGGCCAGTCCCTTCGCCTCTCTGGACCTTGTTTCCTCCTCTCTAGCCCGGGCTTCAGGTGCACTGGGACTCCATCGTGGACGAGGAGGGCCTGCATTTGGGCCTCAGCACAGTTTACAGAGAGCCCAGAGTAACTGGGAAAGGGACTGGTGTTGGAATGATAGGTGACAAAGAGGCAGGATATCAAGTGGCATCTATAGACCACAGAGGAGGGACGAAGACCCCGGGCATGAATCCTGCCCAAATGGTGATGCTAGGTGCTCCCGACAGAGGGAATTATGGGTGTTTTTCCTCCTTCATTTTTTTATGTTACTTTTTATGTAAAATGTAAAAGTAACATATTCTCAGGGTAAGGTAAAGAAAGTAACATCTAAAAAAAGAAAGGCAACAGAAAGGCCTACTAAATATAATCTGTAGGACCTTTGGTTTACTTTTAGTTTTGATTGAGGTTGAGTCTCTGAGACGGGGGAGGGACAGGGATGTGACCTTTGCCCTGTGCCCACCATCAACCAGAGCAAGAGCTTCCCCGATGGCCCTGGATTCTGGCCGGGAGACATGAGGGCACTGGGAGGAGGAAGGAAGGAGCAGCTGTGACCCTCCACCTCTTGCCTGGTTCCTGTGCCCTTTAACTTGGGTAGAGTCTGGATGCTCTGCTGCCCGTGGCGAGGGCTGATGTCCCAACCCCAGGCCTTGCCCCACCATGTGACAGGTTTCAGAGTACAGACCTGAGGCTTGGGGAGACCTGTCGCCGCTGCCCAGGGAGCAAGGCTCCACTCCTGTCCCAGGGATGGTGTCCCAGGAGGCCTCATCATCACAGTCTAAGGCCAGGAGGCTGGCCTTAGAGGGGCGGGCCCACCTCGTTCCAAGCCTGGCTGTGCCGCTCACCAGCTGTGCAACCTTGGCCAAGCCACTTCTCTTCTCTGAGCCTCCGTTTCCTCCTCTAAGAGGAGCTAATAATAGCAGCTTGTAATGATTCAGAGGGTAATGGGTATGGGCGGCCTGGCCGAACAGAAAAGTGTGTCACGGTGCCCATCACTGCAAATGTCCATCCGATCACGGTCAGCCGACTTATGGACACAGAGAAAATGCCCCAAGATCCAGCTGAGGAATCCCAGCTGCCCCGGAAATCCCCAAACCCCACCTAACTTGAACCAGAGACTGCTAAGTGACATCTCCCCGGGTCCTAAGAGCTCCCTGGGACTTGGGTCAGTGACTGCTGTCTCCATTTTACACATGAGGAAGCAGGCTTGGAGACACCAGTTCTCTTGCCCAAGTCCTCCCAGGGGTCAGAGGCAGAGCTGGAATTCAACCCGGGCAGTCCATCTCGAGTCCCTGGGCCGATCCACCATTCGGCTCCCTACAGAAACCCCGTGACCACGGGGGTCAGACGCCCCCTTATTTGACCAAATCTCCCTGGCTCCATTACACATCAGGCCTGGGAGAAGGCTGCAGGGACCCGGGCTCACAGAAGCCAAGGGCAGTTCCAGGCCCTCTCACATCCCGTGTGCCGCTCACCAGTGCAGGCCACAGCAGCAAAGACCCAGCACTGGCCATACTTGACGCGCTGGCAGCTGTCATTCTTCCAGCGACGCAGGATGTCCACGCTGCCGATCCAGAACATGGGGCTGATGCCATCCCTGTAGTTGTTGTCCCAGCGTCCCAGCAGCACGCCCTGGTCATCATTGCAGTTGACCTGCAACCAGCGAGAGCATCAGAGGGACCAAGCCTGGGGAAAGGGTGACAGCTGCACTAGGGTGGGCATGAATTCAGCACATGGTGAAAGGCAGGGAAGGGCGTTCCAGGTTGAAGGAAGAGCAGGTGCAAAGATCCCAAGGTGTGACAGACCAGGAGGTTAGACATGGTTGGTGCTGGAGAGAGAAGCGGGAGGGAGGAGGTAGAGAGGGGTCAAGGTCGTGAGAGTGATGCCGGAGATGTGAATTTGTCCGTGGAGTGGAAGGGGAGTGACATGGCGTGACCTGAGTTTTACAAAGACCCCTTCTGGCCCCTGCCCAGATTGTGTCATTTGCCCCCAGACTCCCAGAACCTCGAGAATAAAATGCAGCCTCCTGACCGTGGCCCTGAGGCCTGCACCGTCTGGCCCTGCCCCCTCTGCAGCCCACCTGCATCCGACCCTCCTGCTTGTGCTCTGCTCCAGCCAAACCAGCCCCCCTTTTGCTCCTCAAACCTGCCACAGCCGCCCCTCCTCAGGGAGCCTTTGCACAAGCTGTCCCCTCTGCCTGGGATGCTCTTATCCTCCCAGTTACTACGTCAACTCGGGACTCATCACTCAGGGAGGTCCCCCAGCCCCTTGCTGGGGTTAGGCCCTGTGTCAGACACTGTCACACATCTGGCCCCTTTGGCGAGTGCATCGTAATTTATGACTGTGCACTCATGTGATACTGTGGTTCCGCCTGTCTCCTCCCACACACACCCTAGAACGGAAGCTCTATGAAGTTAGAGACCATTCATGTCTTACACCTGCTTTTCCCCGGTGCCTAGGATGTGGGTGGCACTTGACGAATGCTTGCTGGATGGGTGAGTGAGTGAATGAATGAATGGATTGCTTTGAGGGACCACATGGCATTACCCGCATTTGTACCTTGTCTCTCCAAATACAAGGTCTCCTAGCTGGAACTCACCCATCTCCTGGGTTCCCCCACCGTGCCCAGCGCGGGGCCTGGCCTCCATCATCACAGTAAGGGAGGGCCCCTGGGGCGGGCCTGCTACTCACTCACCATGGCGCTCACCACCCGGCCCACGTAGACTGGACTGCTGCGGCGGGAGCAGTCGCGGCCAGCGTTCCTCAGGAACTTGGGGTTGACGTCCAAGAGCATCAGGCAGATGTCCAGAATCCCGTCTTCAAACTGTGTCAGAGGAAACAAGGGGAGGATGAGGGAGCTGAGAAGTCACCTCCTCTGGGAAGCCTGCCTTGAAGTCCAGCAGTTGTGGGACCCCTCTGCTGTCTCACACAGCAGATCAGAGGCTCGGGCTGGGTCTGTCACATCTCTGTAGTGCCAGCTTTTCCTGGCCCAGGAAAGGGGGGATGAGGTGGGACAATGACTGAGTGTGTGAGAAAGGGGGAGGGGGTGTGACTGCATCCAGGCTGGGGGGTCCTGGGAACTTGGAGTAGAGCCCAGAGTGAAAAGCCCAGCGTCCCTGGAGCTTCCCTCCCCTCCGACTCACCTCAGGCCCAGCCACTGCACTCCCCCACCACCACGTCTTCACTTCCCTCAAGCCTGACTCACCCTGCAGAGCTGATGAGCCTCCCCTCCTTCCCCATCCTATCGCCACACACCGTTCGGATTGGAACCAAAGTATAGACTGTAAAGAAGTAAATCTAATCTCATCACTCCTGTTTCCACTGCACCCAGAGTAAAATCTAGACTTTTCCCTGTGGCCTGCAAGGCCCATTAAGATCTGTGTCCCATAGAGAACAAACGTATGGACGCGGAGGAAGGGAGGTGGTGGTGGGATGACTTGGGAGATTGGGATTGACATATATACACTAATGTGTATAAAATCGATAACTAATAAGAACCTGCTGTATAAAAAATAAATAAAATTAAAAAAAAACCGATCTGTGTCCCACCCCATCTTTGACCTCATCTCTCACCGCTCTCACCCATACTCATTCTGCTCCAGGCTCACTGCCTCAGGACCTTTGTACTTGCTATTTCCTTTGCTTGGAATGCTCTTCCTGCCTCTCTCTGTGTGACGCACACCTTCTCATCCTTGCAACTCAGATGTTATGTTTTTCAAAATCTCTCCTTGTCACCTTTCATTGGACGACCCATCCGTCACGTTCAAGAGCTCTCCTATCTGCCCCCTGCTCCCCATCTCTGTGGTCTTGTCCCAAACCAGGCCTTATCGCAGGTCTCCCTCCATGACACAGAATAGCCCTCCCTGGCTTGAACCATTCATCTTGTGGCTCCCTATTGCCATCTGCCTGACATTCAGGGCTGTTCACAACCTGAACACTGCTGACTTCTCCCACGTCATCTCCTGGGGCCCCTTCTCATATAAGTGCTCCCCAAACTGTAACATACTTCTTAGGTATATAAACTTTCCCACCTCTGAGCTTCGGCTCATGCTGTTCCTTTGGCTTGGAATACCAGGCACCCACCTCTTCCAAAGCTCAGCTCAAATTCTGCCTACTTCAGGAACTGCCTGATTCCCTTCCTTCCTTTAGGTCTTATCATCCTGGCTAGTGATGACTTCCGGAAGTTTGCAAGGCCATGTCCCACGGCCCCGCACAACCTGGACACAGACCAGCAACTCAGAAAATGAAAGGGAGGAGTTAGCTTTGTTCTGTCTCTCAGGGGAGAATACAGAGCCCTGGGAAATAAGAGCCAATTCATTTTTTGATGTATTTTATGCATCACAGTCATATGACCATTTCATTTACATCCCACAGAGGGCTACAGGGTTTCTGCAGTTATTTGGAGGCAGACAGTTGTACGATTATTATCCCCAATATTCAGAAGAGGAAACTGAGGCCAGAGCCCCAGATCTCAGGGATCATCCTATGATCCCAGGGCAGGACTCTCTAGTCCTGAACATGGAGCCTGATCCAGGGGCTGCTAAGAGAAATCTCAAGGTGAACCCTACCCCAGGAGGCCAACACCCACTAATACACCAGGAGGTTGAAGGGCGAGGGGTGTGACGGTTCTTGCTTCATGAGTTTTCTCAGCAATATCTCAAGAATTTTTATGGGATGCTGGATAGTAGAGGAAATAAGAGTATTGATTTGGAGAACCAGCCCGGGCTGGCCTGCTGAAAGAGGAGGAATCACATGGTACAGTGATGAGCCAACCAGCTCAGCCTAGACAGCCATGTCCTGGTTGGCCCATAGATTTATGAGAAATAATGAATGATTGTTTTTTCAAGCCTCCAAGTTTTGGACTTGTTTGTTAGTCAGCAGTAGCTAGCTGATACAACAGTGATTCTCAAAGTATCACTGGATCAATAGCATCAGCATCACCTGAGAACTTGTTAAAAATGCAAATTCTCAGCCCACACCCAGACCTACTGTATCAGAAACTAGGGCTGGGACCCAGGAACTTGTGTTTTAACCCATTTTTTCAGGTGATTCTGACATATATTCGAGTTTGTGAACCACTGATCTAGATAATGGTTTAAAGCCCCTCTCAGCACATGCCTAGCATATCGTAAGCTTCCTCCAGTGCTGCCCATTATTTTGATATATGGCCTTGAATGTTCCCCTTCTCCCTCATGGAGCACCTGCCAGCCCCACAACTCTCAAAGGCCCTCCTATTCTTTTCCACCTTGAATCCAGAGCTGCTGCTCCCACAGTGGAAAGGGCCACCCTTTGCTGTGTGACCTCAGGCTTGGCCTGGGCCCTCTCTAAGCCTCTAGCCATTTCAGGGCCCTTGAATCTTTGACAGCATGGTGTGGGTGACTCAGACCTGCTCACAATTCTGACTTTGATTTTGACTGTCTCAGACCCAGGACCTAGTACACGGTGGGCCTAAGATGGCTGGGAGGGGCAGGGTGTGGCCTTACCTGCCCAAAATTCCAAGGTATTCTATTGATGAACTTGGCTGAGCCCTGGTAGATGAAGCCCTGTTGGGTGAGGACGTACTCCCGCCGCTCCTCTTCTGAGTCCAGGTACACAGCGTCCGCTGTGGGTGAAAAGGAAAGGGCCTCAACTCGAGGTCTGGCAAGGCCCAGGTTCCCCACAGACATGGCAGCCGGGGTGCCAACTCCCCAGGGCCAGGTCCGTTTCTCAGAGGCCTTTCTCTCTTTTAATCAGAAAAACTAGTCATTAATTAATAATCCCATATCAGTGAGATAAGGTATTATCAGTGACAACAATGTCTGTCTTTTATCCGACACTTGGCATGTGCCAGGACCCATGATAAATGTATGACATATATTAACTTGTTTAATATCTACAAAAGCCCCATGTGGAAGGGATCCTTGGAAGCCCCATTTTACAGATGGCAAAACTGAGGCTCAAGAATATATTACAGATGGGAAACCTGATGCCAAAACAAGAGACAGGCACACTCGCTGGGCCACGAGTCAGGAACCCCCTAGCTCTGAGTCTCCTTTGCTGTGTGACCCTGGGCAGGTCACTTCTTCTCCTGCCACCTGACTGTGTTCCCTAAGAGTAAAATGTGATCCCAGATCTGAAAGGTGCTTTGCAAGCTAAAGCCCTGAGCCAGTGCGAGGAAGGAGCATCATTCAGGTGGAGAGAAAGCCGAGAAAGTGTCACTGCAGCTCAGGGGAGGAGGGTCCTTGTCCAGCTTGGGGGGTCCGCTGGCATCTGAAGGTTGCCTGGATGACATTCTAAGCAGAGGACCAGAGAGAGCAGAGGTGCGCCTGCTGGAAGACGCAGGGCACTTAGTTCCCTGTGGCTAGTGACGACAGAAAAGGGCCTGGGGCGGTGGGGCCAGATGACTGGAAGGCAAAGGTTAGCCTGGCCTTTCTAATCCTCACTTCACAAGTGAAGAAATTGAGGCTGGGAAGGGGAATTCCAGAGCCATGGTATGACTTTGGTCGGCTCTGGGCATTTTTGCCTCCGTGGGCTCCTTCCTCCACAAAAAAATAAAAAAACAAAAATATATTTTATGACTGCATTGGTATAATGATGAACATATTAATATTATATGTTAAAACACATTCTCTGGCCTGAACATTCATTTTGTTTCTTCTGATTTTAAAAGAAATTAACACATTTTCATGGGTCCCTAAAAGTATGGCGGGCCCAGGCAGCGTGCCTACTGAAATCAGCTTGGGGAAACATGCCCAGTGCCTGGGATGAAGCTGCCCGGCCCCTCAGACCCCTGGGCTCCCTACAGCGACCAGCAACTTTACAGCTTGGAGGAAGCAAACGTGAAAGTGGCTGGGTGTCTTCTGCGTTCTGCCCTGTGGCTCTGAAGATTGTGCAATAAACATCAGCCTTCAGATAAATAAACTATGTGGCTGTAAATCAGTGGCAGCACGGGAGGAAGAATTTAAAGAAGGCAAAGCCCACGGTACTTTCTCATCCAGTGAAGGTGTCAGCACATGTTGAATTGTCCCCACCGCAGCCCAGGAAGCTGGGACTATGATGTCCCCGCTCAGGTCTCTAGCTGGTAAAGGTGGAGGCCTTGGGGCCGCTAGATCCCGACCCCAACCATGTTGGAGCTCAGGGATGGGAGGCCCCCAGGTCACGGGCAGATCCCCCCTCCCCCCAGAGGGAGAGCAGTTTCCTCCCCTAGTGTGCCCAGCACCACTGAGCCCAACTTCCTGCCTCCGCATCACCGGTTCCCGGCCTAGGATGTGGGTCCCTTTAGTCACTGTGCTGCTTGGCTGACTGTCAGGGAGGAGGCCAGGACACAGGAAGGGGACATACCCCAGACCCTCACTCCCCGTTCCCTGAACTCTGAAACCCCACGGTGTTGGGGTCGGGGAGGGGCACTGCCACGTTCCTGCCCTGCGGGCAGGGTTGCCAACTAGCTGTAAGTTCACATTGACTGAAATCAAAATGAGTGGACAGTGGGTCCAGCAAGGCCACTTCTGTCCTGAGAAACCATTCCGTGTGGCCACAGGGCATGTGATCAAGGGTGTTCCTCCCTCTGATAAGCCACAGGGGATCAACTCATGCCTGTGGGTGGGAGCCAGACTAATGAACCATCCACCCGGCAAGACCCAGGGCACTCCCAGCTCTTAAGAAAGATGAGCAGATGTCTGCAGACTGATGCAGAAAGAGCCTCAAGATGTACAGTACAGGGAGAAAAAAACCAACCCAAGTTGTGGGCTGATGGATATGGTAAGATTCTTTTATGTTTAAGAAAGACAGGGAAACCCATAATGCAGTGAGGTCTTGTACAACATGATGAATGTAATTAACACTGCTGTATGTTACATGTGAAAGTTCTTAAGAGAATAAATCCTAAAAGTTCTCAACACAAGGAAAAAATTTTTTCTATTTAATTTTGTATCTATATGAGATGATGGATGTTCATTAAACTTGTGATAATCATTTCACGATGTACATAAGTCATCGTGTACAGTCATTATGCTGTACACCTTAAGCTTATACAGTGCTGTATGTCAATTATATCTCAATAAAACCGGAAGGAAGAAAAAATACAGTGACTTCTCCAGGCACATACATTGGAATCTAAGGAGATAACCCCCCCAAAGACATCTAATAATGGTGTTTCCCAAGGAAGAGAGTCAAGGGGGGCTTGTCTCTCTGTAGTGCTTGAAGCTTTTATAGAGAAGGTGTTCTCATGTCTTACTGTTATAATTAGAAATAAAAGCGAAAGTATGTAAAAGAGAAAATTTAAAAATCTTTCTGTTCAAATAAAATGCCCCAAAATGGAGAAAAAAGAAAGAAAGAAAGAAAGCAGTGGCCTAGTAAGAAGCTGGTTGTCTTGATGCTGGAGAGGCCAGAATTTCTGCCCTGGGCCCCAGGCTTTGAGGAGGGACAGCCCATTCCCAGCTGGCCCCACCCACAAGGCCTCTCTCTCTGCTGGGCTCCGTAGCAGCAGGAAGGAAAGAGAGCCCACTGTCTTGTAAGTCACATGCGGAAACTGAGGAAGGCCTGTGGCGCGCCCCTGTCTCCTCCCATCTGCTCGAGATAGACTCAGCCCTCTCCCGGACTCTCTAGTTTTGTCCAGCATCGCCCACTTGCTTCTTGAAGGACCTGCCTAAAACCACTTATCTCTGAGCCTCAGTTTACCGTCTGTAAAACGAGGATGCTAACCTCTCCCCCTGGGGATTGTTGAGAGCCATCACTGAAAGAGTGCATAAGGAGGCACTTAGGTGACCAAACTGCTCCTGCCCACCTCTCCTGGGTACCCCGCCCCTCCACCTCCCTGTTTCCCTTCCCCAAGCCAGTCTGGTGGGATTTAAAACAGAGCCCCACGGAACAGAACCAGGCGTAAAGCCGCGGCCCTGGGCATCCATTGGGCAGCCCTTTCCTGAACGGGGCTCCTGAACCCGGGCCACCTCCAGGCCCAGCTCACAGTGCCAGGGCCTCAGACACGGGGTGAGATCCCTTCGTAGCTACGTAGGCTGGGGCAAGTCATTTTGCTTCCGCAAGCCTGTCTCCTCCTCTGTAAATGGGAATAATGAGTTCCGACATCACAAGGTCTTTGGGAGGCTGGAGCACGGAACTGTATAGAGCAGGCCTCACTCAATTCAACTGCATGTCTCTTCCGCCCCATCCCCCCACCCTCAGTGGTTCCCATGGGTGGGTCCAGCCCTGCCCATCTCCACACCCTGCCCCGCGGATGAAGCGCAGCTCACCTGGGCACCAGGCATTGAAGAGCAGGGTGAAGTGACCCAGCACGAAGCTGGAGCCCTGGTAGCCAGTGGAGGCCTCCAGGCTGAGGCGGTACAGGCCAATGGGGGAGCTGGCTGGGGTGCGGAGCTGCAGCGAGAGGGCACTGTCCTGCTGGTCCACCACTGTGGCCGCCCAGGCACCCTCCTCCACAGCATCGGACAGCCCGAAGCGGGCCTTGGTCCCGGCATCCTCGCTGGGGGCTGGGCCTGCAGAGGGAGAAAGCAGGGGCCGTGAGCCAGGGGTGGTGAGGGGGGGTGAGCGCCAGGGCTGGCAGGAGCAGAGCACATGTCTGGGGTCCCCTGGGCCTGGGTTTGAGGCCTAGTTCTGTCACTAACCATTGAGGGAACTTTGGGGACAGGTTTCATCTCTCTGAGCCTCAGCTTCTTCATCTGTAAAATGGGGATCAGACCCCAAAAATGTGCAGGATGGTTTTGGGGGAATACGTGAAAATGTGCAGGCGCACAGCACGCCCTCAGTCTCCTAGGAGGTTCCTCCTGGGAGAGGGGACAGCGTGGCCTGGGACAGGGTCACAGTCACACTGCTCTGGACTGGCGTGACTTTGGGGAAGACCATTCTCTTCTCTGGGCTCAGTTTGCCCATCTGTAACATGGACAGGAATTAGGCAAGATACTCTCCGAAGGTCCTCCTCTCCTGCCTAAATCCTTTAACTTTCAGAAAAAGAAGCCGAGACTCTGAGAAGAACGGGACCTTGGTCCTCTGATGTCCCCAGTGGGGCCTGTCTGAAAGCCTGCCTGCTCTTGGCTAGCAGAGGGTGCTGGCCAATGCAGGCCTAGGTGTCTGTCTCCCAAGGGCCCCTCCAACTTTGCCTCTGTACCTCCGTAGGCAGCCACGAAGAGCCAGAACTACCCCTCGCCTCCCTACAGCCTTTTACACTTTACAAAGCACCTTGGCACTTCCTGCTTCTCCCAAGACCCCTTGTACAGGAGGGAAAACTGAGGCTCAGAGAGAAGGGCTCTCCCAAGAACATCCCAGGGGGTCTGCAGCAAAGCTAACATCTGAGCCCACATCTCTAGGCCCTGGGCTGCCCCCAAGGTGCCTCTCATTCCCAAAAGGGAGGCTCCCTAGTGGGGGGGTTTCAGGGCTCAGTGTGGTGACAGCCTGTCCTGAACTAGCTCTTTTTCAGTTGGAGGGCAGGGCCTAGCCCATGTAGGCGGGTCTGAGTCATGGGGAGGGAGAGGGGTGCTGGTCACTCTTTCTGGACTTGGGCGGCAGAGAGAAGAAACAAAACCTTCTCTGCCTGGTTGGGCGGCTGCTCGGGAGGCTTTCTGTTTATTCTTGCATCTCCCTCCCTGCAGCTCTGCCCCCCCTCACTACTGACAATATGGGGCCCTGCTCACTGAGGGGCTACCTGCCAGCCCCACCCACTCCCAGGCCCAAATATAACTATGAACTAACTGGCATGACACAGGCCTCTGGGGCCCTGTCTGAGTGCCAGGAGCCAGCTGTAAGCCTTTAAATGCTCCCTGTCTTCCAGAGCCAGTATTTAGGGGAGAAGTGGGGCAGCACTGGGGCCCGAGAGCCAGCCTAGGTCTGGTTCCACCACTTAGACCCTGAGTGCTGTGTGACCTGGGCTAAGTCACCAGGCCTCTCTGATCTGCGATTTTCTCATCAAAGAAGAAAACAGGCTTAGACTACACGCCTGGAAAGGTTCGACTCCAGGTCTGAAACTGGCTCTGTGGCCTTGGACAAGCTATTTAGCTTCTCTGTGCCTCAGTTTCCTTACCTGTAAAATGGGGTCAATTGCAATACCTCCTCATAAGGTCATTGTGAGGCTCAAAGAAGGTGATGCTTGTTAAGCACATTGCAAGGTGCCTGGCACATAGTAAGTGCTCAATACATGATAGTTATTATTAATTATTGTCACTACCACCTTCTAACGCTGTTTAGAAGAATCAGTGAGAGTTTAAAGTAGTGACTAGCACATAGTAATTATGCAGTAAATATGAACTACCCCCAGCGTCATCCAAAGAGACCATATTACAAATCAGAATTCTCAGGCCAAATAACAGATTTTGAGACTGGAGTGGAATGCGGTAATTGTCTAGCTCAATTGAATCACTTCACAGATACAGAAACTGAGACCGAAAGGGGTAAAGTTGGGGTGACTATACATCCCAGTTTTCCCAGGATAGTTTCATTTTATGCCTGTGGTCCCAGCATAATTCTTTTTTTTTTTTTTACATCTTTATTGGAGTATAATTGCTTTACAATGGTGTGTTAGTTTCTGCTTTATAACAAAGTGAATCAGTTATACATATACATATGTCCCCATATCTCTTCCCTCTTGCGTCTCCCTCCCTCCCACCCTCCCTATCCCACCCCTCCAGGAGGTCACAAAGCACCGAGCTGATCTCCCTGTGCTATGCGGCTGCTTCCCACTAGCTATCTATTTTACGTTTGGTAGTGTATATATGTCCATGCCTCTCTCTCGCTTTGTCACAGCTTACCCTTCCCTCTCCCCATATCCTCAAGTCCATTCTCTAGTAGGTCTGTGTCTTTATTCCTGTCTTACCCCTAGGTTCTTCATGACATATTTTTTTCTTAAATTCCATATATATGTGTTAGCATACGGTATTTGTCCTTCCCTTTCTGACTTACTTCACTCTGTATGACAGACTCTAGGTCTATCCACCTCATTACAAATAGCTCAATTTCATTTCTTTTTATGGCTGAGTAATATCCCATTGTATATATGTGCCACATCTTCTTTATCCATTCATCCGATGATGGACACTTAGGTTGTTTCCATCTCCGGGGTATTGTAAATAGAGCTGCAATGAACATTTTGGTACATGACTCTTTTTGAATTATGGTTTTCTCTGGGTATATGCCCAGTAATGGGTTTGCTGGGTCATATGGTAATTCTGTTTTTAGTTTTTTAAGGAACCTCCATACTGTTCTCCATAGTGGCTGTATCAATTTACATTCCCACCAACAGTGCAAGAGGGTTCCCTTTTCTCCACACCCTCTCCAGAATTTATTGTTTGTAGATATTTTGATGATGGCCATTCTGACCAGTGTGAGGTGATACCTCACTGTAGTTTTGATTTGCATTTCTCTAATGATTAGTGATGTTGAGCATTCTTTCATGTGTTTGTTGACAATCTGTATATCTTCTTTGGAGAAATGTCTATTTAGGTCTCCTGCCCATTTTTGGATTGGGTTGTTTGTTTTTTTGTTATTGAGCTGCATGAGCTGCTTGTAAATTTTGGAGATAAATCCTTTGTCAGTTGCTTCGTTTGCAAATATTTTCTCCCATTCTGAGGGTTGTCTTTTGGTCTTGTTTATGGTTTCCTTTGCTGTGCAAAAGCCTGGAAGCTTCATTAGGTCCCATTTGTTTATCCAGCATAATTCTTAATGGCACCCCTTTCATTCTCAGAAAAGACTCTGTTTGGATGATCAATGATCTGGTCTCCATGGTAACGGCCTGGGCCAGGTACCATAGCCACCATCACTATTGATACATCACCCTCAGGGACAGGCCAGGAAACACATTTCCCTTTCTCTCTGTCCCGCGGAAACCGTGTACATACACGCACTTACACACCCTTTTCTTCTGAGGGGTCCTGGTGGATGGGATGCGGACGGGCTGCCCCCGGCCCCACTGCTGCTCACATAAACTGGCTTAGAAAACTCCTTGGCTGCGGTTCCACGCGGTACTCTTTGTGGGGCTAGAGGCGCCGCAGAGACCCCCCTGGGTAAATGGCCCTGGAGACCTGAGGGGTCCTGGCCACTACCCCGACCACGGCAGTGAGGGCCTGGGTGGGGTGGATGAGGGGAACCTTCCAGAGTCAAGCCTCCTATTAGCTGCAGAAGGCTTCTTTTCACTGCTTCAGGATGACCTCACTCTCACCCGACCCACCTTCCCAACCCTGGCCCGCCTTGGGGGGAAGCAGAGCTTTATTCCTTAACAAGGGTGGTGCTTGTCTGCTGTGGTCTGTACCCCACAGCAGAGCCTGTCTGGCCTCGAATTGTCAGGGTGAATTGCATGGCATCTGGGCATGGGTGGGGTCAGGTCACACACCCCATTTGCTGAATGACCTTCGCCAGCTCTCTCCCCTCTCTGGGCCTCAGTTTCCCTGAAGAGGTAGGACAGGCTGACCATAAGCTAGAATGTTCCAACACTAGGGCAGGGTGCCCAGGCCAGGCCCAGGGTCGGGGGCTGACCAAAGCCAGGCCTCAAGGCAGAAAGCTCCGCTTCCTGGTATTGTTTCTCAGCTTCCCCAGCCCACAGGAGGGTCTTGGTAGCTCAGACAGGGAGGCCGAGTGCACCCAGAGATACAGTGCCTTCTGTGGCTGCCCCGGGGGCTGTGGACGTTACCAGGGCAGGTTGGCTATGATTTGAGATAAGTTGGCAGAGACTGGAGAACAGAGATTAGTTGCTGGGGTAAGAAGGTCAGCTGCCTGCCTCCCCCGTGGCCCCAACCCTGAACTTGGGGCCTCGTGACCTAGTGTCAGGCTACCTAGACAAATGGAGAAGAAGGAGAAAGAAATTCGGACACCTTGAAAGTGAAAGAAGGAAAAAGAGATGGGAAATACCCAAGTTGGCAGTTCATCGACCATCCATTTCACAGAGGAGTAAACTGAGGCCGGCAGGCACTTGTGGTGAACAAGTAAATGTCCCTGCTCTCAGATCACATCAATGAAAAGCCTCAACTCTAGGGTCAGGGTTTCAATCCTGCTGTGTCCCTAACTTACTGTGTGACCTGGGCAAGTAACTTGACCTTTCTGAGTCTCAGAGTTCTCATCTGTAAAATGGGTGTTAGTTATGCTTCCAGAACAGAAGGATTCAGGATGAGTATGCATACACCATAGATGTGATTTTCATCAAGCCAAGCCTGACACTTCTCAGGGCACCACACCCAGCCCTTAACTGCCATGGATTCAGCCTTCCACTTTACAGAGGGGGAAACTGAGGCTGGAAAGATCAGAGACTTGCAGGAGGCCCCTCAGATTTATTGGAAGAACCCCAAGGATGCTGGGTATGTGTGGGGGGGGGTGCCCTGGCTAGTAGGTGTGTTCCTGCCAGAAGGGAAGGGGGAGGAAGGAAAGGGATGAAGGGGATATCCGTGGCTGGTCTGCAGGCACTGTGATAAGCTTTATCAAACGGCCTCCCAGGTAGTACGGGCCTCAGCCTGCTTGCTCTCTGGCCTCAGAGACCTCAGAAAGAGCTAGAGCTCACCTTTCCCACACTTGGGCCAGAGTCCCAGCCAGGCGGCCCCTCTCTGACCTCAAGGGAGTGGTTCCCATCAGAAGCCAAACCCAGGGATTTGACATTTAAGGCCACTTTCCTGGGAATAGCAAAGAAGACTGGACACTGGGCATCTGGGGATGGGGTGGTTGGGGCCTCAATGTCCCTTCATCCATCACTGGAGTCCCTGGAGCAAGACCAGCAAACAGCTGCTAACATCTGCAGAGCACTCCCTCATGTCAGGCCCTTCTCACCTAACTACCTTCCACCAGGAGCGCTTTACCTCAGAGAGGCTAAGCAACTTGCCCAGGGTCACACAGCGGGTAGGCAGTCTGGTCCACACCAGAACCCAGGTCTGTCTGTCCAGCTCCTGAGCCTGAGGCAGCCTCCCAAGGCTTAGAGAAAGAACCAGGGGAACATAAAACTGCCCACTCAGAGGGCTGGAGCAGCTGGGGTTCTCTCCACCAACCAGACCCTCTTTGGGCCTGATCCCAGAGGCTTCATCAGGTTGCGTGGGTTTGCGGGGGTGACTGTTGATAAGAACTGGGAAGTTGTTCTCATGTGGGAAAAGGCAGGCAGGACCTTGATGGACCCGTGTGGCGGCAAACCTCCCCCTCAACCCTGGTGACAACAGGTTGTCAGGAACCCAGGCGTCCAGAAGCACAGACTTATCTACAAGACTGAGGGCCTGCGGAGACATCTCTGCACTCTCTGGCCTCAGTTCCCTCATCTGTAAAATGGGTTATGACTGCTGGGAATTTCTCAGGGGGTGAAGAGGAATGGCGTCACCTGTCCCATGGTCTGTCAGGGGACAACGAAACCACAGAACAGGGAGGTGCGGGCGTGGGACTCACCAGTCACGGCACAGAAGGTGAGGCTGTCCACGCCGGCCTCGTAGTTTCGGCCCTCGAAGTGCAGCGTCAGCCAGAAGGGCTGGCCCCGTCGCACCACCAGCTTCTCCCTGCACAGGTCAGCCGTGTGGTGGTCACGGCCATTGGCCTCCAGCTCCAGGTCACATCTCTCCAGAACAAGATCTGTGGAGACAGATCTTGAGCCGTGGTTCCATCCCTCAGCCAGCTGTGAGCCCTGAGCTCCCTGGACGTGAGGGGTTCAGGGCGCCCCCTGGGAGCCAGCCTTCCCAATCCCCACCCGCCCTGTCCCCCAGGGGCTAACTGGGCCTGAATCTCCCCGACTCTTTTTTTTTTTTTTTGGCCATGCTGCGCGGCTTGCAGGATCTTAGTTCCCAGACCAGGGATTGAACCTGGGCCCACTGCAGTGGAAGCCCAGAGTCCTAACCACTGGACCGGTGGGGAATTCCCTCCCCAGCTCTTAATCACAGGTTGCGTGCACTGCGGCAAGTGGGGAAGCTTTGCACCTCCCAGCCGTGGACCCTCAGGCAACTCAGCTTTTCTGGGCCTCACTTTTCCCCATGTGTCCACAGGTGGGGACAGCAGGACCCACCTAACAGGGCTGTGGTGAGCCATTTAGCCCGGTGCTCGGCTCATAATAAATGCCTACTGAACACGAGCTAGTCTATTGTGATTGGAGGGCTCTTTTGGTAAAAAGGGGGGTGGTGTTCGGTATCTATTAATTACACAGGCTTTGCCTTTTAGGTTCAATTTCCGATTTCCAGAAAATACAGAGGACTGAGGAAGATGTAAACACAGAACCAGGAAGCAATCCACAAAATTCATACTCTGGGAAACTATAGGTAAAGTATTTGGTTTCTTTAACCAATAAATTACAAAAAAAAAAAAAACCCAGAAAAGACAAGAAAAAAAAGTTGAAGGGATAACCTATAGACTAAGAGAAACCTAAAACACATTACAACCCCCTGTGCTGTGTGACGCTTATTTGGATTTCGATTTTAAAAACTATTTATTACATGCATGAGGCAATTAGAAATTTGAATACTGATGTATAATGGTGATATTAAGGAATTTTTAATTTGTTTATGTCTAAAAAGGAGTCCTTATTCTTTGGAGAGATATATTGAAATATTTACGGATGAAATGATGTGATGCCTGGGATTTGTTTCCAAATAATAGGTTGTGGGGTGTGAGGGCGGGAGGCAACAGTAGCCATAAGTTGGTGGTAGTTGGGACCAGGTGACGAGAACATAGGCATTTATTCTACTGTTCTCTTTACTTTTATGTATGTTCATTATTCTCCATAATATAAATTTTTTTCAATGACAGAGGTTTTGGAGTCTTCTGGACCTGAGTTTCAGTTCTGCTGTGCCGCTGTGTGATCCTGGGGAAGGTGTCTCTCCCTCTCTGTGCCTCCTTTACTGAAGCATCAAAGGGCTGCTGTGAGATCTAGCAGAAGACACCCTTTCCCCGGGGCCGAGCCCAGGGCAAAAGTTTGATACGTGAAAGTTCTCTTTTCCCATATTTTCAGAGGGAGCTGAAGACCAGGGGAGGGACCGGGGTGATGGGAGAGTGAGGGTCAAATCTCATAAACCTTGGCAAGTTCAATCTGACCTAATCAAGGTCAAGATTAGGGGGACCGTAGGGTGATAGGAGTGGGCAAGGGAGATGCTCAGAATTATGGGGCCCTTAAGAGTATGTGGTCCCACTGAGGCCCAGGGGCAGGGATTTGCCAAAGTCACCCAGCAAGTGGGTCCTTCCACAGGGACATACATGCAGGTCTCCTCCCTTCCGCCATGGAATAGCCCCCAAATGAGGCGCGAATTGCCCAGTAACTGCCGAGGGCTTTGACATGGATTATCTCCACTTAAACCTCACAACTACCCACCTACACAGCTACTACCACTACCTTCACTTTGTAGACAGAGACATTACGCGGCCCCAGGTCTCACGGCAAGCACAAGCTGAAGCTTTGGGGTTTGAATCCAGGGCTGTAGGTTCGGGAGCCCGCACTGGTAACAACCTCACTCACAGCTCAGGATTTGTTGTCCATCCCCCTGACCCCCTCCACCCCTCCCATCCCCCGCCCACGTCCCGTGTTGTTTCAAGCCTAGGAGGAGACCTGGAGGAAGTTGAGGCCCCTGCAATCACAGCAAGAGAGACCTCCGCTAGCCACAGGGAAGAACTTCCTGCTGGCCTGTTGGGGTGAAGAAACACTGTTTTGGGAAACTTCAACTCCAGAGAGCTTAAGCAAGAAAGAGGCCACTGTTGTCCCCCTAGGAGACCTTAGGGAGATGGTCGGTCCCTGGTCTGGGGCAGATGCAGCGCTTTCTCACTCTATTGTCTGAAGAAAGATTTCCAGAAATCATGCCCAGCTCTAGAGGTGCAGAAACACTGGGGTCCAGGATCTTAGGATTTCTGCACTGAGAAAGGACCCGAGGTCTTCCAGGCCACCGGGACCCCTGTAGGAAGTGGCCACTCTGGCAGTGGGTCAGGGGGCTCATCATAATTGGCATCTCCAGAGTCCCCCAGGTCTACTGAACCCCACTCTTGGGGACAGGGTGGGAAACTGCATGGGGCACAAGTGGCCGCCTAGGTGACGCATCACACCCAGCCCTGAGCTGGCTTTCCATGGCATGTGTTGGGGAGCCGGGTCCCAGAGAGGGACAAAGGTGGCCCGAGATCACACAGCAGGTCGGGCACGTCGGTGGTTCCCCCTGCTTGTTCCTGCTCCACGCGCCCCGGGTCCCTCTCCATGTTCGCTCTGCCCACCCTCCTTCCTGGGGTCTGCGGTGGTGCAGAGGCCACCTCCAAATGGACTTGACCCAAGAGTCAGCCAGGATGCTGAGTCCAGCAGCATTAGTACAGGCGCATCTCCCATCGTAGAAATCCCTCCTCTGAAATGGTAGCCCTGCCCGTGTGTGTGTGTGTGTGTGTGTGTAGGAAATGAATTGAGCTCCTTCTCCAGTCCTTTCACAGATGTACTGAGGACTGGCATTACTGTCCATGTTTTACAGGAAGGGAAACTGAGACTCAACCAGTGGCCAAGGACAAGGGTTGCAGAACTTGAGGGCAGGGAGGGACCTAGGAAAGCAAGTCTGCTCTCAGGCCTCTCCCCCATAGGATGCTGGGAGCTCCTCTCTGGCCCCCAAGGCCAAGGAGACAGCCAGGCTTGGGTTACACACCACCACGGACTAACCAAAACTAAGTACTTGAGCCCAGGCCAGCACCCTCTGTACAGCTTCACGCCTGGCATGCAGCAGGGAGCCAGCTCCCACTAACTGACGGAGGACAAGTGACAATGGTCTGCTAACACAGTACTTTACCGTTCATAACATGCCTTCGTGTTCCATTGCCTCATCTGATCCAGGAAGGCAGAGGTTAATGACTATGCCCTGGGGATGGGGAAGCTGAGGCCCCAAGCAGAGCCAGGACTGGGAGCCCCGCACCTCTCACCCAGCCCAGCCCACCTGTTGCGCTCCAAATCGGGGACTTAGGGATTGAGCCCAGCCCGGTCCTGACCCCCACTGCACCGGTGGGACCACAGAGATCAGGTAAGGATGGCTGAACCCGGGGCCCCTGAGCGGTCGCAGCGGCGCTGACCCTGATACTGCACTGACCCTGATACTCACCCTCGGCCATGGTCGGGTGGTGGCTGTGCTCTTCAGACCCGTGGCAGGACTCTCCAAGTGCAGACCACTAGCAACTGGCAATGCAGAGGCTGAGACCGACGGTGAACTTATAGCCCGCTTAGGGGCGGGCTAGGGGCGGGGCCTTGCGGGAAGGCGGGGACCTGGCGGGGAGGCGGTGTCCTGTCTGGGTCCACGCTCCTCTCCACCAGCCGGCTGGGGCGCACCCGGGGGTCAGGAGACGAGGAAGGAAGTGAAGGTTGGGCAAGGGCGCCCCCTGGGGAAACAGAGCAGGGCTGGGACGGCAGCCACGGGGACACACAGACCAGGACACCCAGACACACCTGGATACATAGAGTCAGATCTTGGGTAACAGAGACCCCTGGATACAGAAACACACACAGATACAGACACACAATTGCACCAGGACACACAGGCATACTTGGATACACAGACATGGACCCGCAGTCAGGTCAGACCCGGGATCAAGAAGACACATACACCATCAGATAAAGATACACATGGAGCAGACACAGACACACAATCAGGGACGTAGGGTTGTGGACGCACAGAGACACAGACACACTGTGACAGATACGACAAATAAACCTGGACACACAGACACGGTGACGTAGACAGAAAATCAGATTAAAATCAGAGACATGCCTGTACATAGCCACAGCCAGACACACACGGACAGGTACCCACCAAGAACTACACACAAATAAGCAGGTGTCCGGATGCACCCAGCTCATAGACACACGGACCACACACCACCAGAGGTGGACACAAAATCAGATTGGGGCACTTACAGACACACAAAGGTGCAGATACTGGGAGACGGACACACAGACAGACATGGCCTCATGTACAAACATGCAGACACACCCACAAAGACAGACTCAACACACCTGTCTCTGTCGCAAAATCCAGAGACATCCCTCTATCTCATCCATCCCTCTATCCATCTAATCGTCCATCCATCTAATCATTCAATCATCCATCTACTCACCCATCCATCCATCCATCCAACCATCCATCCATCCACTTACCCCTCCCCCACTCCCTCCCTCTACTGATGATGTTCCTTCAGGTCCAGCCTGTGCCAGAAGGAAACAAAGCCAACGTCCCAGGGACTCAACCTCTGACCTCTCACTCCTAGCACCCTAGGGGATGGGGGGATCACCCATTCTTCTCCCTCTGGTCCCCCAGCCTCCTATGGTTCTCAGCCACCACAAGTCCTGAACAGGGAGGGTCCTTGGAGAGGCAGGGGCCTGTGAGCCTCCTCCAGCCCTTTTTCCAGAGTAAGTTCCATATTTATGGATGGATTAGGCTACAAAATTGGCCCCAGTTTCCATTCCTGTGTGACACAGCGCAGGGAACAAACCTGTGTTGTTTTAGTAGATGTGTGTCCCTGAGTCAAATGGACCCTGCCTGAGGTCTTAGTGAACAAACTTACAACAGTTTGGGGCCCTGCTGACCCATAAAATTGCCCAATGGGTGAACCTTGTCATTGCCCCATCTTATAGACTGTTGTAGAAACTGTTCCCTACAGCTAGCGAGAGCTGAAAGGAAGGAGTGGTGTGCATGAACGTCAGTCAAGAAGCCAGGGTTTGAGATCACACTATGTAGCCATGGGCATGTATTTTGGCTCTCCAGGCCTCAGTCTCCCCCTCTGCAAAATGAGGAAAAGAATTCCTCCCTCACAGGCCTGGAGTAAGACTCAACCATAATAACTGAGTTTGGGCACCTAGTACATAGTGATCACTCAATAACTGGGGCTTCTGAGTTTGGGAGCAAAAATGCCATGTGTCCCAGAACCTGGCTCTGAGAGTAGGGACCTCAAAGAGAAACAGGAGGCCCGGAGACAGTCAGGCTCTGCAGAAGGAAGGTTGCAGTCTCAGCGTTTCTACAAGAGTCAGACCTGCCCCACATGAAAGGATGGGTTTTGCCTTTGTCCATTCTTTTCCGTTTGGAAATGACATTTCTTCTCCACTTGGTACTAATCTCCCTTTATGACCCCCACTTGGGAGCTCCCTGGAGGGCAGGAATACACTGGAAGCTTTTTACCCATCAGGTTGTTCCTGGTGCCCTGCATGGGGCTTGGTACAGAGCCCGAGACCCGTCCCTGACCACGCCAGCTGCCGCCTCTTCTTTCCTCTTCCTGTTTCTATAGAACTATGACCACCTAAGTGATTCAGGCTCTCAAGCAATCCCAGGGCTGTCTGAGTCAGAACTGGCTTCCTAGGAGTGACAATCGATAAAGACCAGACCACAGGCTGAGCCCAAAGACCTGGATTCCAGGCCTGGTGACCAGGGGGCCCTTGCCTCACTCTGGGCCACAGTTTTCCCATCTGCTCAGGAGGGTTGGGAAACCCTGCCTTGTCTTACCTCACTGTGCAAGTAAAAATTCAAAACCATTTTACTGAGGGGGAAACTGAGGCCCAGGGAGGGTGGTTGTGAGCTCAAGGTCCCCAGACAGTGCAGGAGGTGACCCTTCATCATCCCTTACAGGGGAAGTGCAGGGCAGGGCACAGCTGAGGTCATTCCTGACTGTGTGATCCTGGGTAAATTACTAGACCTGACCAAACCTCAATCTCCTTATCTATAAAGCAGGTACAATAAGAATCACCACTTCTGGGATTTAGAGATAATGTCTGTGCAGTGGGGGACACATAGTAAGTGCTCAGTAAATGCCACCTAAAACTTTTTATGATGATGTCATCAAGAGTCAAGGCTCCCCTTCCCCCACAAAAGGGAGATTCTGACGTGCGTAGGTGAAGCAGGTTGCAAACAAGGTAGAATATTTGTATATTCTATAATATTTGGGGGTTTCTTAGAAGAACTCCCTGCCTCGTAAGTAAGTCTTGGACCCAGGGTCACTGATTGATGCCTGAACTCCCCCATTCGAGGGATCAGTCCTTCATTCCATAAGGATTTCCAGGCCTTGAGGTGGAGGCAAAGGTGAATTTTTAGAACTTTGGAATAACCCATTACCAGTCAGATATTCCGTTTAAATCTCACAATATGATTTTAGTCATTTATTTATTTATTTATTTTTATTTTATTTTTTTTTTGCGGTACGCGGGCCTCTCCCTGTTGTGGCCTCTCCCGTTGCGGAGCATAGGCTCCGGACGCGCAGGCACAGCGGCCATGGCTAACGGGCCCAGCTGCTCCGTGGTATGTGGGATCTTCCTGGACCGGGGCACGAACCCGTGTCCCCTGCATCGGCAGGCAGACTCTCAACCACTGCGCCACCAGGGAAGCCCTAGTCATTTATTAAATGGGGAAACTGGGGCTCAGAGGGGTGAAGTGACTTGCCCGAGGTCACACAGTCAGTAAGTCGGGGCATGGAACTTGGGCTTGGTTCAAAAGCCTGGGCTGGCTCTTCCAGGGTTCAGAGGTCAGTCCTATCCCACACCCCCCAACCCCATTCCTGCCCACCCAGGGATGGGGTCTCAGGGGCCTGGGTCCTGTCTAATCTTACAGCTCTTGGCAAGTGAGGCCTCCAAGAGCAGTGGTCCATGCTTGTGACCCATGGGTGTCTGGTGTACTGTAGATGTTCAATAAATGTCTATGGCATGAGAGAGGGAGGGATGAGTCAGAGTAAAAGGAAGAATGGAAAGAAGGAAGGAAGGGAAGAAAAGGAAAAGGATTAAGGTTCAGAGAGGTTGGGGAAACTGCCTGAGGTTACAGCGCAGCTGGGCTCCCAAGCCCTAGCTGGGCTCCCAAGCCCTGGCTGGGCTCAGCTATTCCCTAAGGACAACGGACCCGCAGACCAGAGATGGCCCTGGATGGCTGAGCTGGGAGGGGAGGGAGGGCTGGGCGGTAGCGGGTGGGACCGTAATAAGGAAATGGTCTCAGCTTTTCTACCAGCTGGTGACTAATGGCAAATGAGCAGCGTCTAGCAGAATCCCCTGAGGTGGGAGGGGCTGAAGTAGGGGTGTTAGGACAGGGGACTTAGGGAAAATGTCAAGGGGCAGGCATGACCTTTTAGGCCCTTTGAGAGGGAGTATGGTGGGTGGCCTCTCCGAGGCAGGACCTGGGTGTCCCAGGCTGTGGGGAGCAGAGAGCAGGGCACCTGACTTGGGAGGGCCCTCCCAATGTGTCCATTTTGCAGATGGAAAAACTGACCTGGCCATGGTGTCCTCAGCTCCACCCTTACAATGTGCCCCCCTCCCAACTCCCTGCCCCCAGCACAGGGTCTCAGCCCCAACTCTGCCACTTAAGCTCTAGGGACCATGCGTACTTTAGTTCATTTCTCTGAAACTTCAGTTTCTGTTTCTGTAAAAGCAGGAATCACAACCCAGCCCTCCTGGGGCTGATGTGAGAAAGAGAGGAGGTATGGCCAAAGAGAGTCTTCTGAGAAGTGATCTGAGCTTGTTCCTCTCCTTCTGAAACCCCTGGAGCAAGGTATGAGCTCTTCAGCCTGGCATTCACGGCCCTGCAGCTCTGGCCCAGCTTACCCTCCAATCGCATCTCCCACATTTGTATCCTCCAGCCTCACCAGACACACGACCGGCCCCCAAATGCACCCTGCAATTATCTACCTCCAAGCCTTTGCTCAAGGTGTGCCGTCAGAGACGCCCTCCCCTCTTCACCTATCAAAATTTCACCCAGGCTTCACGCCCCTCCAAAGGCCACTTCTTCCTAGAGCAGGATTTCCCTTCCCTCATGCCCAGTACCTGCAGGACACAGTCACAGTCTGCGTTGTATAAGGACCAATGTGTGCGTGCGTGCGTGCGTGTGTGTGTGTGTGTCTGTCTGTGTGTCTGTCTGTCTGTCTTTCTGTCTCCCACTGCCCGCCTGGCTCTTAGTGGCTGCTCAATAAATGTCTGTTGAATGAATAAGTGACCTGCGGCAGAGAGAGAGAGAGACAGACAGAGAGAGAGAGAGACTTATTCAAGCTTGGGCCAGACTCAGGGGGTTACCCCAGAGCCTTGGTTGGCAGGATTTGTGGTGCCTGGGGCAGGACCAGGAGCCAGGGCATGGTGCTGGGGCATCTTTCAATTCTTGTTGCCTCCACCAGAGACGAGAGGTCAGGGCCCAACTTACTCTCCAGTCATATCTCCTACAATCCCAGGAGTAGGCAGACTCACTGCTGAGCCTCAGAGAGGGCAAATAGCTTTCTCCAGATCACACAGCAAGTTAGGGCAGAGTCAGGGTGGGGCCTCCAAACACAATAGAAAAGCAAGTCCTGGCCTGTGCCTCTACTCTCAATTTTGAAAAGGTAGAAAGGTGCTTTTATTTAACTTGGTAACAGGGCATTGCGTTGTAACTGGGAATGGGGTGAGACATGAGACTCGTACAATGGAACCAGGGTGAGTTGGTGTGGCAGGGGTTGACATGGGGTCCGAGAGCACTAGGCTGCAACCCTGCTCTCCCTCTCACTGGCTGTGTGGCTTCAAGTCTTTTTTTTTTTGGCGGTACGCGGGCCTCTCACCGTTGTGGCCTCTCCCGTTGCGGAGCACAGGCTCCGGACGCGCAGGCTCAGTGGCCATGGCTTATGGGCCCAGCCGCTCCGCGGCATGTGGGATCCTCCCGGACCGGGGCATGAACCCGTGTCCCCTGCATCGGCAGGCAGACTCTCAACCACTGCGCCACCAGGGAAGCCCCTGGCCTCAAGTCTTAATCTCCCATAAAAAGGGACAACTCTCCTCCACCCCCAGCTCACTGGGCTCAGAGGAGGAGACCCAAAGACGTGAAAGCCCCTCCCAAGGAGAGTAACGTGATTCTATTTTTGTTGTCACCATTATGTGGTTACAGTTCTTAACTCTCCAGACACTCCGGGGAATGGAGAGTTTTAGGATTTTGGGGGAGTGGAGTCCTGACCATTTCAGGCAGCAAGATTTGCTTTAATCATAGGAAAACCCACTTCAGACCCTTACTCACAACCAATTATCACTTACTTGGCATACAATCCTAGCAAAGGCGTAACACTGTCACGGAAGTAACAGCCCCTAAAGGTTAGACGTTAAGACATTAGGACTGGAGAGAAGAAACACTAGAGGTGGGAAGTGCCAAGAGAGAGGGAGACGGCAGAAAAGCTGCACAAGCAGGTGCAGGAGCTCTGACATTGGTAAGGTCTAGGGCCGTCTGGAGTTGGGTAAATAGTCCAGCCTCATGGGGCAATCATCAGCGGTCATGATAGTGACCCAGAGGCATCCTATGAGTAGAAGGGACTTTGTGCTCTGCCTACGGAGCCCCCTGAGACACTTTTCACTCCCTCCCTGCTTCTTTTAGCAGCAGTGCAGTTCAGCTGCAAGGACACAGGTATGGGGGCTCAACACACCTGGGTTCAAAGCCAGCTCTGCCATTTACTATCCTGTGTGTGATCTTGGCTAAGTCACAGCATTTCCAAGCCCCAGTTTCCTCATCTGTAAAATGGGTATGATAATAATCATGCCTACTTCTCAGGCTTTTTGTGAGGATTAACACCATGCCTGGTAGAGAATAAACACTCAAAAAAGGGTTATTTGACAATTAAAAAAAATGAAGTAGCGATGCATCTACAACATGGAGGAACTTCCAAACCATTACGCTCAGGAAAAGAAGCCAATCTCAGAAGACCACATATTCTGTGATTCCATTTATATGAAATGCCCAGAACAGGCAACTCCACAGAGACAGAAAGTGAAGGAGTGGTTGTCAGGGACTGAAGGGAGGGGGGATGGAGAGTGACTGCTAATGGGCTTGGGGTTTCTTTGGGAGGGTGAGGAAAATGTTCTACCATTAGATTGTGGTGGTGGTTGCACAAATATGTGAATATACTAAACACCATTGAATTGAACATTATAAATGGATGAATTTTATGGGGTGTAAGTTATATCTCAACAACATGGTTTTTTAAAATGAAAGTGGATTTAAAAAACAAAACACAAGAATAAAGCTCTGAAAGCCCTGCAAATATTGTCCCATTTTCAAATTAAACCGAAGAGAAATACTTGCACATGTGTCCAAAGGGTCTGTAAAGGGAGGGTCTTTACATCATTATTCCTTCTGGTGAAAACTGGCCACAACCTAAGTGCCCAGCAAAGGGGGATGAATTAATAAGCCATGCCTGGGAATATTATATGGCAGTTAAAAACCAGAAGAAGTAGTCCTCTGTGTATGGACAATGAAAACAATTCCAAGTCATAATGTTGAGCAAAGAAAGTAAATTGTAGGACATTACGTAGGTTATGATTCCACAAGACTGTTCATTTCCCGTGAGAACAAATAAGTAAATATATGTAAAATATGTAAACAAGTATACAAAAGGAGGTTTGGAAAAATTCTCTCCAAATTGCTGACGGTGATGGGAGGAGTACTGGGGCCATAATTAGGGGGTAGGTCGTGGTGATTTAAGGTGGTTTCAGTATTTCCTGGAAGGTGGAAAATTTTTAAGAGGGTAAGTGTTTTTATGTATCCCTTTGGTAATTAAAGATTAATTTTTCAAGAGAAAAAGAATAACCTGTTTACATTTAGAATTGAGCTTTTATAAGAATAGAAATACTCCAAAATAAAGAAATTCTGGCAAAGAAGGTAGAAAAAATATAGACTGAGAAAAAAAAAAAAGAAAGGAAATCTGCCCGCCGCCCTCCTCCAAAAAAGAACCAAACAAAATCCACAATCAGCCCATAAAAAAACCCCTTTGTTAGTACTGGCACAATCTTACAAAACCAAACCCAGGATCACAGCACATGAGTAAAGGAGAAATTCACAAGTGTTCCCACATCTGAAATTCGGAACTTTGAGAATGGTACACTGAGTTTCTGTTTACGTCACAATCCTGTTTATGTCTTTAAATGCTTCTGGAGCACTTAATCCCAGTGAAATCCAAGAAAGTGCTTGAAAAATTTTTACTGTGTTAAAAGGAGGGTCAGAGAGGTGAAGTGACTAGCCCAAGGTCACACAGTTTAGAACGGGCAGAGCGATTGCTCTGAAGTCCATACCTGTAATCCATACTGCTGGAACTTCATGCCAGGGGAGTTAAGCCTTGGCATGGGGGCCCGGTTAAGCCCCCCTGGCCGTTTGGGTCTGTGAAGACATGGGGGATGAATCACCGGATTTTGTAGCATTACCCTGCATCTCCCCCACTGAGGCTAGGTCATTGGTTGTGTCTGCTTGACACACCCCGCTCAGTCAATAAGGATCAAACACACTTTCTTTCTTGGAAATAAATGACTGTCTAGGGCAGTGACTGAGCTTGTCCAGCTAAATTGAACACTTGTGTGGCTGAACTAATCATTGTTTCTCCCGCCTGTTTGATGAGCCACTCAAGAGATTGCCCGAACCCAGTGTTTGTAGGTCTGAAGAAGCACTCAGCTCGACCCCATTAGTCTGAAACCCAGCTTTCACATCTGAGGGGAGTCTGCCATCACCATGTCCCATCGTCACAGAAGATGCAAGTTTTAGTCTCATTCCTGCAAAGGCAGAGCTCAGTATCCAGGATAATAAACCCCAAGGCTACAGGCCTCTGCAGTGGATGGAGTCCTCTTTGTAGACACAGCTCATTTGCCTCTGGGTAAACTGCCCTTTTCTACAGCCTTGATGGGGCTGTCAATCAAATGGCCCTGCCCAACCCTAGTTAAGGTGGGCCTGAGACCCAAACTCAGCCAATCAGATGCTCTCCTGGGACTTAGAATCTTCTGGCTCTGACACAAGTTCTAAATGATGGTTAGAGTTCGCTGGTTCATTCCTAAAACTACTTCACTTTTTTTTTTTTTTTTTACTTCACTTTTTGTCTTTTCTGAAGCTAGGCTTTTTTACTTTTGTTTGACTTTTTTTTAAGTCAGATTTATTGAGTTATAATTTACATGCAATCCGTTTCACCTTTTTGAGTGTACAGTTCAATGAGCTGACAAACATATACTGTCCTGTTACTATATCACAATCGTGATATAGAACATTTCCATTACCCCCAAAATTTCCCTCCTGCCCTTTTCCTGGCAATTCTCTCCCCACTTCCTCTGTCCCCGGCAACCACTGACTGATTACTGTTCCTACTCTTGTCTTTTCCGATTGCCGTACGAATGGAATCATACGATAGACACCCTTTTGAGTTTGGCTTCTCTCACTTAGCATAATGCATTTGAGATTCATCCAGCTGTTGCAAGTATTGGCTGTACCTTCCTTTGTGTTGCCAAGTAGTAAATATTCCATTGAATGAATACATCACAGTTTATTTCTACATTAACCAGCTGAAGGACATTTGGGTTGTTCTGGGTGGTTATAGATAGAGCTACTATAAACATAGAGGTACAGCTCTTTGGGTGGACATATATTTTCATTTATTTCGTGTAAATACCTGTAAGCCATTCCCATGTCCTTCCAAGTGATTTTTTGGGAAATTGTTAAGCTGCCCTGAGTCTGTGCCTGTTCATGTAACCAAAGACTGGAACGGACATTTCTCTTATTTAATTCTCCCAACGACTCTACGGGGTTTAGGGGTTGTTTTCCTCATTTTACGGAGGAAATCGAGGCTCAGAGAGCCTAAATAACCTGCCCTGGACCACGGAGCAGAGACTTGAATCCAAATCAAAGTCATGAAGGGAGCCATAGCTGCCTTGCTAAATCCCTGGTCACCTTGGTGGGAGGGGAGCAGCTTCATAATGCAGGTTCTAACACCTGTTGATTGACTGATGGTTGGTAGAATAAATGCTTTACTCCTTTTCTCTGGCCTCAGTTTGCCCATTTGAGAAATGACAAGGTTGGACCAATAATGAATTTCTGATGCTCTAGATTTCTGTGATTTTGACATGCTGTGACTAAAATGGAGTCGTCTGATAAACCATTCCTGGGAAATGGAGCTGGTAAGGGAGTGGAGCCCAGCGCTCACCCCACAACAGCCACCCCAGATGGCTTCCTGATCTTGCACCCCAGCTAGCTGACCCGCAGAAGAGCAATTTGCACTCTCTGCCTTTCTGGCCTGAGAAAAAAAACACCCCTGTCACACTGGATTAGCATCACCCCTCTCGCTGAGAATCTTCTCATGGATGCAGTCCCCTCTCTTTGTCAATATTTTCGGAATGTTCAGGTTTCTAAATAAGACCTGACAGGTTGAGTTCTTTTTTTTTTTTTTAAGCTTTAAAAATAAAATGAATCACCTTGTGCATGGTCTGGAGGCTCCAATTAGATTAACCCTGTCCTTTCCTAAGCAACAGTCAGGCCGTTGGCCTTGCTGGGGTGATGGAGAGGTGGGAGGAGGGAAGTGGCTGATGCCTCATCTCAGATCAAGTCCTGCATGAAGACCCACCTTCTTCCCAGGTCCCCATTCTACCTGGGCGGTACCCAGGCTTATCAGGAAACCCAGAGGCAGAGTGATGGAGAGCTTCCGGGTGCGATAGCTGCCCAACCTCATGCAAGTAACTTCATGTCTCTGCACCTCAATTTTCTCACCCAGATAATGGGTATAATGACAGTTCCAGCCTCCCAGACTTGAGAATAAATGTGCTATTGCATGGGATAGCATAGGTCACAGCGAGAGCTACACAAGTGTTGGCTGTTTTAATGACTCATTATTTTCAAGGGCTTCAGGTGCCTCAATTCCATCTGTTCCTGCAAGTCAGCTCTGGGGTGTGGGTGAGAGGGGATGCTAGCATCTTGTGCACCTACTGTGTGCCAGCTCTGTGTGAAGAAGACTTAACGCATGTTCTTGCTTTTCGTTGATTTGTTTGCAGTCCCATCTGGCCCTACAAAGACCCTAAGTTGTCATTCTCTCCGGTAATTCTCTGTCTGCATGAATGGCTCCACCCGCCAATTTCCAATGAGAAGAGTGTGGTTGAGAGACAGCAGCAAGTTTGACTGTGGTCACTGGATGGAAATTCTGGAGGTGGGCTGGACCCTGGGGTCTGTCGGGCAGTTTCACACTTGGTCTGCCCATTCCCTGTGGATCCCAGGATCCCAGCCCCATGTTTTGTTTTTTGCCACGGCACACAGCATGTGGGATCTTAGTTCCCTGACCAGGGATCGAACTCGCGCCTCCTGCATTAGGAGTGCAGAGCGCAGAGTCTTAACCACTGGACCACCAGGGAAGTCCCCCAGCCCTGCGTTCTGACACATCCCGCCAGCTGAACACAATGGACCACCTCCACGTGCCACCCCCGACTCCCACCCTTTCTCAGCTGCCATCTGGCAGCCCTGGAAAACGTGCATCTTTCCAGACCAGCAGCTCCAAGACCCACTGGGACTGCCTTGCTGGAGCTCAGACAGGGCATTCACTGTGGTACCCTGAGGACCCAGAAGCCAGCAGGACTTTGGCCTTCATTAACCCTCCCTCCCAGGTTCACAGGGAGCAGCCAGCACCAGCTCAGCCTCTCAGCCACCTCCAATGGCTTTTGTTAAAGCCTTTCAGTGCCAACCCCTCACCACTCCCGCGCCTTTTACCGATGGGGAAACTAAGGCACTTGCCCAGGACCAGGTCTGCCCAGCTCTGAAACCCAACGCTTTTTGCAAAATATGTTTCCCCTGTCAAGGGGCCAATTGCTCACTGGGGTGGGAGCAAGGACGTGGGGAGAGCAGAGAAGAGGCTGGTGTTACAGTCCAGGCAGGAGAGGATGGAGGCCCAGGCTAGCGAGGTGGTGGGGCCCTGTTCACGCCTTGGTGCTTTTGCCCTCTGTTCTTTGTGCTTGTCTATCCTTCACATCTACCCCAGGGTCACATGTCCCAACAATGGCTGCCACATCAACATCTGCATGGCCATCGTTCGCTAAGCGCTCGCTGTGTGTAGGGACCTGCGCTTTCCATCCACCACTTCCATTCCCTTCCTGCTCACTCAGCTCCCGTCATGCTGGCTCCCTGCCACTCCTTTAGCTTGCCAGACATGCACCCAACTAAGAGCTTTTGCACTGGCTGTTCCCTCTGTCTGAGGTGCTCTTCCCTGGTGTGGTGACAATGTGGGTGCCGAGAAGGGTGTGCTGTATCTGAATGGGGGGCGGTGATAAGCTTGGAGGAAATTCAATGAAAGAAGGGGGGAAGAGTTGGCCCTAACCCTAACCCTAACCCTAACCCTAACCCTAACCCCAACCCCACATTAGATGCTGTAAGACCCTGGAGATTGCTTAACTCTCTTCTGTCTCAATAGCTCTTTGGTTCTTAAGTGAGCTGACAGCATCACTGCGGTCTCTGGCTTATCACAGCTTGTGGGGAGAGAAAAGGTCGTGTCCTCAGAAGCCAACCAGTTCAGCCTTGTCATTTTATAGCTAAGGACACTGAGGCCCAGAGAGGGCTCTCTTTGTCTTGAGACTCATAAACCATCAGAGACAAAGCTGTGGGTTTTTTTTTTAAAGTGATTACTTTACTTATGGGATACTTTATTTATTGAACATTTATTGAGCACCTACTATGGGGTGAATCATGAATAAGACACAGTTCCTGCTGTCAAGGAACTCTCAGGTCAGTGAGGGAAACAGGTTAGAAGACACTCACTGTGTAAACATTCATTCCCATGTACTGTGTTCAAGGCTGTGGTGGAGGAAAGCTTGGGGCCTCAGGGAACCCAGATGGGAGAGAGAGTCTCTCCGTGTGGCAGATCAGGGCAGGCTTCATGGAAGAGGTAACACTTAATCTGGGTTTTGCAGTATGAATAGGAGTTTGTCAGGCAGATACCGTAAAGAGGAGCATTTCATGCAAAGGGACCTATCTGTGCATACTGGGGCAAAGTCATAAGGGTGAGGAAGAGTGTGGAGAATTCGTGGGAAGGGGATGTCAAACAGAGTGGCTGGAGTTTAGGGGTACTTGGAAGGAATGTTAAGGCTGAAAAGCATGGAAGGGCCCAGACCACATGGAAGGACCTTGAATTCCAGGCTCAGTTTAGGCCAAAGGGAGCCATGGGAAAGCTTTTAAATGGGGGAGTGGTGTGGTTAGGGCTGAGTTTGAGGAAGATAATGAGGTAATCATTAATCGTGGAATTTTAGAGCTTGAATTGAGTGATTCCTGGGCCCTATTTTACTTATTTATTTATTTTTTGGAATTTTGGATTTTTATTTTATTTTTACACAGCAGGTTCTTATTAGTTATCCATTTTATACATATTAGTGTGTATATGTCAATCCCAATCTCCCAATTCATCCCACAACCACCACCATGTCCCCACCACTTTCCCCCCTTGGTGTCCTTACGTTTGTTCTCTACATCTGTGTCTCAATTTCTGCCCTGCAAACTGGTTCATCTGTACCATTTTTCTAGGTTCCACATATATGCATTAATATACAATATTTGTTTTTCACTTTCTGACTTACTTCACTCTCTATGACAGTCTCTAGATCCAACCACATCTCTACAAATGACCCAATTTTGTTCCTTTTTATGGCTGAGTAATATTCCATTGTAATATATGTACCACATCTTCTTTATCCATTCGCCTGTCAATGGGCATTTAGGTTGCTTCCATGACCTGGCTATTGTAAATAGTGCTGCAATGAACATTGGGGTGCATGTGTCTTTTTGAATTATGGTTTTCTCTGGGTATATGTCCAATAGTGGGATTACTGGGTCATATGGTAACTCAGTTTTTAGTTTTTTAAGGAACCTCCATACTATTCTCCATAGTGGCTGTATCAATTTACATTCCCACCAACAGTGCAAGAGGGTTCCCTTTTCTCCACACCCTCTCCAGCATTTGTTGTTTGTAGATTTTCTGATGATGGCCATTCTAACAGGTGTGAGGTGATACCTCATTGTAGTTTTGATTTGCATTTCTCTAATAATTAGTGATGTTGAGCAGCTTTTCATGTGCTTCTTGGCCATCTGTATGTCTTCTTTGGAGAAATGTCTATTTAGGTCTTCTGCCCATTTTTGGATTGGGTTCTTTGTTCTTTTACTATTGAGCTGCAAGAGCTGTTTATATATTTTGGAGATTAATCCTTTGCTTGTTGATTTGTTTGCAAATATTTTCTCCCATTCTGAGGGCTATCTCTTCATCCTGTTTGTAGTTTCCTTTGCTTTGCAAAAGCTTTTAAGTTTTATTAGGTCCCATTTGTTTTTATTTCCATTACTCTAGGAGGTGGATCAAAAAAGATCTTGCTGTGATTTATGTCAAAGAGTGTTCTTCCGATGTTTTCCCCAAAGAGTTTTATAGTGTCCAGTCTTACATTTAGGTCTATAATCGATTTTGAGTTTATTTTTGTGTATGGTGTTAGGGAGTGTTCTAAATTCATTCTTTTACATGTAACTGTCCAGTTTCCCCAGCACCACCTGTTGAAGAGACTGTCTTTTCTCCATTGTATATCCTTGCCTCCTTTGTCATAGATTAGTTGACCATAGGTGCATGAGTTTATCTCTGGGCTATCCTGTTGCATTGATCTATATTTCTGTTTTTGTGCCAGTACCATACTGTCTTGATTACTGTAGCTTTGTAGTATAGTCTGAAGTCAGGGAGTCTGATTCCTCCAGCTCCGTTTTTTCCCTCAAGACTGCTTTGGCTATTTGGGGTCTTTTGTGTCTCCATACAAAATGTAAGATTTTTTGTTCTAGTTCTGTGAAAAATGCCACTGGTTATTTTGATAGGGATAGCATTGAATGTGTAGATTGCTTTGGGTAGTATAGTCGTTTTCACATTATTGATTCTTCCAATCCAAGAACATGGTATATATCTCCATCTGTTGGTATCATCTTTAATTTCTTTCATCAGTGTCTTATAGTTTTCTGCATACAGGTCTTTTGTCTCCCTAGGCAGGTTTATTCCTACGTATTTTATTCTTTTGGTTGCAGTGGTAAATGGGAGTGTTTCCTTAATTCCTCTTTCAGATTTTTCATCATTAGTGTATAGGAATGCAAGAGATTTCTATGCATTAATTTTGTATCCTGCAACTTTACCAAATTCATTGATTAGCTCTAGTAGTTTTCTGGTGGCATCTTTAGGATTCTCTATGTATAGTATCATGTCATCTGCAAACAGTTACAATTTTACTTCTTCTTTTCCAATTTGTATTCCTTTTATTTCTTTTTCTTCTCTTATTGCCGTGGCTAGGACTTCCTAAACTATGTTGAATAAGAGTGGCGAGAGTGGACATCTTGTCTTGTTCCTGATCTTAGAGGAAATGCTTTTAGTTTTTCACCATTGAGAATGATGTTTGCTGTGGGTTTGTCGTATATGACCTTTATTATGTTGAGGTAGGTTCCCTCTATGCCCACTTTCTGGAGAGTTATTATCATAAATGGGTGTTGAATTTTGTCAAAAGTGTTTTCTGCATCTATTGAGATGATACTATGTTTTTTCTTCTTCAATTTGTTAATATGGTGTATCACATTGATTGATTTGTGTTTATTGAAGAATGCTTGTATCCCCGGGATAAATCCCACTTGATCATGGTGTATGATTCTTTTAATCTGTTGTTTGATTTTGTTTGCTAATATCTTGTTGAGGTTTTTTCCATCTATATTCATCCGTGATATTGGCCCGTAATTTTATTTTTTTTGTAGTATCTTTGTCTGGATTGGTATCAGGGTGATAGTGACCTCATAGAATGAGTTTGGCAGTGTTCCTTCCTCTGCAATTTTTTGGAAGGGTTTGAGAAGGATAGGTGTTAGCCCTTCTCTAGATGTTTGATAGAATCTACCTGTGAAGCCATCTGGTCCTGGACTTTCGTTTGATGGAAGAATTTTAATCAGAGTTTCAATTTCATTACTTGTCATTGGTCTGTTCATATTTTCTATTTCTTCCTGGTTCAGTCTTGGAAGCTTATACCTTTCTAAGAATGTGTCCATTTCTTCCAGATTGTCCATTTTATTGGCATGGAGTTGCTTGTGGTAGTCTCTTAGGATGCTTTGTATCTCTGCGGTGTCTGTTGTAACTTCTTTTTCATTTCTAATTTTCTTGATTTGAATCTTCTCCCTCTTTTTCTTGATGAGTCTGCCTAATGGTTTATCAATTTTGTTTATCTTCTCAAAGAACCAGCTTTTAGTTTTATTGATCTTTGTTATTGTTTTCTTTGTTTCTATTTCATTTATTTCTGCTCTGATATTTATGATCTCTTTCCTTCTGCTAACTTTGGGTTTTGTTTGCTCTTCTTTCTCTAGTTCCTTTAGGTGTAAAGTTAGATTGTTTGAGATTTTTCTTGTTTCTTGAGGTAGGCTTGTATTGCTAAAAACTTCCCTATTACAGCTGCTTTTGCTGCATCCCATAGGTTTTGGATCATCGTGTTTTCATTGTAATTTGTCTCTAGGTATGTTTTGATTTCCTCTTTGATTTCTTTAGTCATCTCTTTGTTATTCAGTAATGTATTGTTTAACCTCCATGTGTTTGTGGTTTTTACGTTTTTTTCCCTGTAATTGATTTCTAATCTCATACTGTTGTGGTCAGAAAAGATGCTTAATATGATTTCAGTTTTCTTAAATTTACTGAGGCTTGATTTGTGACCCAAGATATGATCCATCCTGGAGAATGTTCTGTGTGCACTTGAGAAGAAAGTGTAATCTGCTGTTTTTGGATGGAATGTCCTATAAATATCAATTAAATCTATCTGGCCTATTGTGTCATTTAAAGCTTGTGTTTCCTTATTACTTTTCTGTTTGGATATCTGTCCCTTGGTGTAAGTGAGGTGTTAAAGTTCCCCACTAATATTGTGTTACTATCTATTTCCTCTTTTATCGCTGTTAGCCGTTGCCTTATGTATTGAGGTGCTCCTATGTTGGGTGCATATATACTTATAATTGTTATATATTCTTCTTGGATTTATCCTTTGATCATTGTGTAGCGTCCTTCCTTGTCTCTTGTAACATTCTTTATTTTTAAGTCTATTTTATCTGAGAGTATTTTATTGCTACTCCAGCTTTCTTTTGATTTTCATTTGCATGGAATATCTTTTTCCATCCCTTCATTTTCAGTCTGAATGTGTCCCTAGGTCTGAAGTGGGTGTCTTGTAGCCAGCATATATATGGGTCTTGTTTTTGTATCCATTCAGTGAGCCTGTGTCTTTTGGTTGGAGCATTTAACCCATTCATGTTTAAGGTAATTATCGATATATATGTTCCTATTACGATTTTCTTAATTGTTTTGGGTTTGTTTTTGTAGGTCCTTTTCTTCTCTTGTGTCTCCCACTTAGAGAAGTTCCTTTAGCATTTGTTGTAGAGCTGGTTTGCTGGTGCTGAATTCTCTTAGCTTTTGCTTCTCTGTAAAGCTTTTGATTTCTCCATCGAATCAGAATGAGATCCTTGCCGGGTAGAGTACTCCTGGCTGTAGGTTCTTCCCTTTCATCACTTTAAGTATATCATGCCACTCCCTTCTGGCTTGTAGAGTTTCTTCTGAGAAATCAGCTGTTAATGTTATGGGAGTTCCCTTGTACGTTATTTGTTGGTTTTCCCTTGTTGCTTTCAATAATTTTTCTTTGTCTTTAATTTTTGCCAATTTGATTACTGTGTGTCTCAGCGTGTTTCTCCTTGGGTTTATCCTGCCTGGGACTCTCTGTGCTTTCTGGACTTGGGTAGCTATTTCCTTTCCCATGCTAGGGAAGTTTATCGACTATAATCTCTTCAAATATTTTCTCGGGTCCTTTCTCTCTCTCTTCTCCTTCTGGGACCCCTATAATACAAATGTTGTTGTGGTTAATGTTGTCCCAGAGGTCTCTATGGTTGTCTTCATTTTTTTCATTCTTTTTTCTTTATTCTGTTCCACGACAGTGAATTCCACCTTTCTGTCTTCTAGGTCACTTATCTATTCTTCTGCCTCAGTTATTCTGCTCTTGATTCCTTCTAGTGTATTTTTCATTTCAGTTATTGTATTGTTCATCTCTGTTTGTTCTTTAATTCTTCTAGGTCTTTGTTCTTTAATTCTTCTACGTCTGTGTTATACGTTTCTTGCATCTTCTCAATCTTTGCCTCCATTCTTTTTCTGAGGTCCTGTATCATCTTCACTATCATTATTCTGAATTTTTTTTCTGGAAGGTTGCCTATCTCCACTTCATTTAGTTGTTTTTCTGGGGTTTTATCTTGTTCCTTCATCTGGTACAAAGTCCTCTGCTTTTCCATTTTTTCTATCTTTTTGTGAATGTGGTTTTTCTTCCACAGGTTGCAGAATTGTTGCTCTTCTTCTGCTGTCTGCCCTCTCCCCTGGGTCCTATTTTAAAGATGAGCAAATTGAAGCCAAAATATGGTACCCACAGCTGGTCGGGGGCAGAGCATTTTCTCCCAGCTGGTTTGTAGGTGAGCTGAGCCTGAGGCTGGGATATGTTTGCATGTCCTATGAGGTAAACTGTTCCCAAACAGGACCAGTTCCCATCCTTCTGTGACATATCTCTCTCTCTGTTTCTCTTCTTTGGTCCTGCCCTGTATTCTCCAAAGACCATGGTGGATATGGGAGCCTCTGCTTACATGTTCCTTTTCTGTTTGTGTGACCCTGACCATGTCCGTTCCCCTCAGAAGCTTCAGTTTTTCCATCTGGTTAACGGGTATAATAAATGGAGTGATGGCTGGTGCTAACTATCAAATATTCTGGGGCCTCCCCAAGCCAACCCTCACTAAGGCCCCAAGGAGGAAGAAGGCCAGCCATGACCAGGTTTCCTGACCACTGGCAAAATGTGTGAGGCAGAAGGTTGCTGTTAGTGAGATGGGGAAAACAAGGTTGATAATTTATATGATTAGCCCAAGCATGGCTCCGGGCTGCACAGAGCCAACTGAATTCTCAGTTTTCTCATTCTGGTTCCTATACTTCTCTTAATGTGACCTACGACCTCAATAGCTGTGTAAGTGAAAGTGGTAAAAACCATTCTCTGATGGACTCCTCACAAAACTGAGGGACAGTCCTGGATCAGGACAGACACCCCACTTCCATTTCCCCCAGGGCTTTCCTGCCTGAGCTCAGCTGGTAACAGTGATGCGGGCTTGGCAAGCCAGAGCATCAATGGCTCCAGGGCCTGACAGGTGCGTGGGAAGGGCAGGACTGAGTCATTGATCTAGCCCTTTAAGACCCTTGAATAAGACCTCACTCTGGCACAGCCTCTGCAACACTCAAGAGTAGCACTTAGGTAGAGTGCCATGGCTTTGGCACTTGTCCAGTTTTTGCTGAAGGAAGCATACTGTGTCAGAGTCAGGTTTTTCCTAAAAGCCCAATTCTTCCCTCAGGCTGCTTGAGAAATACCCAGAAATCACTCAGGCAGCAAATAGAGGTGCAGTCACTTGGTCACCACCCATAGATTTGGGCCCACCCCTGTGCCAGGCCCTGTGGGAGACAGAAAAAGGAAGCAGGCATGTTTTCTTTCTGTGGCTTTACCAGAACATCTGCATTTTTTCCTTAATTGATATTAATGCATGTTCACTGTTCAAAATCTGTAAAATACAGAAAAGCTAAAAGAAGAAAGCAGAAGTCACTTCAAATATTATCACCAGAGAGAACAACTGTTAACATTTTGCTGTATTTCTTTCAGGCTTACTATACCATATTTAAATATGTGTGTATATATGAATGCATATAAATATGTATTTAACTTCTAAAAATGGAATTACTTTTAATCATCCAACAAAGGTTTATTGAGCACCTACTCCGTGCCAACTATGTGCCAGTCAGTGGGATGCCCAGGAGGACAAGACAGATGTGGTTCCTAATGTCATAAAAGTTGTCTATTTAGTACTACTCACCTGCCTTTTTTCATTTTTGTCTAACATGTTTCAGATCACAACATGTATTTCTACAACACATTTTTCAGTTGTCTAGAATTTCATCAAATAGATGAAGCCTAATTTATCAAATCCCTATTGTTGCACATTTAGGTTTTTTTCCCATGTTTTCACTGTTGCAAACAG
Source organism: Pseudorca crassidens (assembly GCF_039906515.1). Taxonomy (NCBI): domain Eukaryota; kingdom Metazoa; phylum Chordata; class Mammalia; order Artiodactyla; family Delphinidae; genus Pseudorca; species Pseudorca crassidens. The sequence goes on from NC_090310.1 coordinate 68,038,619, forward strand.
TGGTCATCCCTGAAGCCATTGGTTATGGTGGGTTGGCTCATTTTACATCCATTTCAACTTCTTTTGATGTGCCTTCCTGTATTGCAGGGGCTGGAAGGGTGAAGATTGCATCTCCCAGACTCCCTTACAGCTAGAGTTTGGAGACCAATTCAGTCATACCCATTAAACGCACATGTGTGAGATTTTAAAGACAAAGCAAGGTGGAGACTCTCTTTCTGCTTTGGCTGTTTCCTGCTGGTTGTGAAGGCATTAAGACTTTCTGCAACTGTGGTCTCAGTGTCGTCACCAGCTCATAGGTGTCCAGAGATGGTGATGGGGGCAACAGCAACATCTGATCCCTAGATTAAAGCTGAAGTGACAAATTCCTTTTTTTTTTTTTTTTAAAGAATTTTTGGCCATGCTTCATGGCTTGCAGGTTCTTCGTTCCCCAGCCAGAGATCAAAGCCATGTCTCCTGCAGTGGAAGTGCAGAGTTCTAACCAGTAGACTGCCAGAGAATTCTCTGAAGTGACAAATTTCTGAAGACAGCAGTTACCAAGCTTCCAGGATGTGGTAGAGGCAGCAGCTCCCATAGGTAGACAGTACGGTGGTGACTTACGAGAGTCATTCCCAGAGACACAGCCCACTCACCAGGTCTTTCAATAATTTTTCAAGAACCCAACTTCCCGTATTGTCTCTTTCTGTTTAAAGCAGAAAATGTGGTTTCTGCTTCCTGCAACTGAACTCTGAATGATATAATGCTTTTGAGCCTGTTGACAATGATTGCCTCAGGATAAATTTCTAATCATGGAATCAAGGATTCAATCTTTGTTTAAACAGTTTTATTGAGATATAATTAATGTACCATAAAATTCATCATTTAAAGTGCACAGTTTCATGGCTTTTAATATATTCAAAGTTGTGGATTCATCACCAGAATCTAATATTAGAGCATTTTCTTCACCTCCTAAAAGAAACTCCATACCCATTAGCAGTCATTCTCTACACTCCTTTTCATCCTAGGCAACTACTAATCTACTTTCTGTCTCTATGGATTTTCCTATTCTGAACATTTCATATAAATAGAATCATACAGTACGTGGTCTTTTTGACGGGCTTCTTTCACTTGGCATAATGATTTCAAAGTTTGTCCATGTTGTAGCATATATCAGAATTTCATTGCTTCTTATTGCCAGATCATATTCCATCAGTGGATATATCATTCATCAGTTGATGGACAGTTGGGTTGTTTCTAGTTTTAAGCTATTGTGAATAATGCATCTGTGAACATTTGTGTACATGTTTTTGTGTGGATGTATATTTTAATTTCTCTTGGGTATATACTTAGAAGTGGGATGGTTGAATTACATGGTAACTTTAAGTTTTTGACAGACTGCCAAACTTCTTTCCAAAGTTGTTTCACTATTGTACATTCCTATTAGCAATGGTTGAATTTCTCTTTTCTCCACATTCTCCCTGGCACTTAATATTTTCTCTTTGTTTATTATAGCCATTAGAGGCTGTCATGGTTTTGGTTTACATTTCCCTAGTGACTAACTATGTTAAACATCTTTTCATGTGCTTATTGGTCACTTGTATATCTTCTTTGGAGAAATGTCCATTCAGATCCTTAGCCCATTTTTAAATTGTTATCTTTTCATTACTTATATAGTTCTTAGTGTTATTTATATATTCTATATACAAATTCCCTATAATACATGTGATTTGTAAATATTTGCTCCCATTCTTGGGTTGTCTTTTCACTTTCTTGATGATATTTTTTGCAGCACAAAAGTTTTTAATTGTGATGAAGTCCTATCTTTTTTTTTGCCATTTGTGTTTTTGGTGTTGTATCTAAGAAGGCTTTGCCTAACCTAAGGTCATGAAGGTTTACTCCTGTATTTTCTTCTAACAGTTTTATAGTTTTAACTCTTGGGTTTTTTTAATAAATATATTTATTTATTTATATTTATATTTTTTATTTTTGGCTGCGTCGGATCTTTGTTGCTGTGTGAGGGCTTTCTCTAGTTGTGGGGAGTGGGGGCTTAGCTTTGCTGTGGTGCATGGACTTCTCACTGCAGTGGCTTCTCTTGTTGTGGAGCATGGGCTCTAGGCACACGGGCTTCAGTAGTTGTGGCATGCAGGCTCAGTAGCTGTGGCACACAGGCTTAGTTGTTCTATGGCATGTGGGATCCTTCCGGACCAGGGCTCAAACCCATGTCCCTTGCATTGGCAGGCAGATTCTTAACCACTGTGCCACCAGGGAAGTCCCTATAGTTTTAACTCTTGCATTCAGATCTATGATCCATTTTGAGTTGATTTTTTTGGTATGGTGTGCATGTGGATATCCAGTTGTCTCAGCATCATTTGCTGAAAGGTTTCTTTCACCTATTGAGTAGTCTTGGCATCCTTGTTGAAAATCAGTTGACCACAAATGTAAGGGTTTACTTCTAGACTCTCAATTCTATTCTCTTGATCTATATGTCTGTCTTTAATGCCAGCAAACATTGTCTTGATTGCTGTAGATTTGTAGTTAGTTTTGAAATTGGGAAGAGTGGATCCTCCAACTTAGTTCTTCTTTCTCAAGATTGTTTTTAATATTTGGTGTCGCTTGAAATACCACATGAATTTTAGGATAGTCTTGTCAATTTCTGCAAAAAAAAAAAATTTAAAAAGCCAGCCAGAATTTAGATAGAGATTGCACTGAATCTTTAGATCAATTTGGAGAGTATTGCCATTTTAACAATATTAAGCCTTCTGGTCCATAAACGTGGAATGTCTCTCCATTTATTTAGATCTTTCATTTCTTTCAACAATGTTTTGTAGTTTTCAGTATACAAGTCTTGCACATCTTCTGTTAAATGTACTCCAAAATATTTGATTCTTTTTGATACTATTGTAAGTGGAATTGTTTTCCTAATTGCATTTCATTTGTTCATTGCTAGTGTATAAAAATACAATAGATTTTTGTATATCGATCTTGTATACTGGAACCTTGCTAAAATCATTTATTAATTCTAATAATTTTCCAGTTTGTTCCTTAGGATTTTCTCTATATAAGATTATGTCATCTACAAATAAACATAGTTTGACTTCTTTCCAATCTGGATGCCTTTTATTTTATTTTCTTAACTGATTGCTCTGGTTGGAACCTCCAGTACAATATTAAATAGAAATGGCAAGAAGAGACATCATTGTCTTGCTCCTGATCTTACAATGAAAACGTCTAGTCTTTTGCCAGTAAATATCATGTTAGCTGTGGGTTTTTCATAGATACCCTTTATCAGATTGAGGACTCACCCATTTTTTAAGACTTCTGATTTGTTATATGAATCATGCTCCATTGACATGCCCATCATTTTCCTTTGGCTACTGTCTTGGCCACGCCATTCCAGTGAAAACCTGAGTCACTATCAAGGGGAAATGACCGGAACTCTCCAGGTGATGACTAATTAGCAGAGAGAGAGAGAGAGAGAGAGAGAGAGACTGAATGAATCACCTCCCTTGATCTAGTTACAATATTCCTCTTCATGGAACTTAATGTAGAACTGGCTTTATGATTGATGACTGTACTCATACTGTGGATTTCTTTATGAGCTTCAGCTAAATTAGTGGCTCTCAACCCTGACAGTCCAAAGACACTGCCCCCAATAGCTTTTTATTGAAGTAAAACATTGTTATGTGTTAACTTGGCTGGGCCACAGTACCCAGATATTTGGCCAAACATTATTCTAGACGTTTCTGTGAGGATATTTTTGGATGGGATTAACAGTTAAATCAGTAGACCTTGAGTAAAACAGATTATTCTCCATCATGTGGGTGGGCCTCATTTAATCAGTTGAAGGCTTTAATAGAAAACAACTGCCCTTCCCTGAGGAAGAGAGAACTCTACCAGCAGATGGCCTTTGGACATGAACTGCAACATCAGCTCAACTCTGAGTCTGCAGCCTGCCAGCCTCCTCTGCAGATGGAGGACTTGCCAGCCTCCACAATTGTATGAGTCAGTGCCTTAAAATACACCCCTCCCAATATATGTAGACAATATAGATGTATAGATCTCTCTGTCTCTCTCTGTCTCTGTCTCTGTCTCTCTGTCTCTGGCTCTCTCTCTGGCTCTCTCTGTCTCTGTCTCTGTCTCTCTGTCTCTCTCTCTCTCTCTCTATATATATATATATATCCTATTGGTTCTCTTTCTCTGGAAAACTCTAATACAAGCATATATACAGAGAGTGGACATAAAGGTAGAGCTTGATGAAATTTCACAAACTGAACATGACAGATCAAGAAGTAGGACACGACCATCTTCCTCCCTGTCTTGCACCCAGTCACTAGCCCCCCAGAGGTAACCGCTATCCTGACTTTTAATAGCATAGATTAGTCTATATTATATACATAGTATGTTGACTTCTAATGGCATCAATTAGTGCTGGTTTGAGGACTTTATGGAAACAGCATTGCTCAGGACAACCTCTTTTATGTCTGGCTTCTCTCACCCAGCTGCATGTTCAGGTGAGATTCATCTGCAGTGTTGCGTGTCCTTGTAAATAGCTCATTCTTTTTGCTCTGGGGGATTCCATTGTGTGGCTCACCTCAGTTTATGTATCCATCCAACTTTGATGGATATTCCATTGTTTCCAGTTAGGGATTACTAAGAATGTGCTGTTGCCAACATTCTTGCACATGTCTTTTGGTGAAAACTTGTCATATTCTAGTCGGATATAAACCTAAAAGTATAATTGCCAAAGTCTCTTTTTCATAGCAAATATTTTATGCTTCCTTTCATTTTAGTTTTCTGCAATGAAATTCACAAGGGATAATCTACCGAAACACATATATATCAATACGATGCCCAGTCTGTAATATAAAGGAGGTATAAAAGGGAAGTCATTTATAATAAAATCATGTGTATCTCCATATGTTCTTGGGCACAACTACCCAAAACGACATAATAACCCATATCTGTTCATAATGAGTAAGTTTGGATTCCAAAGATGTAAGCAGATCAGACATCCATAAACGCAAGAAGTGCAGGAAAACGACAGGGCAGGAGGTGCAGGTGAAAATTAAAATAAAAACGGTTGTTAGGGCAAGACACAACAGACCCAACTCATTTGTATACGATAAGAGAAAGAGAGAAATAACCTTAATTGAAGTAGGGAGAACACACCAAGACACATCGCAACCTGTCAGGTGGAGAGAAAAAGGAGGGTGAGCATCTGAGTGTAGTGATAAATAATTCCCATTTTATGGCATACGACAGGTGAGTGGTGTGACCACGCAGAAAACACATCTTCCTTAGAATCTCACTCCTCAACAGAGGAGTAAGATTTTAAAAAAAACTTAAAAAAAAAAAAAGCCTTTTACTACCACATCCCTCATTAAAGATTAGCAGATGGATCACAAGAGGAAGCTTTCCATTCAATGCTATCAAGAAACCATGTGGTGCAGCCATGGGGACAGTTTCTGAGTAAGACTGAAAACCAACAGGTGACCCCCAAATAAATCATCTCAATGTGTAATTTTCACAACATAGATTCAAAGCAACCGTCCCTAAAGAAACCCAGATTTCTTGCATCTCTAGTTTATTAATATTTGGCTCTAAACCTGTAAAAAAAAAAAAAAAAAGAGCTACATATCTCTTCTATTCAATATTTACAGTTGGTTTCACTGTCTTTGCTGTAATTGCATCCATGCCCTGGAAAATTTTCCTCTCAATATGTAATTGGTGATAGTCTAATACATTGACTAGACAGACTGCAGAAAGAGAAAATTATTCAATAATTGGGTTACTGTCCTTATTCCATTTATGCTTCCCTGTCAATAACAAACTTCTCCTACGTTACTGAGTTTTTCACATGATGTCTCGTGAAAACCTTTCAGTATTGTGATGCACTAAAGCCTGACCTATTTATATTTGTCTTGAGTTTTCATCGGGTGGACATTTGAAAGTTGTGAAGGATGCAGGGCAATTATCAACAGGGTGAGACTGTTCTGTGCGTTGTGAGATGCCCAGGATCCCTGGACCTTGCCCCTAAATGTCACAAGGGCCCCCCAATTGTTAGTGGCAGCCCCAAATGACCCCATGAATTTGTAAAATGCCCCCTAGAGAACTACTGGCTTAAATCTGCTTCCTCTCAATCCTGTCCTCTTCATCCCAAACTCATTTGTTGGTATTTGGGTTCAAGTACAGGGTTTGACATTCACCCTTATTATATTTCATCTTCTTTTTTTTTTTTGGCGGTACGCGGGCCTCTCACTGTTGTGGCCCCTCCCGTTGCGGAGCATAGGCTCCGGACGCGCAGGCTCAGCGGCCATGGCTCACGGGCCCAGCCGCTCCACGGCATGTGGGATCTTCCCGGGCCGGGGCACGAACCCGTGTCCCCTGCATCGGCAGGCGGACTCTCAACCACTGCGCCACCAGGGAAGCCCTTCATCTTCTTATATTCAGCCCGTTGGTCCTGCTTGTCAAGGTCTTTGGACACTCTGGTTCTGATACTCAATGTCCTATTGCCCTTCCCAGCCACACTGTAAAGGGCCACCTTTCCATCTTAAAATGATGGATAGATAGTTGAACGGGATGGGGCTGGGACAGAGCCCTGTGACAATCTACTCTAATCCTCTCCTCGGGCCAGCGGTGAGCTGATATTTGACATCTTCTGGCTGCTGGTTATTTGTGGTCTCACAGGATGCAACCCACATTGCATCAGTTTCTTCTTAGAATGTTTAAATTTTACAACTTCGTAGGAGTGGAAAGAGCACAACTCACAACAGAGAATTGACTTGCCCAAGGTCACTTGGCGAATGAGGGTCAGAGCCGGCGTACAGCTGGCTGCCCCAGGGCTGCCCCACGCCAGGCTCCAGAAGATCTACATTCCTCTAATGTCTACTAAGCAGCCCAGAGTGGACTGTGCACTGCTCTGATCTGGCCTAAAAAGGGGTGGAATCCAGGGGCCTCTCCCAGCCAAGAGCACCGTGTCCACAAGTGTATTTTGGCATCTCTGGAGAATGGGCAGGGAGCCAGTGTTCCATGGAGAGTGTGGGGTGAGCACTCATCAGATTACAGACACCAGCAGCCGCCTGCTCAGGCATCCAGGACAGAGTGGTGGACAGAGTCCCAGGACAGGTGATCCAAGCAGAGGCTCCGTCCTCCAGTCCTTTATTTCCCTATCTGTAAAGTGAGAGCAATCCCTCCTCCCTTGCTTACCTCCCAGGGGTATTATAAAGAGCCAACAAGGAGGACCAGACTGTTTAGGCCTTCTAGAACATTCCAAAGACATTGTCTTTTACTCTGGGTTTGATGGGAGCCATTGAAGGGATTTGAGCAGAGGAGACAAGTGATCTGACTTAGGTTTTAACAGGTGCTCTGGATTCTGCAGGGGTGAAAGTTTGAAGTCGATAGATACGTGAGGGGGCTGCCACAACATCTGGGTGAGAAGTGATGGCGGTAGTCCGGGAGGTGGTGATATATCTGGATATATCTTGGATATATTCGGATATATCTTTTTTTTTTTTTTTTTTTTTTTTTTTTTTTTGGCCGCACCACGCGGCTTACAGGATCTTATTTCCCTGACCCGGGATTGAACCTGTGACCCCTGCAATGGAAGCGTGGCATCCTAACCACTGGACCACCAGGGAAGTCCCTATCTGGTTATAACTTGAAGTAGTGCCAGTAGGATTTGCTAACAGATTGTGAGAGACAGGCATCAAAGATGATTCCAAGGGGGACTTCCCTGGCGGTCCAGTGGTTAAGATGCTTCCACTGCAGGGGGCACGGGTTTGATCGCTGGTTGGAGGGAGCTAAAATTCTACATGCCGCGTAGTGCAGCCAAAAAAAAAAAGAAAAGAAAAGATGATTCCAAGGGTTCTGACCTAAGGAAGGAGGAAGTTTTCACTGTCTGCGATGGGACGGCTGTGGGAGGAGCTGGCCAGAAGTTTGATTTGGGACGTGGGAAGTTTGAGTGGCTTCGAGTGGGAATATCAAGTTGATCACCATTATATAAGTAAGCCCTGATGCTTCTCCCAGAGAGGCACTTGACTCTGACAGTGTGCCCTTGATTTTGTGATGGTAGCTTGGTCAAAAATTGGTGTCTGTATGTGGAGCGTTCACCCCTCCACCCCTGCTTGTTTGCTCTCTTTGCTTGGCGTCTGGATACACTTGCCTTAATTCCCACCAGTCTCTTCCCGTGCCGCAGGTCCAGCCCCGCTAGATGGTAGCTGCTTTCTCCCTGAGATGCCCCAAGCAGACCTGGAAACCCCAACGTGAGTTCTGAATACTCTAGTGTGGCCTATATTTAACATCAGATTGTCCCAAACATACCCTCCCTGGTGTGTGAAAATCCACTCAGTTGTTTTCGTGTGATATGGTAACAGACAATTTATTTAAGTGGGCTGTAGTGCATGCAGAAGGGCTCTGGAACCCATTCCTTCTGGTGAAAGTGAGGAATTATTAGTGAGCTGCTGAGTCTCTGAGCCTGTTTCCTCATCTGTAAAATGGCCATAATGTCCTTTCCTGGGTGGAAGGGAAGAAATAATCACAGTGAGGTTCAGAACCGTGTCTTCCTGTCACTGGCTCAGAGTTAGACAGCCTCCTGAGCTAGGATTCTGGGATTCAGCCCCAACCGTCAATTGCACTGGAAGCAACCCCTCAAGACCATGTGGTTCTAGCTCCCAGCCTCTAAGAAATCTAGGACCTACAAATGGGCAGTGGCTTTCTTATGTCACTCAGCAGCACAGGCCTGAACTGGAGCTGGGACCCCGGCTCTCCTGACCCCAGTCCAGGGCATTGCCCTTACCCCAGCCTACCCCCCACCCCCACCACTCCATATGCACACACGCTCGGGGTCTCCTAACCTAAAGTAAAGCAGTCCATCCTCCCAGTCAAAGAAAGATGAGCTCCACCTGCCACACATTCTACCTTGCCCTGGAGCCTCCCTCTCTTCTCCCTCCCTCCCTTGACACTCTTCCTGTCTGTCCTGCTGCCCATCTGTTTGGCATTGCTCAGGTCTCCAGGAACTAGACTTTCAGGGAAGGGTCTGAACTTCGGGTCTCCCTCAGGTCCCTGAATCTAAGTACAAACTTATTATGGTGTGTGTCAAGTGAATATAATATCGCTTATCCAATCTTCTTAGCAACACCAAGAGATGGAAACTATTCTTAGTCCCATTTTACAGATGAGTAAACTGAGGCCAGCAAAGTCAGAAGGCAGAGCTGGGATTTTATTTTATTTTATTTTTATTTTTTATTTTTCTGCGGTACACGGACCTCTCACTGTTGTGGCCTCTCCCGTTGCAGAGCACAGACTCCGGACGCGCAGGCTCAGTGGCCATGGCTCACGGGCCCAGCCGCTCCGCGGCCTGTGGGATCTTCCCAGACCGGGACACGAACCCGCATCCCCTGCATCGGCAGGCGGACTCTCAACCACTGTGCCACCAGGGAAGCCCAGAGCTAGGATTTTAAAAAGCAACCATCAGGCCCTTAACCACTATGCTATGCTTGTCCAGAAATCTCACCATGGTCGAGCCCTATGGTCACTGCTACAGGCAGCCCCCTTGGCCCTCACTGTTGCTGGCCTCTGGTGTGGGAGAGCCAGGCCCCTGAAGGTGGCTTCCAGGGGAGATACGCCCAGGCTGAAAAGCAGGAAATGCTGATGTGGGGCCAGGCCAGCGTTGCCCCCTAGTACCTCCCGCCCAGCTGAGGCCTGGCTGTGCCAGGGGCTGGGCTGAGCCCTGAGGCTAAGGACAGGCCGCCCCCAGGGAAGGCCAGGCCCTGAAAAACAAGGCTCCTCCCTCTGCCGACTTAGCCTGCCGAGCCCCGCTGGGGGCCTGGTGGCAAAGCTGCCCTCCCCTGGGCTGAGGCTGCGCTTGGCGGGACTTTCAGCCCCAAGAGTTTGAGGCTCCCAGCCCTGCCCTGAGCTCCGGCTTCTTCTTCTGAAAACAGACTCCTGTTCTCTCCCTGAGCTCATGTTTTGGCCCTTCATTTTCCCCAGGGCCAAGAGACAGGGAGAGGAGCCCCAGAACGCCCACAAGGACTACTACAACTGGGGAGATTGAGGCAGTGAGTGTGGAAGTGACTTCCCCAAGGTCAGTTAGCTAGCAAAGGAGCCAGACATCTGTCTGTCTGACCCTCCAGTCCAGCTCTCCACACACCGCAGGGCCTCCCAGAGGAGGTGGGAAGAGGCTGGGCGGGTACAGCGTGTGTGGGCACCCCCAAAGGGGAAGGTGTTAGTAGCTACTTGCCAGATGCTCCCGTGATGCCAGGGCCCACGATTTCCCGGAAATGAGAGAGTTAAGAGAGGGCCGCTCGGGACTGAAACCATTTCCTTAGAAAAGGAAAAACCAAAAGTTAAATGAAATGAAATCCAAAACCAGACAAACCCACAATGAGCTGTTAGACCCACCCCCAGCCCTGACATTTGAGCTACAAACTTAGATGATAAATCTGGGGGTGGCTTGATGTCTTCATTCATTCATTCATTCACCAAACATTTGTTTGACTACCTACTGTATTCCAGGCCCTGTGCTGGGCGTTTGGGATTCAGTAATGAGCAAACCAGTCCCAATTCTCCTGGAGGCAGACAAGTCAAGAGGCATTTACAAAAAGGCACATATGCGGCCAGCTCTGTATTGGGTCAGGAACGGGAGATGTGGGTGCCCAGAGAAGACGTTAAACCCCACCTGGGGAACCGCATGGTCAGGGAAGGCTTCCTGCAGGAGGTGACATCAGAGCTGGGCTTTAAAGGATGTGTAGGAGTTCACTGGACAGGCAAATGATAACAGTAGGTGCAAAGACCTGGAGGAGCAGGAGATTGCAGCTTTTTAAAGAACAGGTAGGAGGCCAGGCATCCTGAAGTGAGGCTTGGGGAACCCATGCAGATCCCTGATGCTTAGGTCTCTGAGTACTTCAAGACCTGCTCTGACCTAGACAAGGGGCAGGAGGATGTTGTGGGTGTGCTGGAGACTAAGCCAATGACACTCAGCAGAGACAGGAAGCTGCAGGCCAGGCAGTTTCTTTGGAAATTTATAGAACACACCCCTGAGCTCCTGACACATGCACAGCTCAGGGCCAGGGTGGCTGCTTTTCTGAACTTGTATATCCCATTTGAGGCTTCAACAGGTGGTGGGATCCAGGATGTTTAGAGTTAGAACTTGCTGGTGACAGAGATGAACACTTACTGTCACTGAGACCCAGGACGGACTTGGCCTGGATCAGGCATCCCACAAACACCATTTCTAATTCTTGCTGCTGCGTATTACAGAGGAGGCTGGGGAGGCGGATGAAGGTGCCCGGGGCTGCACAGTTGGTCAGAAGCAGAGTCGGGGCTGGACCCAGGAGTGTCTGACTCGAGCTTCTGCCAGGTGTGAACAGGGTCCTGAGGGAGATGAAGCAGAGCCCGGGACAGGATTGCGTGCAGGTGGTTTATTAGGGAGTGTCTCCAGGAAACACCAGAGGCTGAGTGGGGAAGTGGGACAGGGCAAGGCAGGAGGTCAAGTAAATGGGTATCAGCCAGGTAAGTGCCCTGCCGGGCAGGTGGGGCGAAGAGCTGGAGTCTTTATTACCCTGCACGCAGGAGGCACACCCCAGGAGTGCGCAGGGGGCCTCAGTTCCCAGGTACTCCCAGCTCCCCCCGCCCCAACCCCGGCATAGGCGATGGAACTTCTGGCAGCCCGAGGCAGCCCAGGACACAGACCCAGGAGCAGGCTGTGGAAATGAGCGCACACCAGAAGCTGGCGTGCAGGAAACAGGAAAGAGATCCAAGGATGTGGGCAGAGCACAGCCCGAGAGCTTCTGAGGGAGCAGAGCCACGGTCCTAGTCCCTGGGCCAGCCCCTGTGGCCGCCTTGTCATCTATAATATGCTCCTGCACTAAGTGTCTGCACGTGTTGTGTGTGTTCAGTCAACCAATGGGCATCGAGTCCCTGTAACATACCCACCGTGTGCTAGGCTCTGAAAACGGAGGTGACTGGAAGAGCACCTCATGGTCCCTGCCTGGTGGAGGTTAGAGCCTGGCTGGGGACACAGACACCAGACTGTCACTGCAAATAGATGTGGGCTCTGAAGGGAGAGTGTGTGACTCTCTGAGAACAGAGGAACTTGACCTAAACGGAGGGTATCAGTGAGGGCTTTCTGGAGGAAGTGACACTGAGGAGGATCTGGAGGAGAAAGGGGCACAACACAGGCGCTGGGAACCGTGCCTGGCACTTCCCAGATCAGGGCCTTTCCACGCAGGAGCTCCTGTGGGAGATGGGCCCTGCTCAGGACACTTGGACAAGCCAATTCCCTAGGCTGAGCCTCAGTTTCCTCATCTGTACAATGGTGCAGAGGAGGCTTGGATATCCAGCTCTGATCCTTGACTCAAAACATCCACTGCGAAGTGGGAACAGCAGTCTTCTCAGGACTCTCAGTGACCTCTCTCCCTGTGACCCTCAGCCTTCCTCCCTGTGCCCGCTATGGTTAGACCGTGAGCTCTGGACTTATCAGTCTGACCGCTGAGTTCTGCCACATATGACGCCTGGAGTTGTGAAACAACTGCCCAGTTCTCTGGAAGGCTGCCAGTTCAGACTCACTCTGCCCAGACCCCAGACAGCTGTTCTTACTTCACAGGAAATGTCAGCCCCCAGGGGAGGCTGACCTGGGGTCATTGCTTTAAGGGACCTTCCAGAAACAGCTCCATTTCTGGAGAAAGCCTGGCCTCAGTGTTAGCAAACCTGGGTCCTGGACTCAGAGCCGACAATGGCCTGGAAGCCTGTGACTGTACAGTCATCACATCTTATCCTTTTAGGGCTTTTAAACCTTCAGTGTATGTTTCTTAATTTGACAAATATTTACTGTGTACCTACTATGTGCCAGGCACTGTCCTAGGCACTTGGAGAGACGGCAGTAAACAAAAACCAGGCAGAAAAACAAAAACAAAACCCTTGCCCTGGGACTTCCCTGGCGGTCCAGTGGTTAAGATTCCATGCTTCCACTGCAGGGGGCATGGGTTCGATCTCTGGTCAGGGAACTAGGATCCCACATGCCTTGCTGCAGGGCCAAAACAAACAAATAAAACCCTTGCCCTTGTGAAGCTCACATTCTGTTAAAGGAGTTGACAAAAAATGGACCACAATGTTGAGTGGCGACAAGTGCTTTGCAGAAAAATGCAAAAAGGATAGAAGCTACTAAATAAGACAAGGAGGTCAAGGAAGTATTACCTGAAGCGGCAAGATGTGAATAAAGTGAGAGAGAGAACTGTGCGGCTATCTGGAGAAAGGATATCTCCTCCAAGCAGAGGAGAAGGCAAGTGCAAAGGTCCTGAGGCTGGAATGTACTTAGTGTATGAGGAAGGGCAAGAGGCAGTGTGGCTGGAGTCCAGTGATGGAGACAGAAAATGTTAAAACATCAGGGTTGCATCTGGGAGTTCACTTTGTCTGTCTGTGTGTGTGTGTGAGAGAGAGAGACAGAGACAGAGACAGAGACAGAGATGCAGTCAGAGAAAGAGAAACCTAGAGACTCACAGTCTCCTGTCTTTCTTTCACCTCCCTCTTCATCTTGGCATCTCAAGATTAAGAGGGGGGAAAAGACAGATGATTAAATGATTTAAATATGCAAGTAAAATAACACCTCAGTGAGCACATTATGCAAATCTATGCAATTAACATCACAAATGAGGTGAAGCCACGGGGGCCAAGGAACTAATTTCTCTGGGAGCTCCAACTCCATTCTTGCCCCTCCCTGCAAGCCAGAAACTTCTCAGGGTGGAAGGGAAGAGGATGGGCAGTCGCTCACAGGACTGAGGGCCTGCCGTGCGCCGTGTGCTGGGCTTGTAGGCAAAGGGTCTTTACCCTCCTTTTTCCTCCATCCTCCCTGCATCTGTCAGGAGCAGGGACAGTTATTGCTCTATGTTGTAAAAGAAAAAAGTGAGGTCTGCAGAGAAGGAGGAGATTAGAACCCAGGTCTGCTGGGGTTAAACTTAGAGCTTTTGGCTGAAAATCTTCCGTTTCATCCCTTGGGGAGGTTTGAGCTTCTGGGAGGGACTGCAGTTTCCTCAGGCCTTTAAGGAAGGCAAACGTTCAGTGAAGGACCAGTTAGTAAATATTTCAGATTCTTTGGTATTTTTTTTGAATTTTTGAATCTTATTTTATTTATTTTTTGTACAGCAGGTTCTTATTTGTCATCCATTTTATACACATCAGTATATACATGTCAATCCCAATCTCCCAATTCATCACACCACCACCACCACGACCCCCCGCCGCTTTCCCCCCTTGGTGACTATACGTTTGTTCTCTACATCTGTGTCTCAATTTCTGCCCTGCAAACCGGTTCATCTGTACCATTTTTCTAGGTTCCACATATATGCATTAATATACAATATTTGTTTTTCACTTTCTGACTTACTTCACTCTGTATGAGAGTCACCAGATTCATCCATGTCTCTACAAATGACCCAATTTCGTTCCTTTTTACGGCTGAGTAATATTCCATTGTAATATATGTACCATATCTTCTTTATCCATTCGCCTGTCAATGGGCATTTAGGTTGCTTCCATGACCTGGCTATTGTAAATAGTGCTGCAATGAACATTGGGGTGCATGTGTCTTTTTGAATTATGGTTTCCTCTGGGTATATGCCCAGTAGTGGGATTGCTGGGTTATATGGTAATTCTCTTTCTAGTTTTTTAAGGAACCTCCATACTGTTCTCCATAGTGGCTGTATCAATTTACATTCCCACCAACAGTGCAAGAAGGTTCCCTTTTCTCCACACCCTCTCCAGCATTTGTTGTTTGTAGACTTTCTGATGATGGCCATTCTAACTGGTGTGAGGTGATACTTCATTGTAGTTTTGATTTGCATTTCTCTAATAATTAGTGATGTTGAGCAGCTTTTCATGTGTTTCTTGGCCATCTGTATGTCTTCTTTGGAGAAATGTCTATTTAGGTCTTCTGCCCATTTTTGGATTGGGTTCTTTGTTTTTTTAATATTGAGCTGCATGAGCTGTTTATATATTTTGGAGATTAATCCTTTGTCCGTTGATTCGTTTGCAAATATTTTTTCCCATTCTGAGGGCTATCTTTTCGTCTTGTTTGTAGTTACCTTTGCTTTGCAAAAGCTTTTAAGTTTCATTAGGTCCTATTTGTTCATTTTTGTTTTTATTTCCATTACTCTAGGAGGTGGATCAAAAAAGATCTTGCTGTGATTTATTTCAAAGGGTGTTCTTCCTATGTTTTCCTCTAAGAGTTTTATAGTTCTGGTCTTACATTTAGGTCTCTAATCCATTTTGAATTTATTTTTGTGTATGGTGTTAGGGAGTGCTCTAATTTCATTCTTTTACATGTAGCTGTCCAGTTTCCCCAGCATCACTTATTGAAGAGACTGTCTTTTCTCCATTGTATATCCTTGCATCCTTTGTCATAGATTAGTTGACCTAAGGTGCGTGGGTTTATCTCTGGGCTTTCTATCCTCTTCCATTGATCTATATTTCTGTTTTTGTACCAGTACCATACTGTCTTGATTACTGTAGCTTTGTAGTATAGTCTGAAGTCAGGGAGTCTGATTCCTCCAGCTCCGTTTTTTCCCTCAAGACTGCTTTGCAGTTCGGGGTCTTTTGTGTCTCCATACAAATGTTAAGATTTTTTGTTCTAGTTCTGTGAAAAATGCCATTGGTAGTTTGATAGGGATTGCATTGAATGTGTAGATTGCTTTGGATAGTACAGTTGTTTTCACAATATTGATTCTTCCAATCCAAGAACATGGTATATCTCTCCATCTATTGGTATCATCTTTAATTTCTTTCATCAGTGTCTTATAGTTTTCTGCATACAGGTCTTTTGTCTCCCTAGGCAGGTTTATTCCTAGGTATTTTATTTTTTTTGTTGCAGTGGTAAATGGGAGTGTTTCCTTAATTCCTCTTTCAGATTTTTCATCATTAGTGTATAGGAATGCAAGAGATTTCTATGCATTAATTTTGTATCCTGCAACTTTACCAAATTCATTGATTAGCTCTAGTAGTTTTCTGGTGGCATCTTTAGGATTCTCTATGTATAGTATCATGTCATCTGCAAACAGTGACTGTTTTACTTCTTTTCCAATTTGTATTCCTTTTATTTCTTTTTCTTCTCTGATTGCCATGGCTAGGACTTCCTAAACTATGTTGAATAAGAGTGGCGAGAGTGGACATCTTGTCTTGTTCCTGATCTTAGAGGAAATGCTTTCAGTTTTTCACCACTGAGAATGATGTTTGCTGTGGGTTTGTCGTATATGGCCTTTATTATGTTGAGGTAGGTTCCCTCTATGCCCACTTTCTGGAGAGTTTTTATCATAAATAGGTGTAGAATTATGTCAAAAGCATTTTCTGCATCTATTGAGGTGATCATATGGTTTTTATTCTTCAGTTTGTTAATATGGTGTATCACATTGATTGATTTGTATATATTGAAGAATGCTGGCATCCTTGCGATAAATCCCACTTGATCATAGTGTATGATCCTTTTAATGTGTTGTTGGATTCTGTTTGTTAGTATTTTGTTGAGGATTTTTGCATCTCTATTCATCAGTGATATTGGTCTGTAATTTTGGTTTTTTGTAGTATCTTTGTCTGGTTTTGGTATCAGGGTGATGGTGGCCTCATAGAATGAGTTTGGCAGTGTTCCTTCCTCTGCAATTTTTTGGAAGAGTTTGAGAAGTATGAGTGTTAGCTCTTCTCTAAATGTTTGATAGAATTTACCTGTCAAGCCATCTGGTCCTAGACTTTTGTTTGTTGGAAGATTTTTAATCAGAGTTTCAATTTCATTACTTGTCATTGGTCTGTTCATATTTTCTATTTCTTCCTGGTTCAGTCTTGGAAGAATGTGTCCATTTCTTCCAGGTTGTCCATTTTATTGGCATGGAGTTGCTTGTAGTAGTCTCTTAGGATGCTTTGTATTTCTGCAGTGTCTGTTGTAACTTCTCCTTTTTTGTTTCTAATTTTCTTGATTTGAGTCCTCTCCCTCTTTTTCTTGATGAGTCTGCCTAATGGTTTATCAATTTTGTTTATCTTCTCAAAGAACCAGCTTTTAGTTTTATTGATCTTTGTTATTGTTTTCTTTGTTTCTATTTCATTTATTTCTGCTCTGATATTTATGATCTCTTTCCTTCTGCTAACTTTGGGTTTTGTTTATTCTTCTTTCTCTAGTTCCTTTAGGTGTAAAGTTAGATTGTTCGAGATTTTTCTTGTTTCTTGAGGTAGACTTGTATTGCTAAAGACTTCCCTATTACAGCTGCTTTTGCTGCATCCCATAGGTTTTGGATCATCGTGTTTTCATTGTAATTTGTCTCTAGGTATGTTTTGATTTCCTCTTTGATTTCTTTAGTCATCTCTTTGTTATTCAGTAACGTATTGTTTAACCTCCATGTGTTTGTGGTTTTTACGTTTTTTTCCCTGTAATTGATTTCTAATCTCATACTGTTGTGGTCAGAATAGATGCTTGATATGATTTCAGTTTTCTTAAATTTACTGAGGCTTGATTTGTGACCCAAGATGTGATCTATCCTGGAGAATGTTCCGTGCGCACTTGAGAAGAAAGTGTAATCTGCTGTTTTCGGGTGGAATGTCCTATAAATATCAATTAAATCTATCTGGCCTATTGTGTCATTTAAAGCTTGTGTTTCCTTATTACTTTTCTGTTTGGATGATCTGTCCATTGGTATAAGTGAGGTGTTAAAGTTTCCCACTATTATTGTGCTGCTATTTCCTCTTTTATCGCTGTTAGCCGTTGCCTTATGTATTGAGGTGCTCCTATGTTGGGTGCATATATATTTATAATTGTTATATATTCTTCTTGGATTGATCCCTTGATCATTATGTAGCGTCCTCCCTTGTCTCTTGTAACATTCTTTATTTTTAAGTCTATGTTATCTGAGAGTATTTTATTGCTACTCCAGCTTTCTTTTGATTTCCATTTGCATTCTTTTGATTTCCTTTTTCCATCTCTTCATTTTCAGTCTGAATGTGTCCCTAGGTCTGAAGTGGGTGTCTTGTAGCCAGCATATATATGGGTCTTGTTTTTGTATCCATTCAGTGAGCCTGTGTCTTTTGGTTGGAGCATTTAATCCATTCACGTTTAAGGTAATTATCGATATATATGTTCCTATTACCATTTTCTTAATTGTTTTGGGTTTGTTTTTGTAGGTCCTTTTCTTCTCTTGTGTCTCCCACTTAGAGAAGTTCCTTTAGCATTTGTTGTAGAGCTGGTTTGCTGGTGCTGAATTCTCTTAGCTTTTGCTTCTCTGTAAAGCTTTTGATTTCTCTGTCGAATCTGAATGAGATCCTTGCCGGGTAGAGTACTCTTGGCTGTAGGTTCTTCCCTTTCATCACTTTAAGTATATCATGCCACTCCCTTCTGGCTTGTAGAGTTTCTTCTGAGAAATCAGCTGTTAATGTTATGGGAGTTCCCTTGAATGTTATTTGTTGTTTTTCCCTTGCTGCTTTCAATAATTTTTCTTTGTCTTTAATTTTTGCTAATTTGATTGCTATGTGTCTCAGTGTGTTTCTCCTTCGGTTTATCCTGTATGGACTCTCTGCACTTCCTGGACTTGGGTGGCTATCTTCTTTCCCCTGTTAGGGAAGTTTCTGACTATAATCTCTTCAATTATTTTCTCGGGTCCTTTCTCGCTCTCTCCTCCTTCTGGGACCCCTATAGTGCGAATGTTGTTGCATTTAATGCTGTCCCAGAGGACTCTTAGGCTGTCTTCTTTTTTTTCATTATTTTTTCTTTATTCTGTTCCACGGCAGTGAATTCCACCATTCTGTCTTCCAGGTCACTTATCTGTTTTTCTGCCTCAGTTATTCTGCTATTGATTCCTTCTAGTGTATTTTTCATTTCAGTTATTGTATTGTTCATCTCTGTTTGTTCTTTAATTCTTCTAGGTCTTTGTTAAACATTTCTTGCATCT
Source organism: Pseudorca crassidens (assembly GCF_039906515.1). Lineage (NCBI taxonomy): Eukaryota > Metazoa > Chordata > Mammalia > Artiodactyla > Delphinidae > Pseudorca > Pseudorca crassidens. Next base: position 68,057,506 of record NC_090310.1, read on the forward strand.
TCTTGATCTTTGTCTCCATTGCTTTTCCCAGGTCCTGGATAATCTTCACTATCATTATTCTGAATTCTTTTTCTGGAAGATTGCCTATCTCCACTTCATTTAGTTGTTTTTCTGGGGTTTTATCTTGTTCCTTCATCTGGTACATAGCCCTCTGCCTTTTCATCTTGTCTATCTTTCTATGAATGTGGTTTTTGTTCCACAGGCTGCAGGATGGTAGTTCTTCTTGCTTCTGCTGTCTGCCCTCTGGTGAATGAGGCTATCTATGTGCCTTGTGCAAGTTTCCTGATGGGAGGGACTGGTGGTGGGTTCAGCTGGCTTTTGCTTTGGTGGGCAGAGCTCAGTCAATATTTCAGGTTTTGTGGCCCATACTTGATTGTGCCCTTGCAGTGTTAAAGCAGCCACAGGAGATATGGAAATAAATGGACGTGGCTGTGGTACAATAAAACTTTATTTATAAAAACAGGCAGTGGACCAACCCCATGGCTGTCATTTGCAATTGCTCTAAGAGACCTTGTTTAATCAGAGCTTCCCCGCAGCAGGGCAGCTAGCCACTGAAGTCTGTGGTACCCTGGGCAAGTCCCTGGTCCCCCTGCACCTGTTTCTTCACCTGAATAAGAGGGGATGTTCTGGGTGAGGTTCAGTAAGGAGAGGGAGATGAGACCCACACGGTGGGGGAGGTCTCAGGACTTTGGGTGGGCACCCTCTAGCAAGGCCACTGCTCTCGTACACTCTCAGCATTACAAACCACCCAAAACTTCATGGTCTAATTCAAGCATTTTACGATGCTCCCTCGTTCTGTGGGCCAGGAATTTGGACTTGGCACAATTAGGGACAGTTTGTCCCCATCCATGTTATCAGCTGGGAATACTCGAAGGCTGATTCAGTGGCTGGAGGCTGGAATCACATGGAAGCATCCTCACTTGCACGTCTGGAGGTTGATGCTGGCTGTCAGCTAGAGGCTCAGCGGGGCTGTCGCCAAAGCACCTACATAGGGCCCCTCCCGGTGGTCCCTTCTATGTGGACAGTCGTGGACTGCGTTACAGTATGGTGGCTGAGTTCCAAGACGTTAGCAAGACAGTTATAAGGAAAGGATGGGGTTAAACCAGACTCCATGGTATTTTGCAGAAGTAGAATACGAGGCAATAAGAGAAAGTGTAACATGTGCTGAAACAGCTTAAATTAAGAATCAGAGTGTGAATTTCAGAACCCCTCTGTGTTCTCTTTACTGATGATTGGGAGAAAGGTGAACTGTAGCCTCCTATAGGTCTTCACGTGGAAACAAAGAATAGGTCTCAGTAATTAATGATTTTAAAAAGAACAAAGAATGCAGGAACAAATGACAGTGATCGGGCAAAAGAAGTAACTATAGCAAAGGTAATAAGTCAATCGTGAAGACTCCCAGTTCTGTTTCAAAGGTAGAGATCAGCTTGAAGCACATTTTTGAGTTGTTTTGCAGGATCCAACCCCCTGGAGCACTCAACCACCAGACTAACTGGAGCCTAAGGAATGAAGATACTGACCTTTGCTGACCCTCGTGATTTCACTCAACTAAGTGCCTTGATTTTGTCAACCTAGAGTGAACCTTGCATCACTGGTGGTGCAGTGGTTAAGAATCCGCCTGCCAATGCAGGGGATGTGGGTTCGAGCCCTGGTCCGGGAAGATCCCACATGCTGTGGAGCAACTAAGTCTGCAAGCCACAACTACTGAGTCTGCACTCTAGAGCCCGCGAGCCACAACTACTGAAGCCCACGTGCCACAACTACTGAAGCCTGCCTGCCTGGAGCCCGTGCTCCACAACAAGAGAAGCCACCGCAATGAGAAGCCCGTGCACCACAACGAAGAGTAGCTCCCGCTCGCTGCAACTAGAGAAAGCCCGCGCGCATAAACGAAGACCCAACGCAGCCAAAAGTAAATAAATTTTTTTTTTAATTTCTATATTTTTTTTAAAAAAAAAGAAAGAAAAGAAAAGCATATGAGATGGTAGAGGCTCTCGCAGCCGCCTTTGGGAAATGCAACCCGCCCCATACACGTGGTGTGAGGGCCCTCTAGTGGGGTCTGGGCCCAAGATCTCCTGGTTCAAGGCAGCATCGGCGCGGTCACTGGGAACCCATATGGCTCAGACCCCTCCCTCAGACATCATGCCTATTCTGGTCAAACCCAGCTCATGCTCAGTCTTATATCTTCTTCCAGAGCTAATCCTGGGTCTCTTCCTCAGCGGGAACATATTAACAGCCAGAGCTGCTAAGCCTTTTTCTTACAAACAACGAAGGAAACAAGAGCAACCACCTCCACGCACACAACAGCCCTGGTGACCCCAGCTTTGCAGGATGGTTTGCCAAGCAGGTAGGGAAATGTTGAGACAAAACCAGCTGGGAAATGCTTCCTTGAGCCACAGGATGTGGTTATGTGTTGAGGGCTGGAGGGTGGAGCTGGGATCCTGGGCTGGACCCACAGAGCAGAGACCCTTGGAGAGCAGATGGTAGAAATAGGGCCCCTTTAAGAGGCCAAGGGCACCCCTGGGTTACATGGTCATGAACAGATTTCAGAGGAAGAATCATTGAGATCAGGGTTGCTGAGATTCAGGGGCAAGATGTGAGAACCAGGCCAGCCTCCAGGTAGATTAGCAACAGCTCCCTGATCCAGATGATTCCAGACTTCCACCTCCTCCACCATCTGATACTCTCCCCAGTAACCAGAGGAGAATCTGGGGCCCAGAGAATGGGAGGGACTTGCCTGGGGTCTCACAGTAAACCAGTGGCCAAGTTGGGACTTGAACCTGGGGCCCCATCTCCTTCCACTGAGGTGGTCCAGCAGAGGTCTCTCAGGGTTCAGAGTCCCTTGCAAATGGATCATCAATAACGATGCCACCTCCCATTTATAGCCCTCCGATGCTGAGCAACACATGCATCTCTGGAATACTACTCAGCCATAAATAAAATGAAATTTTGCCATTTGCAACAACGTGGACGGACTTGGAGGGTATTATGCAAGTGAAATAAGTCAGACAGAGGACAAATACTGTATGATATTATTGAAGTGGAATCTAAAAGATGTACGAACTAGTGATATAACAAAAAAGAAACAGGCTCACAGATGTAGAGAACAAGCAGTTACCAGTGGGAAGAGGGAAGGGATGAGGGGCAAGATAGGCATAGAGGATTAAGAGGTACAAACTACTATGTATAAATAAATAAGCTACAAGGATATATTGTACAGCACAGGGTATATAACCAATATTTTATACTAACTATAAATGGAGTACAATCTTTAAAAATTGTGAACAGCTATGTTATACACCTGAAACATATAATATTGTAAATCAATGATATCTCAATAAAAATTTTTTAAAAAGAAAGAAAAAGTCATAGCTCCTGTTTCTAAAGAAATTAATGATGCCCCCTTTTCTCGGTATAAACACCAAAAAAGAAAGTCATTTAAGTTCTGCTCTCTATCTTCACAACAACTTCTATGCTCTTTTTTTGAGACGTCAAGTATCAAATTCTTTTCCCTCAAAAGTTCCTTTTGGGGGACTTCCCTGGTAGTCCAGTGGGTAAGACTCTGTGCTCTTAATGCAGAGGGCCCAGGTTCGATCCCTGGTCAGGAAACTAGATCCCACATGCGGCAACTAAGAGTCCGCGTGCCACAACTAAGACCTGGCGCAGGCTAAATTAATAAATAAATAAATAAATTTTATTTATTAAATAAACAAATAAATAAATTTATTTTTAAAAAACTTCCTTTTGGGATCCTTGAACTCACATTTCATCTTCTATTATTTCATCCCAGTTTCAAGGAACACAGGGCCCTAGGGCTTGCTGAAGCATGAAAAGAGACAGGGAGCAGAGGTGGTGAGTGCTCGAAGCAGTACTGAGCAGGGGCAGCCAGGCCTCAGGGTTGGGGCTTAGGGATGGGGGCTAGACCGGGAGCCAGGGCCTTTGCTACCTCTCGGTCTCTTGAGGCTGGCTCTGGGTGCATCAGCTTTGGTCCTCCACCCCCAGGACGACTTTTCTGCTTTCTATGTACACAGCTGGACACAGTGGCCCTCTGAACTCAAGTTTACACATGCTCAGTTCAGAAACTGCCTAGCATCTCTGATTCCCAAATCCAAATCCTGGAAAAGGAAGCTTATTGGTGAGCTTGGGTCACATGTCTATCTTTTCATCCAACCGGTTTACGACTGAGGGGCTGTGACACGGTATAAGCAGAGAACGAAAGGGGCGGATGTTGGACATTCACCCTGTAGGAAAGGGAGAAGGCTTTTCCAGGAGGAGGGCACAGCAAGGTCAAAGGCTTAGAGGTGGGGAATTGGAGGCTTCATGGGGACAGTCCTGAGTGGCTAAGTTTGTGGCAGCCCTCCTGTGACTGCTTAAACGGCAGCTCCCATAGGACCATCCCTGTCCCTGTGCCTAGTGGCACAGACGTGGCCCACAGAGGGAACTCACAAGTGAATCAGCAGCAGAACCAAAGCTCAAACCATTTCCTTCTCCAGCCCAGGCTTGAGTGTCTGAGGCTTAGGAGGGAGTCAGGTTAGAGGAGCAGGGAGAATGAAATCAAGAAATAACAGGCTTCACAGGAGTAATAATGACATTTTAACTTGAAAATTGCAAGGAGACAGAGCTGTGGAGGCGTATGCAAATTTCCATGCAGATGAAATGCAAATGAGCTTGCTTGCTCCTGCCTGGTGCACCTGGATGTGGCTCAGTGACAAATCCTAATGGCACCGCATGGCTGTGTGATTGATTATCAAGGCCAGCTGGGATGACAACTGCACTCTCCTCCTGGGAGCTGGCGGAGATGAGACTGTTTCTAGAGTGCCCTCTGATGGGGGACCCTGAGGGATGGCCCTCTGTAATTCAGGGATGGCAAATTTGGGACAAAGCTAGTATCTCTATAGTGACCCTCCTCCATGGCAGACATCATTAATCAGTCATAGAATTCCTTCTTACTGAGTCAACCAGGTGCTCTAGGCAGACCCTACTAATCAGTCAAAGTTGGCCTTCATTCATTCATTCATTCATCAATTCGTCTAACAAATTTTGTTGATTTTCTTCCCTGTGCCAAGGATACATTGAACAGGCAGGTTCAGTTCCTGCTCTTGTGAAACTCACAGTTTAGTGGGGGATATGAGCATTGACAAAATATTGCAAAATGGCAATTGAGATAAGTGCTATGAAAGAGAACTACATGGTCTTTATAAAAGGGAATTTTGACTCCTTCAGAGTGACCAGGAAAGCCTGACCCTGTGGCTGATGTCTGAAGGATAAAGAGGGCTTAACTAATTGAAAACAAAGGGGAAGGACATTCCAGGTATTGAGACAGGAAAGAGCTTGTAAGCAGAAACTGTCAGGGCTACACTAGATTCCCTACGATCATTTTTTGTTTCTGTGCGTCCCTCCTCTGGCTTCTATCTGTTTTGGTTCGTTTGTTTGTTTAAAGAAAAGAAAAAGCTTTATTGAGATATAGTTCACATACCATACAATTCACCCATTTAAAGTATACAAATCAATAGTTTTACTATATTCACAGATACGTGCAACCTCTACCATAGTCAATTTGGGAACATTTTCATGACCTCAAAAAGAAACCCTTTGCTCTTTAGGGATTCACCTCCTCCCACTCCACACTCCCAGCCCTAAGTAACCACTAATCTAATTTCTGTTTCTATAGATTTGCCTGTTCTGGACCCATTAAATACTAATTCTTTATTCCTTCCTCCTCCCAGCCCCTGATATACTCTAACCTACTTTATGTCTCTATGAATTTGCCTATTCTAGATATTTCATGGAATCATACAACATTGGTCCTTTTTGTCTGATTTATTTCATTTGGCAGAATGTTTTCAAGGATCATCCATACTGTAGCATGTACCAGAACATCATTCTTTTACAGCTGGAAAATATTCCATTGTATGTATATACCACGTTTTGATAGGCATTTGGATTATTTCCACCTTTTGGCTATTAAGAATAATGCTCCTGTGAACATTGGTGTACAAGTATCTGTTTGAGGCCCTGTTTTCAATTCTTTTGGGTATATACCTAGGAGTGGAATTGCTGGGTCATTCTATGTTTACCTTTTTGAGGAACCACCAAAATCGTTTCCACAGGGGCTGCACCATTTTACATTCCCACCAGCAAGGTACAAGGGTTCCAAATCTCTACATCCTCACCAATATTTGTTAGTTTCTGCTTTTTTGATTATACACATCCTAGTAGGTGTGAGTAGGTGTGAGGTGGTGTCTCATTGTGGTTTTGACTTGCATTTCCCTAATGACTAATTATGTTGAGCATCTTTTTATGTGCTTGTTAGCCATTTGTATATCTTCTTTGGGGCAATGTCTATTCAAGTTCTTTACCCATTTTAAAATTGGGTTGCTTGTCTTTTTTTGCTGAGTTGTAGCCGTGCTTTGTATATTCTGGATATTAAACCCTCATCAAATATAAGATCTGTAAATATTTTCTCCCATTCTGTAGGTTGCCTTTTCATTTTCTTGATAATGTCCTTTGATGTACAGTTTTTAATTTTGATGAAGTCCTATTTATCAACTTTTACTTTTGTTGCTCATGCTTTTGGTATCATATCTAAGAACCCACTGCCAAATCTAAGCTCATGAAGATCTACCCTTATGTTTTCTTCTAAGAGTTTTATAGTTTTATCTCTTAAATCTAGGTTGTTGATCCGTTTTGAGTTAATTTTTGTATATGGCATGAAGCAGAGGTCCAACTTCATTCTTTTAGCTGAAGAAATCCGGTTGTTCCAGCACCATTTGTTTAAGAACTTACTCTTTCCCCATTGAATGGACTTGGGAGCCTTGTTGAAAATCAATTGACTGTAGACCTATGGGTTTATTTTGATTCCATGTGTCTAGATGTCCATTCTCATGGCAGTACCACACTCTTTTGATTACTGTAGGTTTGTAGTAAGTTTTGAAATTGGAAACTGAGAGTCCTCCAAGTTTGTTTTTCTTTTTCAAGTTGTTTTGGCTACTTGGGGGGCCTCTTGAAATTCTATAAGAATTTGAGGATCGGCTTTTCTATTTCTGCCCCAAAAAAAGGCTGTTGGAATTTTGATAGGGATTATGTTGAATCTGAGGATCCCTTTGGATAGTATTGACATTTTAACAATGTTAAGTCTTCCTACCTATGAATACAATGTCTTTCGCCTCCTTGGTTAAATTTATTACTAAGTATTTTATTCTTTCAGATGCTTTTGGAAATGAAATTGCTTTCTTAATTTCCTTTTCAGATTGTTCATTGCTGGTGTGTAAAAACACAGATTTTTGTGTGTTGATCTTGTAACCCACAACTTTGCTGAATTTGTTTATTAGCTCTAGTATCTTTCTTGGCGATTATTTCTTATTTTCTCTACACAGAATCGTGCCATCTGTGAATAGAAACAACTTTATTCCTTCCTTTCCAGTTTGGATGCCTTTTCTTTCTTTTGCAGGGTAACTGCTCTTTTTCTTGACTAATTGGATTCCTTTTATTTGTTTTTCTTATCTAATTTTCTTGTCTAGAACTTCCAGTACAATGCTGAATAGCAGTGGTGAAAATAGTCATCCTGTTTTGCTCCTGACCTTAGGGAGAAAGCTTTCAGTATTTCACCATTGAGTTTGATCTTAGTTGTGGGTTTTTCATGAATGCCATTTATCATGTTGAATAAGTTCCCTTTTATTCCTTGTTTTCAGAGTAGTATTTTTTCTTGTTGTTCTTGTTTTTTTTGTTTGTTTGTTTGTTTTGTTTTTAATCATGAAAGCTGTTGGATTTTGTCAAATGTCTTTTCTGAGACAACTGAGATGATCGTGTTTTTCTCCCTTCATGCTATTAATGTGGTATATTACATTGATTGATTTTCTTATCTTTACCCTTGCATACCTGGGATAAATCCCACTTGGTCACACTGCATAATTCTTTTAATGTGCTATTGTCTTTGGTTTGCTAGTATCTCGTTGAGGATTTTTACATCTATACTCACAAGGTATATTGTCCTGTAGTTTTCTTTTCTTGTGATATATTTATCTGGCTTTGGTATCAAGATAATGCTTGCTTCAGAGAATAAGTTAGGAAGTGACTTCATTCCTTTTTATGGCTGAAGCACATCCTTCTGTATGGATATACTACATTTTGTTTATTCATTCATTGGTTGACCAATATTTGGGTTGCTTCTTTCTTTTAACTATGATGAATAATTCTGCTATAAGCATTTATGTAGAAATTCTTGTGTGGACATATGGTTTTGTTTCTTTGGGGTGTATATCTAGGAGTGGAATTGCTGGGTCATATCGTAACTGGATGTTTAACCATTTGAAGGCCTGCCCAACTGTTTCCCAAGGCAGCTGTGTTGTTTTACATTCCCCCAGCAATGTATGAGGGTTCCAATTTCTCCACATCCTGCCAACGTTTATTATTGGACTTTTAAATTTTTTTTTTTTTTCCGGTACGCGGGCCTCTCACTGCTGCGGCCTCTTCCGTTGCGGAGCACAGGCTCCGGACGCGCAGGCTCAGCGGCCATGGCTCACGGACCCAGCCGCTCCGCGGCATGTGGGATCTTCCCGGACCGGGGCACGAACCCGTGTCCCCTGCATCGGCAGGCGGACTCTCAACCACTGCGCCACCAGGGAAGCCCCCTGGACTTTTAAATTTTAGCCATCCTAGTAAATGTGTAGTGAGATCTCATTGTGGTTGTGATTCGTGTTTCCTTGATGGCTAATGCGGTTGAGCATTTTTTCATGTCCTTATTAGAATTTTGTGCATCTTATTTGGAGAAATGCTCATTCAGATCCTTTACCTATTTCTAAGTTGGAGTTTTAAAAATTTATAATTTAGTGGTGAGAGCATTCTATATATTTGTAATATAGAATATTATCTTCTGTGGGCCCACCCCAGCAACTCTCCTCCAAGCAAGCACTGCCCTAGGGTTCCTGGACCCTGCTTTTTGTGGCAGGCTTTTGCAGAGGCCTGCAGTGCCTCAGGAGGTGTAAAAATACCCTCCAGCATTCCCCACGTGATCAGGCAGAGGCTGAGCCTTGATCTGAAATTGTACATTGGTTTCCTTCCCTTCTCTGTCCTGTTTCCCCATCCTGTGGTTTCTCTCATGATCTCTTCTTCAGCAAATCACCTGTACCTGAATCCTTGTGGCCAGGCGTGCTTCTAGGGGAACTTGAAAGTGCTTGGAATGGCTGAGGAACTAAAAGGAAGTCAGTGTTGTTGGAACTCAGAGAACATGGAGACTGGGGAGTAAGGTGAGGCTAGAGTGGTGGGCAGAGGCCTGACCCCACAGAGCTTTGTAGATTCCAGCGATGGGCAGGATGGGGGTTAGCTGGAAAGTCATGGGATGCCACTGGGCTCTGTTAAGCAGGGACTGGCATTATTTTACATTTTGCAAAGGTCCCTCTAGCCTCTCTGTGGAGGATGGATAAAAGGGCCCAAGTGGCTGCAGGAGGACCACTGAGGATACTGTTACAACTGTCCAGGGGGAGAGAGGATGGAGACTGGGATGAGGATGGGAAGGTGGAGGGAGAAAGAAGAAGATTAGAGAGAGATGAGGGGAGTGGATCTGGGGCCTCTGGGGAAGTTCAAGGACATCTTGCAGGTTTTCAGCCTGGGTGCCTGGATGCATGGTCAGTACACAGAGAGGGAGGCAGGCTTCGGAGGGCAGATCAGGAGTTCCACCGGCCAGACGACACCCGTTTGCCATCCCTGGTCTTGCCCAATCCCCCCACTTCACAGATGGAGAAAATGAGGTCTGAGGAAGTGCGGTGATTCACCCAGGTCCCTGTCATGCCCCAGACTGAAGGGGATGGGATCCAAGGATCCTGCCGCCCAGCCAGAGGGCTTGTTTATTCTCCAGGAGGCCCACTGGCTCTGGCCTCAGACAGCTATTTTGCAGCTGGGAGTGGGTGGGGTTTAGGGCCTGATGGGTTTGTCCTGGGCTGGAAGCCAGTTCACAGCTCACAGAGAACAGAACATCTCTGTTTCAGGAGGGCAGCCTGTGCTGCCTGCTACCCTGTCAGGGTCTGATGTGGGTAACTTGAAGGCATGAGGGTGTGGGGTGCTCACCTCAGAGTGGCTGACATTTGCTCTCCTGGATTAGGCATGGACAAGAACTAGGTCCAGATTCTGAGGTTTCCCCTTCTCTAGTCCTTCCTTTCCTTGCTGTGTGACCTTGGGCCAGTCACCTCCCCTCTCCTCAGTCTTCTCATCTGTAAAATGGAGACATCCTACAGTGTAACTTTTGTGCACTCAGGGTTGTAGGGAATATTGGATGAAGAAATGGATGGACAAAAAATACACCGTAAACTGTAAAGTGCCTAAACTACAATTTGGGTTCAGTCCTACCACTGCCCCAGTGGGTTTCTCAGACTTTACAAGATGGTCACCCCTCTGGAGAGGAAGAGGCCTAGTGTGGAGCTCAGAGATCCCAGGATCTTATTATCCTGGCCTAGCAGGCTTGACAAAACCCATTGGACAGATGGGAAAACTGAGAGGCGGCCATCTGCTCAGAGTCACCAGGCTATTAAGCCTGGATTCAAAGGCTGGGTTCTCTGATTACAAAGACAAGAAAGATCCTTATCCATTCAATGACCTGATTGTACAGATAGGGTAAACCAAGGGCCAGAAAGGGGAAGCAACCTGCCCAGGGTCACACAGGCAGCTGGCAGCAGGACGGAAGTGCCAGGTGAGGTCCCTGACTCCCAGGCCATGCTCCTCCTATCACCTCTTGCCCACCAACCCCTGGAGCTTGAAAAGCAGTTTCCTCCTCAGTAAAATGGGGTGAAACTAGTATTGGCTTCATTGGATTGTTGTGAACATTTCAACAAGCCCCGCAAAGCTTTTAAAGGGCTTAGCACCAAGTCAGGCACAAAGAAAATGCAGAATAAATGTTGGCTAGTAATATTATTATTCATTATTATATTTCATTTCTGCATCCCCTTCTCCCCTTTGGGCTGCTGTGAGTAGACAAATTGTGGGCTTTCGGCTCTTCCTGGAGACAGAGGGATGCACAAGATGGCTTTGGGGGCCCCTCCCTCCCAAGGATTCTTGGATTATCCATACCCCTCCTCAGCCCCCCTGAGCACTAGCCGTAACTGTAGTCTCTCAGAAGTCAGTTTTCATCCTTGCACCCCGGGTGCCCTGGCTCCCTGCCTGTGGTCCCTACTGGCTGGATGCTGTTGCTATGGCAACAGCATTTTAAGAGCCTTCGGCCCCCCTCTGAGGCAACAGGCCTGGATGGAGCTGGACTGATCAAATGCCTCCTGCATCCTCAGGCCTGTCTGGACAGAAGGCAGGAGACTGGAATGCAAGAATCAGAGCTGGCTTGGGGTGGGGGTTGGGGGCGGCTCAGGCCTTAGCCCCAAGGGTTTCCCAACAGCACCCCACCTCACTGTGTTGCATGAGCACTTGGTTACACATGCAGACTCCAGCCACCACTGCCCCAAGGGTCTAGTTTTAACTATCTGGGGTGAGATCCCCTAAGACGCTGCCTTTGATCAGCTCTGCTCGTGGTTCTGAGGCAGACAGGCCCCAGACCACTCTTGATGAAATCTTGAGTCCTGGAAGATTTTGGGCATTGAGGTTTGTGTGGATCTCTCTGCTGAGATTACTCTTTTTTTTAATAATTTTTTTTAAATTTACTTATTTTATTTATTTTTGGCTGCGTTGGGTCTTCGTTGCTGCGCGCGGGCTTTCTCTAGTTGCAGCGAACGGGGGCTGCTACTCTTTGTTGCAGTGCGCGGGCTTCTCATTGCGGTGGCCTCTCTTGTGGCGGAGCACGGGCTCTAGGCGCACGGGCTTCAGTAGTTGTGGCACGTGGGCTCAGTGGTTGTGGCTCATGGGCTCTAGAGCACAGGCTCAGTAGTTGTGGCGCACAGGCTTAGTTGCTCCACGGCATGTGGGATCTTCCCGGACCAGGGCTTGAACCCGTGTCCCCTGCACTGGCAGGCGGATGCTTAACCACTGCGCCACCAGGGAAGCCTGAGATTACCCTTGAGAAACCCTGTTTGTCCTCCCAGGCCCGCTCCAGTCCTGCCTCCCTCTCCTTCCACAGCCTCATCTTGTGGGAGGATGTACACCCTACCCTCTTCCTGGAGCCAGGAAAATTCCAGAGCTGGGCTACCAGAGGCCATCTTGGTGATGCATCCTAGGGCAGAGATGGGCGCACATTCTCAGGATAATGACATTCAGGGGAGGCGATAGCCATGGTCACTCTGGGCTGTCTTCTAGATGCTCTATCTGAAATCAGAGCATCTCAAGCCTCTTCCCACTGTCCTCCTGCACCACCTGCTGGATGGGGACAAGGCTCCCTACCCTCCAGCCCCAACCATAGCAGAATCTGATGACGCCAGGCACCAGAGGCTGTGCCTAAAGAGAGGTCGGGCTTCGGGGTGGGTCTGAGGAGCTGTGGTGGGGAGGGGAAGAAGGCAGAGATCATGGGAGAGGGAGGTGGTCCTCTTTGGGGTTCCTTGAACTTGAGACTGATGCTCATGTCTGTTGGAGAAGCCAAGTGACAGAGTAGAGGTGCAGCAGACAGTCCCCCTCCCTTACCCCTTCCTTGCGCACTAACTGGCCTCCAGCAGGTGATTCTCTTTGTCCGAGGCCAGTGGCGCCAGTGGATAAATTACATGTGGTAATTCACTTGACAGCACCCCCTTTATTCCCTTCTCAGACTCGCTCCCCTGCTCCTCCGCCAAGTAAATCCGCACTTCAATCCTTGTGTGGTCTGTTTCTAGGACCCTAAGACAAGAAGCCACTCCCCTAATCTCCCCACCCTGGGCTCTATTATGAGGGCAACTTTGCCCCTTGTGCCCCAAGGGGAAGCTTACATACCCCTGAACCCCAGGTGGGGTTCTGCCTAAGTCGGAGGTCTCTGGAAGGATCTGTACCAACAGCTCTTTCCACGATGAGACTCCAGGGTTTTGGAGCCAATCTCACGCTCTTCCGCGTCCTGCCCTGCCCTCCACTCTTACTATTCTGAATGTGTGAGAGTCGCGTCTTCCCAGAGCTTCCTGGGGCCGGGAGCAGGTGTGAGTTCTTGTCTACAGAGCACGAGCCAAACTCAGTAGCCACGTCCTGTTGGATGGTCCAGGGCTCCCCAGCTCTGTCTTTAGCTGGGCCCCACCCGAACCATACCCATCCCTGCCGGAGCCTGGTGTGATTGACGGGAACTCCCAGCTAGAGGGATGCAGGGGGACTTGTGTGGGGTGAGTCCTCCAGAGACGTCTGTGAGTCTGTCCCCTCCGAGGAGAAGCTGCCCCCAGTGGGCCGGGGGATCTGACTCTGCCTGGGGAGCTGCTGCCAGGAGAGGAAGGTGGTGAGATAACGCTCAGGGGCAGGATCCAGGGGCCCATGCGGGCTTCTGCCGTCATCAGCTTCAAAAGCCTGGCCAGCTTCCTGGGGTGGAGGGGCTGCTTGGAAACTTCTGTTCTGTACACGTCTGGGGCCCCAAGGAGGCCAACAGGATTTTGGCGAACGATCCAGACCCAGTGAGTCCTGGAGGGGCAGGTCCCATCTTCCCTTGTAAGTGACTTCTCCATTCAGGTCCTGGCCCTTGGCGGCCGCCCCTCTGAGTTCCCGGCCCGCCGGGTGGGAAGGGGGACCTGCCAGGCATGGACAGTGGCCCAGTGCCTTCTTCAGGAGGGTCTGGATCTCCTCGTGCCTCTCCTGGGCCTCCTCCCACAGGTCCTGGCCCAGGCCCTCCCAGCTCAGAGAGGCCACCTGCAGCCGCATGGCCGTGAGCTTCTCGGCAGGGAACTCGGACGCCAGGCGCTTCAGGTAGCGGTGGAGGCGGCGCTGGTCCCCAGGGCTGGCCCTTTGGGCCTTGCCCAGCCTGAGCTGGGCCATCAGGTCCTGGCAGTCCATGTGGAACCAGGTCATCTGGGAGACAAGAAGAGAGGGAGATGGGGGTTCCGTGAGGACAGGGATAGGCCTCTCTGAGCCAAGAGGAGGCTTAAAGAACAAATACAGCTAGACTGAATTAATACAAAAATGTCCAATCAGTGTTAGGGCCTCTCAGCACAGCTGTGATTTTCTCCACCGCTGATGATGACAATATTTCCCTTTCTTCCCCAGGGAACACCACCCTCCGTTACCCACCGGGAAACAGTCCCCAGCACCCTTGGGATCTTCAGGCACAGTCTTACAGACTTAGGGGCCAGCAAGGACTCACCCCTCTCTGGGGCTCAGTTTCCCCCTCAGTAAAGTAGAGGTTGTGATAGATAATCATGGAAATTTGAGTGATTCTCGGATTGTATGAACCCCTCATAAGTGGTGCTGAGGGAGGAGTCTGGCTAATATTTATTGAACGCTGACTGTTTGCCAGGCTCTGTGCATCTCATGTAGGATCACACTGAACCAGCAGCCCATTTTACAGAGGAGGAAACTGAGGCTCACACACATGAAATCACTTGTCCCAGGTCACGCTGCAAGTCAGGGAGGAGCTGGGATTCAAACTCAGCCCTGTCCAGCCCTCAAGAGGGTATCTTCCAAGCACCTCCTTGCACAGGAGAAACTGGCCCAGGCAGGGCCCTGCCCTTGCAGTCACACAGTGAGACTGTCAGCCAGCCCAGGCCCGGAGGCCCCCTCGCTCTGGCCGGGCCTCTGCCGCATTTTAGGATCCTGCCTGTACCCACTTCACCCACAAAATGTCTGCAGGTTGCAAAGGAGCCAACATGTTCCCAGCAGCTCGTGAAAAACATAATCTTTCTCTCCATTAATTTAGAAGCCAACAGCAAGCTGTTAGGCAGTGGGGATTGGAGAACAATTTTCTCCGAGGAAACCATCTTTCCGCGGATTAAGGGAACTTGTCTTTAGATAAATGGCTTCATATTTGCAGAAGCACATTGAGCTCATGGCTGGGAAAGGGCTCCATAAATCTCCGTTAGCGACACAATCATGTTATTATTATTTAGTGCTAAAGCTGCCGCATGCCTGCTCTCCACCTGGGGCTGAGCTCAGCACTGAGCCGTACTGTCTGTCCGTCTGTCTGTCTGGAACCAGATATTCCAGGCCAAGCTGGACAGAGGTGGAGAACAACTCAGAAATCATCTTGCCCCACCCCTTGCTGTGCGGATTAAAATTCAGGGCCAGAGAGGAGAAGGTGCTGTCGAGGGGAAGGGCTTTCCAGGCTGAGGGAACAGCCAGTGCAAAGGCCTCAGTGCTGGAGCCAGTTTGCTTTCTCCAGGGAAGGCCGATGGGGCTGAAATCCGCTAAAATTAGTAAACAAGAGAGAGAAGCTTCCAGATCCCCTTAATCTATGAGGCATTACTCCTCCTACCACTACTGCTAATGACAACATTAACAGTACATCCGTGTTAAAAACAATAATTTAACATCGGTGTTAAAAATAATAATTCCAGATTTGAGCAAAGTCGGGTGTAGGGGCAGGGGGAGGGGTTACTTACATTTAATTTAATTCTCACTTCTCTGCACGAGAGCCAGATGACCTGGGTTCGAATCTCAACTATGCCACTTCCTAGCTGTGTGACCCTGGGTCAGTGACTTGATTTCTCTGGGCTTCCTGCCTCACAGGGTTGGTGTGACCATAATACCATATGTGAAATGACTAGAACAGGGCCTGCAGACAATAAGAACTCCGTACCTAAGCATTGGTTGTTATTATTATCATCATTATTCTTGACAAGAAGCTGAGGCCCAGAGCAGTGAAGGCCACTGTTGAGGTCACAGAGCCCATGCAGGCATATCCCTGACTCTAAGTCTCAGATCCTCCTGCTGTCTCGCTCTCTAACTTCTGAACAGCTGGGCGCGGGGAATCCCTTCGCTGCCTCTGCCCACATCTACCTCCCTTGCCTGAGGGAGACAGAGAGTGGCCTGTCCTCCCAGTGCCCCAGGTGTGAGTTGACCAAGTCCCTCCCGCTGCCCCCGAAGCCTCTGCGTTCTTGGTGCCCTGTGTGCTGGGCTGGCCTGACAGCTGGGAGGCTAGGGTCAGGCTCTTCCCATGCTTCATCGTCAGTGGCCAGTGCGAGGGGCAGCTGAGGGCACTGGGCCCAGGCCAGAGGTGTGGGTTCTTGTCTCATCTGGGTTACAGCTCTCTCAGGCTGCTCCCTTGCTCCCCTCCCCTGGGAGGGATTTGGCTAAATGGATTTAAGAGGCGCAGAGACTCTGAAGTCAAATCCTGCTTGACCAACCGGGCTAGCGGATGCTGAGAAAGCCACTTTCCTCTTTGGACCTTACTTTCCTCATCTGTAAAATGGAAGCAATGTCGGTGCCCCTCCCTCACAAAGATAGGATGAGAATTAAATCGGGCTAGGTATGCAAAGTGCTTTTAGGAGGGTCTGGCATGGTGAACACAGTCAATAATGTGGGCTACCCCATAATAGTCATCTAACCCTCATCACCATCGTCATCACGTCTGCTTGGACACAAGAACTGCTTGTCATTTCGCTCTCCTTTGCAGAAGAACATAGCACATGGACACATCTGGGTTCAAATTCCAGCTCTTCTTTTCTCTAGCTGTGTGGCCTTGGGCAAGGTGCTGCCCCTCTCTGGGCCCTCAGTTTCCTCATCTGTACAATGGAGCTGGTCAACCTTGCCACATTGGGTTCCAAGAGATGACAGATGCAAAGTAATGGAGTTATTCTTGTTTCCTAACTCACCTCTGCCCAGGCCCCCGACCCTTGCCCCAGTAGCCCTACCCCCTCCTCCTCCCTCCTGGCCAAACGCTGGGTTCCTGGTGAGGACTGAGGCCTCTGTTCTGAGGATGCTCAGAGCAGCCTCTGGGCCCGCCCTCAGCCAACTGTCCCTTCCTTCCTTCCTTCCCCAGCTGTCTCCTCCAACGCATCTGTGCAGGGCAAGGTGGGGCATGGGAAAGAGCACAATGGTGCCATGGCTTGCTGTGTGACCTTGGCTAAGTGATGGTACTTCTCTGATCCTGTTTCCCTAACACTGTAATAGAGGGGTGGGACGAGATCAAGGTTCTGAGCCTGGTCCTGACCCTGTGAAGTTGCCTGCAGAGGTCTATGTGTGGAGAGAAAGTCTATGGCTTTGATCAGATTCTCAGAAATCCCCAGGATCCTTCCCCTAATCCCAACGTTTAAGAAGCAGGTGATTTCCTTTGAGAGGTGATATCTGGGTCACTGGGAGACTGCCTGTGTAGTGGGACAAGCTGGGGTCAGGGATTAGCTGGACCTGGTTTAAGGAGGGTAACTTAATCTTGCAAACCTTGTTTCCCTTCTGGAAAATGCAGGTAATGCGTTTTCCCCCTCACGGGACTATGGAATGAAAAGAGCCTAGTGCTGTGTCTAGGCTGTTCCCTGCCCCCACCCTACGTCCTAGGTGTTGGGGGAGCTGGGAGTTTATGCAGGTGGGCTGCCAGGCTCACCTTCTTGCAGAAGTGGTGGAGGTGGAGCAGCGTCTCCAGGTCTGTGCGTTGCCGCTCGGCTGCCATGTAGAAGTGGGTCAGCTTAGCCTGGAAGGCCCGCTGGGTGAAGGTGAAGCCTGCCAGCTCCGGGAGCTCTGTTCCTCCCGCCTCCCTGGCCCTGGCTGCAGCTCCCAGCTGGGCCGCCTGCTTGCACAGCTCCAGGCCACGGCGGTACTGGGCCTGAGCAGGGAGGGGAGGGGTGTCTACTCAGCTCCAGCCTTACTACCGGGTTATGAGACTTCCTGAGCCTCAGTTTCCTCATCTGTAAAATGGGAACCCAGGGTTTACTTTGCCTGCTGGGATTCTGCTTAGCGTCACCCTCTTCTGGCAAAATTCTCCAACCCCAGAGTCTGGGTTACAGGCTCCTCGCCTGTGTCCCCACAGTTCTCCTTTTCTGGCTATTTCCCTGTTGCCCCCAGCCTCCCATCTTGTCTCCGCCCTCCATTGGCCTGGAAGTTCCCCGAGGGCTGAAACAGAGGCTGAATCACCCTGTGCCCCAGGACCCAGCACATCAAGGATGCAGATTCTCTCCCCCCACCCCAGCTCTGAGGCTGACTCAGTAGGGCTAGGGTAGGACCCTGGAATGTGTATTTTAAGAAGCCCTCCAGGCATTCTGAGATGGGCCATCTTTGTACTTGGTAGTCAGGGAAGGCTTCCTGGAGGAGACAATATCTAAGCTGAATGCTTTGTGTTCCAAGTTGCTCTCCTCACTGTCTTGGGAAGCTTTCTTCCACTTTCCCGCCTCCGCAACTTTTCCCCAGCAGTGCCACCCCCATCTCCTGCCCTCTCTATCTGCTCCCCCCCCACCCCGCCCTCAGTTTTAGAAACACACCGCAGCCTGAAGGAAGAAGTCCTCAAACTCTGCGTGGGCTTTCTCCACTGTCTCCAAGCTTCCGTCCTTGGGGGTCAGCACTTGCAGGCACTGGCTTCCTTCCTGCTCCATCCAGTTGCTGACCTGGGGCAGGGGAGGGAGGTTTGGACATGAGGGGCTGCTGAGGAGACATCCTTAGGCCAGTTTGCCACCTTCCTGGGAAGCTGAAGTCTTGTCCTCAGTCATCTGGGGGCTGGGCCTATGCCACCGGCCTGGACTGAAACCCTCCCAATTCTGGGGAGGAAAAGAGACAGCTTGGGGTGGGGGTGGGGCGTGGTTCTCACCATCCAAACAGTGCCAGAGGAAGGTGCACGGCCCTGCCATGAACTCCCTGTGTGAACTGCGCAAGTCACTTCTCCTTTCTGGGCTTCAGTTTATTCAGTGGCAAAATGGGGTAGACGTGAGGATTCAAGGAAGGACAGAGGGGGTAAAATGGCTCTTGATCCCATAAGCAGAAGTCTTCTTCGTATTCTGGGTGTCTTAAAAGAGCATCACCCACTTTATCCTCACAAAGTCCCATGTGGCAGGCACTAATATTATCCCCCATTTAACAGGTGAGGAAACCGAGGCACTGAATAGTAAAATACCTTGTCACACCGCTAGTAAGTGCTAGAGCCAGCATTGGAACCAGGCCGTCTGGTTCCAGGCACACTCTGTTCCACGGCCCAGAGCATGAAGGGATGCGTTGGTTCTAGGCATCAACAGTTGGACAGAGTGGTGCCAGGTGTGGGCTCCAGGATCAGACCCCTAGGTGTGCAGCCACGGGCAGATGACATAATGTCTCCCAGTCTCAGTGTCCTTATCGATGAGTAGGAGAAATCCTAGCATCTTGCCCACATCACTGGTAAGGGATGAGGTTGGAAAGCGGTGATGGACACAAAGGCTCTGGCCCAGGGCTTGGCACAAAGTCGGTGTTTAAAAAATGCAGCTTCTGGAGTTATGTCTTCACCTATCAAGCACTATGGAGTGCATGTCATGTGCTCCAAGAATGCCTGCCTGCTGTCGTTTTACGAGAGCGAAGCGCCTGGCTGGGGTGGGGCCTGGAGAGGCAGGAGCCGCCCACCACCCCGTCACGTCCCAGGGCCAGCTTCCTCCTCTCTCACCTGGTGGATGGCAGTTTCCAGGCGGCCCAGGCGGACGCGGAGCTCCAGCCTCCTCAGGAGGTGGTTGGACACAGTGACGAGGACATGCAACTGTTCATCCACGAGGCTGTACAGGGCAGCAGCTTCGGCCAGATGGCTCCTGGGAGGCCGAGGAGTGTGAGAGAAAACCCAAGATGCTGACCCCCTGACCCGGAACCCCAGCACTCCTGCCTAGCATAGGCATGCCTCCGCGGCTCCCACCAGCTCTGTGGCCCTGGCCTGGGTAT
Organism: Pseudorca crassidens; assembly: GCF_039906515.1. NCBI lineage: Eukaryota > Metazoa > Chordata > Mammalia > Artiodactyla > Delphinidae > Pseudorca > Pseudorca crassidens. Next base: position 68,077,120 of record NC_090310.1, read on the forward strand.
TTCAGCTGCTGACTTGCTGTGTGAGCTTGGGCGGGTCCCTACACCTCTCTGGGCCTCAGCCTTGGCCTTGCGTGGGACTGGGAGGACCAGAGGACACAGCGAGAAACCAAATGACCCTGCCTTTCCCCAGGAGGGTATGAACCGAGCTGGAGAGGTCTGGGTTCAAATCCCAGCCCTGCTACCTTCTAGTAACAGAACCTTGTACAAACTTCTCAACCTTTCTGTCTCCGTTTCTTCAGCTATAAAAAATGGGGATAACAGAACACATTTCACAGGGGGGTTGTGAGAATTAAAGAATCTAACCCCTTGGCTCTCAACCCTGGCAACACAATTAGAACCTGCTCTGGGAGCTTTAAAAATCTCAATGCCCAGGCCCCTCCCCAACCCACCGGAGTCCTGCTCAGAGAGTGGCCTGGACCTCAGCGCTTCCCGAAGCGCCTCAGGCAAACCCGCCCTCACGCACTCAAAACACTTAACACAGTGCCTGGCCCACGGTGCTGTTAGCGCTTGTTATTTCTTTTATTTTTGTTAATTAATTTTTATTGGAGTATAGTTGATTTAAAATGTTGCATTCGTTTCTGCTGAACAGCAAAGTGAATCAGTTATACATATACGTATATCCACTCTTTTTTAGATTCTTTTCCCATATAGGTCATTACAGAGTATTGAGTAGAGGTCCCTGTGCTATAGAGTAGGTCCTTATTAGTTATCTATTTTATATACAATAGTGTGTATATGTCAAGCCCGATCTCCCAATTTATCCCTCCCTCCCCCTTCCTCCTGGTAACCACAGGTTTATTTTCTACTTCTGTGACTCTGTTTCTGTTTTGTAAATAAGTTCATTTGCTTATATGTGGAATCTAAAAAAATGGTACAAATGAACTTATTTACAAAGCGCTTGTTATTTCTATTGCAATGATGACAAGTGGCTGTAACACACTTCTCCACTCTGGCCTCTATTTTACAGATAGGAAAACATTTACACATAGGAAAACTGATCCTCCAGAGAGAGGTTCTCACTCACACGCATGGCAGTCTGAATTGGAACTCAGTCCACGGCCTTTTCTGCACATGATTTTAAAAAATGATCAAGGCCAGCAAGACATAAATGAAGGGATGCAGATGGGATTTCAGGAAAAACTTGGGTGAAAGGAGGAATCTCAGGGCTTTCCCAACACCCCTCAAATCCCACCCCACCCTCCTCTGCCCTTGGGGTCCTTTAGAAGGAAAAGGAAAAAGAGGAGATGGAAGGAGAGCCCGTTTTCCTGGAGGGAGCCTTGCCCTAAGCCTCCTTATCTGACTGTAGCTTCCCACAGGTCACTGCCCTTCCATGGAAGGGGTGAGCACCCAGGGTGCGTGAACGGGATGGAAAATGCCAGTCTGTCTGGCAAAGGGAGGGAGAAACGGGCCGGGCAGGCAGGAGGTGCCTAAGAAACACGCAGCGGCTCACGCGGGACCACAGCGCTCCCTGGTGGAGCTGCTGGTGGCCAACGGTCTGGAGGGGCCTATGTTGGACCAAAGGGGCTTGGGGGCCCAGTCAGTGAGGCAGGGGCATGCTGGGAAAGGCAGTGCCAGCCCCACCAGGCTGTGTGAGGGGCAGTGAGGACAACTCCACACCGAGCACCAGGGTCCACTGCCGCCCAGCGCTCACATCAGCATGAATCTCTCTGTGGGCAGAGCTCAGGGTGGTGTGTTCAAGATTCTGGGCTAGGCTGCCTGGGTTCAAGTCTCAGCCCCACCACATCCCAGATGTGTGGCCCTGGGCAAGTCACTTAACCTCTCCCTGAACCTCAGGCTCCTCCACTGTAAAATGAGGGTAATACTCGGAGCCCCTTCGTGGGTGGGAATTAACCACATTAATATCCTTAAAGCCCTCAGAACAATGCTGTGTTCATACTAAGTGCTGTTGAGAGGAGGAGGTTAAATAAATAAAATGTTCTTGGATTACGCAAACTTTGTAGTAGTGTTCATTCTAACAGAGATAAAATATATACAACTACCGGCTGATTTAATTCCTGACTTGCACCTCTCCTCCACCCCACTCCTAAATTTAAGAAAATTGGTTCTTTCTAGGAATGCGTATTTCTTGCTCTGTGGTTCTGTGACCCTGGCACAGCACGAGGTTCCCCTGGCCCCTGCCACGAAGGGTAGGGCAGTGCAGGGGTTAGTGCTCAGCTGGTCTGGCTGTTACTTCCCTTCGCTTAGCCTCAGGTATTTATCAGCCAAACAGGAGGATGTGAGCCTCACATGGTCTTTTGAGGAATAAGAGGTGGGCTCTTAAAGGGGCTCAGCCCAGTGTCTGGGTCAGAGAGCATCCCTGGTCCATGACAGTGACCAGAAATGGGGGTGCTGTCCTCTGATGCCTGGACTGAGGAGGGGCCGCAGAGAAGGGACTTGCCAAGGTATAGGCTGGGGGCCCGTGATCAGGCCTCCGTCCAGGATATGGGCCCGGCAAACACCCCATCCTGGGCATCTTCAGAGCCCACCCTATGTGTCCTCTCAGCGAAGTGACCCCAGCCCCGAGTCCCAGTCTGGGGAATAGGATAGGGCGGGGAAGGAAAAGCCTGGTGTCCGTACCTGATGTCTGGGTTGAAGTTCAGCCTGCTGCCTTCCTGTCGCAGCCTGGCCAGGGTGGCTCCGCCTTCTCGCTGGAGGCCCAACAGGCCTGGGTCCCTCAGCACAGCCTCCATCAGCTCCTTGGACTTGCTCAGACACCTGGAGGCCTCCTGCCAGGGTAGGGAGGTAGCCTGCGGCTCAATCCCCACTTTCCTTCTATAACCTTCCAGGGCTCCCCACACCCCAATCACGTCTGACTCCCCCAGTTTGGCGTTCAAGGTTCTACAGAAAGTCTCTCCTTTCTATCTCTAAAACATCTCCTCAAGCCGAGCTTCCTCTCATCACCGTGGCAACCTCACTGGTCCAAGCACCATCATCTCTTGCTGGGACGCCCATCCCAGCCTCTTTACTGATCTCTCTGTGGCACTCTGGCTTCCCCTGCAATCTGTTCTCTGAATGACAACCAGATGGATCTCAAAGTGCCAATCTGATCATCCCAGTGCCGCTGCTTAGAACTCTCCAGCGGCTTCTCTGCCCATTTAGAATCAAATCCCAACCCAACTCCTCCCTGATACAGCCCCATGGATCCAGAAGATCCTCTCGTTCTATCCTCCTCTCCCCCACTCTGTTCCACACTGGCCTCCTTGCTCTTCCTGAACAGACCAAGCACAGACCAAATCCCATGGCTCCGTCCCATCCTTCAAGGCTCAACTTCTATACCCTCCTTCCCCATTTTTCTCAATCTTACTTTCACAGCATTCAGCATCACTTGTAATGACATGTCCATTTCTGTTTATTTTTTAAATTATGACCTTTCGCACCGTACCATGAGCCCCACGAGGGCAGGGACAAGTCGATTTGCCCCAGGCTGGGTCTCCAGGCCGTGACACATGGTGACTGCCCAGTAAATATCGGTTGAATGAATGAATGAAAACAAAGCCCCTTCACTGAGCCCTTGGTCCATGAAATAAGGGATGTGGTGTGGTTTCCCCACCTCAGGCTCTTGTCTCACCTGCACCCCTCCAGGGGGGTCACCCTTCTCAAACTCCCTGATGGAAGCCTTTAGCAGCGAGGAGGCCTGGCGGAGGTCAGCAAGGAAAGGGTCCAGCTTCTGCAGGAAAGGAGGCCAGAGTGGGGATGTTAGCCTGGGCCAGTGGAGAGGGTGCCTCTCCCCTCCTCCCACCAGGAGGACACGCGGGGTGGTGGTTCTCAAACTTCAGCTGCATCAGAATCCCCTGGAAAGTCAGTTATAAAGCAGGCTGCTGAGCCTTCCTCCTGAGTTTCTGGTTTAGTTTCTCTGGGGTGGGGCCTGAGAGTGTGCATTTCTAACAGGTTCCCAGGTGGCCCTGATGCTGCTGGTCCAGGGACCACAGTTTGAGAACCACTCATGCTGGGAATGAGAGAGAAAAAGAGAAGACAGGCCTGACTTACTCCCAGGCCTGTGGGAGAGGGAATGGTAGGAGGGGGTGAGAGGGCAGGGGTAGAGGACATCCTCTCCGGGTCCCACTTCAGCCCAGCTCCACCACTTACTAGCTCTGAGGCCTCGGGCAAGTTTCTTAACCTCTCTGTGCCTCTACTTCCTCTTCTGCAAAATGGGATCATTTCCCCATTTCCTGCCTTAGAGGCTTGTGGGAGGACTAAATGGGTTTATTTGTGCCAGCCACTTAGAATAGCACCGATACTCATCCTCATTACCAGTTTTATATGCTGGCTCTATAGGTAAGATTTCATTTAAAGGGAAGGTTTTAAAGCAAAAATATAGTTCAAAGGCCCCTGGATTAATTGGAGGCCTCTGGAGAGGGGAACTGGGGGCCTGTGGGACAAATAGGAAAAGAGATATTTTTCAGTATATACCCTTTTGTACCATTTGAATTTTGAACACAGGGTCTATTCAAAAATAGACCCAATCTTAAAAAGAAGAGGACCAGGCCGAAAGCAAATAAGCAAACAGCCGCGTTAGACTATAGACCAGTGGTTCTCCATGCATGATGGTTGTGTACCCCAGGGGACATTTGGCAATGTCTGGAGACACTTTTGGTTGTCATCATTTGGAGGATGCTGTTGTCAGAGTGGGTAGGGGCCAAGGATGGTGCTAATCACATGACAGTGCACAAACAGCTCCCCCAGAAAAGAATTATCTGACCCCAAATGTGAATAGTGCTGAAGTCGGGCTGCCCTGGTCTAGAGAAAGCCCTGGGCGGGCAACTATGGGCACTGGTCCTGGTGCGGTTCAAGCCCATAAGCTCCTGTGTGTGGCTGTGGAAGTTGTGCCTATCCTATGCATCCTCATGTGTTAAACTGGGCATGAGGTGCCCCCTCGCAGGGTTGCGGTGAGGAAGGATTGAGGTCACACAGGAAAGGAGCCCAGCCCTGGAAGTTTCCTTACTTCCTCCCTCTTACAGAAGGGAGCACATCTGCCTCCCTCACCAGACCCCAAGCTTCCCGAGTTTTGTGTGTCCACAAAGCAGATGTCTGTAAATGTATTTGCAGTTAACACTAACATCACTCTTAGCATGTGCCAGACACTCTTCTAAGCTCTTTACACACATGAACTCAAGCCTCACATCAGCCCCATTTCGTCACTGAGGAAGAGGGCTCCGAGAAGGTGTGTAACTTACCCAAGGTCACACAGCAGAGCTGGGATTGAAACCCAGGACTCCTGGCCCCAGAGCTTGAGCTCTTAGTCACTCCACTCTGCACCCTCATTGTAAACACTTGTTGAATGACTGTCTTTGAACCTGATAAGTTCAGTGGATCCATGGGGCAGGACGGTGAAGGGAGAAACAGAAGGGGTGAGGGTGGGGGGTGAAGGCTGTGATGGTAGATACCTGGAAGAATTGCACCCATTCACCGTGGCAGTAGGGGAAGGGGCCTTCCAGGGCCATGGGCAGCTGGCTGGGGTCCACGTGGCGGCTGAGGGCCTTCAGTGAGGTCAGCACCTCTACCTGCAGACAAAGAAGCAAGTCAGAAGGACCAGGGGACTCAGTGTAGAGACAGATGCTTGAGAAGGTCCTGCCCAGACCCACGCCCCAGCACCACTCCACTTCCCATGGGTAAGACTGGTCTTGGCTTTAAGAGATGGTTTCTGGGCAAGGAATCTTCTCCGGAAACTCTGACAAATCAAAATTGAGAACCACACCCTGGGTAAGAAATGGCAAATAAACAGGATTCGTACTGCCACTGTCCTAGCCTGTGCCCTAGGCAGACATTAATCAATGACGGAACTCCTTCCTTCTGAGCTGGGCTCCTTCCCAGCACAGGTGTCCAGGCAATCAAACAAACAGACTGAAGCTGGCCCATGTCTTGTAACTTCTTTGTAATCATTGTACTGTTCTCTGGAGACCCATCAAGGTACTATCTTCTTGGGGTTGTTGAGAAAGGTCACCAAATCCTAACAGTATCCCCTAAGACGTGGAGCAGGGACTAGGTGACTGCATCTCCCCAGGCAGTGATGCTTGAGGCTTTATGCTATGAATGGCTCCAGATACCTAAGCTTGGGATGGGGAGAATTCTGTGGCGTTTTGGAGCCCATTTTTCATGGTATTTAAAGTGTGGTATTTAAAGTGTGGTCCACGGACCAGCAGCACCAGCATGACTTAGGAACACGTTAGAATGCAGAATCCCAGCTCCCATCCAGAGCTACTTAATCAGAACCTGCACTTGGACAATCCCCAAGAAATTCATAGGCACCTAAAAGCTTGAAAAGTACATCTCTAGTTTACAATGTGCCTCTTTGTTAACCAGGAGGTAGAAGGAGACCTTTAGAATCATTTCCTGGGGCTTCCCTGGTGGCGCAGTGGTTGAGAGTCCGCCTGCCGATGCAGCGGACATGGGTTCGTGCCCCAGTCCGGGAAGATCCCACGTGCCGCGGAGCGGCTGCGCCCATGAGCCATGGCGGCTGAGCCTGCGTGTCCGGAGCCTGTGCTCCGCAACGGGAGAGGCCACAACAGTGAGAGGCCCGCGTACCGCAAAAAATATATATATAAATAAATAAAATAAAATCATTTCCTGAAACAGGGCAGAGGGCAGGGTGCCCACGCTCGTGACCGTGGTACATGGCACTGATTAAAGGGAGCTGCAGTGCTCTTTCCCGTGAAGCCCTGAATCAACTTAGCATCTAAGTTGGAGATGCTGAGAGAAACTAGGGAGAGAGATACAGGAAGGGCCAGGTGAGGTGTGGAAACGGCCCCTCTAGCTTGCTGTATGGCCTTGGACCTCAGTTTCCCCATCTGAGAAGAAGGGAGGAGGGGTTGACAAGATGAAGCTTTCAAGTGGGTTTCATGCTGCGCGCAGCTCTCAATCACGTGGTCGTGCCCACCGGGAGCTGCTAGGGTTGCCAGGGAGAAATAATTCTGGGGCTGATTTGGCAATGCTTGCCATGGGGGCTGGGCAGTAGAGTTGTAGCATCCTGGACTCGTATCTAATGGACCTACCCTTGATTATTTCAGGGCCTCTCCTAGCTTGTGAATTCTGCCATCCTTCACCCCAGCTCAGCTCCAGCCCACCTCCCCTCCGCCGCAGCCGATGCTGCCTCCCCCTCACCTGGATGTCAGATGCCTCCAGCTGGAGAGCGGCCTCCTGCTCCCCCAGGAAGAGCACAGCACGGATGGAGGTTGGGACCAGAGTCTGTTGGAGAGAATCATTTCAGAGCTGATCCGCCTAGGCTTTCACTGAGCCTCCCGGCTAAGACGTAGGCAAATGGGCCACAGGGATGGGGTGAGGGTTCCCCATGGCTGGGACCCTTATGCAGTATGGAGGGCTTGGATCCGTATTTGGAGGGTGAGTCAAATGACTTATTGGGAGTCACTGGAAGTCAAGAGAACAGCAGGTCCAAGCTGGACTGCAAACTTCCCAGGTGCCCCACCCACTCTGGGTCTCAGTTTCCCCATCTGTAAAGGGAGAAGGACTTGGGCGTGGAGGTCATGAGGTGAGCATATGCCAAACTTCCATTTATGCTGCTGCCCATACTGGTGAGTTAGCAATCTCTTCCCTCCCCCATTCTCAGTTCATTGGCTAAGCCTAAGCCAATCAGTATGTCACATTCCCCTGACACGGAGATTCGCTGATGGATGGACAGCTGAGCGAATCTGGGCTAAGGAGACACAAAGAAACTGAGACTTCTGGGAAAAGAATCACTCTTTCCTACCGGACTTCAATGAAAGCCCATATGAAGTTAGAGCTGCAGGGAACCACACTGCCACCAAGAGGGGGACCTGGCTGAGAAGGGCACTCTCCCAGGAGAATGGGGCCAGAAATAGGGAGATAGAAACCCGATCTTGGTGGCAATATTTGAGCCCCTGAATCAAGCCATACTTGAAGTTGGGTTTAACTCCCGGACAGTGGAGTCAGATAAACCAATGAATGACCTTTGTGTTTAAGCGTGGCTGGGCTGGGGTTTCTGTTATGTGCAGCTAAGACCCTACCTGGGTTCCTGGTCCCAGCTCTGAGCCTCTCAGGATCTGTGAATATCCTAAGGTCCCCGGTGCTCGCAAGACTTGCGAGGCTGAGGCTGTCCACCTCCCACTCACCTGGGTGGCCTGCAAGGCACTGACCAGACCGGGATGTGGGGGCTGTTTCCTGGCATCAATCACGACCGCCAGCCCCTTGGTTTTATCTTCAGGCCTGTGGGTGGTAAACAGAATTGACAGTCTTGCTGGATGAACTAGGGCCCTCGAGGGGGAAGGACCTAGTGGAAGGTGAGGGAAACTGGCTGCTAGAAGCCTGGATTTACTGGTGAACTCTTCATCCCATGGGACAAAGTTCCAGTGCCTCCCTGTGCCCCTGACACACACCACTTCCAGGAAGCCCTCCATGATTCTTCTCCAGGCAGAGTCCGTTATTCCCTCTTCAGCACTCCCACAGTACCTCACACAGCTCTCTCTTACCCCCTAATAATCATGAACTATAAGTTACTATCCCAGTTGCAGTAGGAGTCACCTAACCTTCATCCACCCCTTTTGTGTGGGCAGAAGGTTCACTTTGTTCAAGAATCCAATTCCCTCCATATAATCACATCCCCCCTCCGCCAGGGGCTGGTTTCTGATTGGTTGAGGCCCACAGTAGACCCAATTCCCCTGGCCAATGATTGGTTTAGATAGGGAACATGTGACATTTTCTGGCCAATGAGCTGTGAGGGGATGTTTGCTGGGGGCTTTTGGGAAAGATATCCTCTCCGTAAAAAAGTTCTTACAAAGAGATATAAGGCAGAGACGTAGACTGATACATTTCCTTAGCAGGTAAGACATTTTGAATTGGAATTTGTTACTTGCAGCCAAAACACCCTCATAGGTTCACAGTGCACTTTTCGGTGATTACCTTAGGATTTTCCAAAGTGGCCCAATTGCAGGACTTGTTAAAATACCAATTCCTCACCCCCACCCCTGCTCCACCCCCCAAGAAATCTGTCCAGCAGGCTGGGGGTGGAGCCAGGGAGTCTATGCTTCCAAGTGCCCTGACCATTCAGCCAAGTTGGGAAAATAACCCCCAACCGCCTTCAAGACTTACAACCACCCAGTTCACAGACGAAACCAGAGGTGGCCAGTGGGGGGGTGGAGCTATGGCAGTCACCCGGGCACGCTGTTTCACCTGTCTGGGAGGATAATAATCGTGCGGGCTTCAGGAGGCTGTGCTGAGGACTGATGGATTCATTACTGTAAAGTACTCAGGGACTGCGCAGAGTAACAGGCATGTCAATGTCTGCTGTCATCCCTATCCTGGGGGGGAAACTGAGGTACACGGCGGTGCTATAGCAGACAGTGAGAGGAGGCTCTCGGAGGTGAGGCCAGGGCTCCGACTTCGTGCTCCACACCTCACCTGCCTCTCGCTATGCCCATGCTGGGAGAGAGGTTTATTTCTCCACTTACCTCCACTACCAGCCTGGATGCCCCTAGAGGTCAAGGCCCAATATAGGAGTATCTGGGTCCCTAGCATGGCCCAGCATGAAGTCTGGCCCAGGGCAGGTGCCCAGCAATGGAGTGGAGAAGCCAGCCCAGCATACGAGAACCCCATGCATAGTTCACACTGCACCTCACCCCCACCTCTTGTGACCACGCTTGGTCCTCAGAGCCCACTTAGTCATCCCCCTTTTTCAGGGAAGCCTCAGAGAGGGGAGGTTACCGCCTACAGGTAACACAGCAAGTTGGTGGGATTCCAGCATTCTGTCTACCATGACACTTAGCACAGAATGGGGGTTTCCATCTCCTCCTCAGACCAGAAAAGCCACTCCACTTTGGACAAGAAGAAAAATCTCAGTGACCAGCGGGTGGTGGTGATGGCTCCTATGGGGTGGAGAAGGTTCCAAAGGGTTCCATCAGTCCCTCCACCCCCTACCCCAGCAGCAGAACCTCTAGGTTGGGATCTATAGCCACAGTCCCAAGCAAACACCACCTCTGAGACCGCTCTGGCTGGGGGCTGGGACTCAGAGGAAAGATGGTGCCTCTTCCCCAGCCAGTCCAACATGAAGTCTGAATGGGGGGGTGGAGAGAAGGGGAGGTGTTAGAAATCAGCCTGGTCACTCATCACTCATTCATTCTTTTACTCTCTCACTTATTCATTCATTCATCCATTCACCTTTTCCTTCATTTGTTCAAAAATATTTATAATTCATATGCCAGCTCAATTATCACCTCCTCAGAGAAGCCTTCCCTGATTTCTTAATTGAAATTAGCTGCCCCCCCCTTCTCACTCTACAACAGTGGTTCTCAAAATGTGTCCTCAGCCCAGCAGCATCAGCATCAGGAAACTCAGTCCTTATCCAGACTTAGTGAATCAGAAACTCTGGGGGTAGTGCCCAGCCATCTGTTTTTACAGATCTCTGGATGATTCTGATGCCTGTTGAGTTTGAGAACCACTGATCTACAACATCCCTGTTTTCTTCACCACATTAACACCCCTGAGAGCTGCTTGTCCATGTCTGTTTCTTGCACACCATCCACCTCCCCCGCCAGCCTGTGAACGCCCTGATGGCAGGGACCAAGTCTGTCCTGCTTTCCCCCCAGCATCTGGCTCAGGACCAGCTCTGGAAACAGATGACTGGCTGGAAGGATCTCTCCATCTGCTACCTGGTGCTGGGCTCTGGACTGAGAGGTCGAGGGAGGATGGGGTGGTCAGGCTAGCCCAGCCCCTTACCTGGGAATGGTGCACAGGTAGGAGAACAGCTTGGTGACCTCTGAGGCCGTGCACCATGGTGCCTCCCAGGGCCCCTTGGTGGTTGACACCAGAAGCAGGGGCCGCCCTGCCCTGTCTCGACCTCCTACAGAAGAAAGCACAAACACTGAGAATTTTGGTGGAGCCCCTCTACGGGAACCTGCTCTGTGGCCTCCAAGCCTTTGCCTGTACTGGTCCCTCTGCCTGGAATACCCTTTCTCTCCTCCCCCTGTGAACTCTGAACTCTTATTCATCCCTCAAGACCCAGCTCAAAAGCCACTTCCTCAGAAAAGTCATCCCTGAAACACTCCTCCATGCAGAGGCAGCCCCACCCTCCTCTGGTCACCCTCTGTACTGGGCAACCTGGGAAACGAAGCTCACGGAATGAGCTTTGGGGTCACACAGACATGGGTTTAAGTCCCAGCTTAAACCCATGTTTAAGGGACACACTGACTGGCTGTGTGCCCTTAGGCAAGTCAGTGTGTCTCTGAGTCTCAGTTTCGTCATCTGTTAAGTGGGGAGGATACAATACTGAACTTATGAAGGTATTTTGAAGACTAAATGAAACAGTTCTTGAGAAGCGCTTGACACAGGGCAAGGGCCTAATCAAAAGCAGTTGTTAAAACGATCATCATTTCTGTCCTCATCTCAGCCCCCCGTGTGCAGCCCGTGGCTGCCAGCTCACTATTTATTCTTGCTGACTTCCAGCCATGAGTTCTCCACCGACTATTTCCTGTTCCAGGAATCAGGACAGGGTGCTCCATGTTCCCCACAGGGGTCAAGAGTCTGAGTCCCAGGGGGTCAGCACAGCCTGTCTACGCTGCGGGGAAGGGGAAGTACAGGGGGAAAGAGTCCCAGGCCTCTGGAAACTGAGCCTGTCCTGTACCCTGGGCTCGGAGCCCTGCCCCCCAGAGTCACCTCATTCAAGGCCACCCTGCGATGAGCAGGACCTACTGCATGTGGGTACAACCCTCCACAGTGTGTAAGTGTGTGAGACCCTATGTAGCTCATGAAGCCTTGGACAGACTTAACCACCTTCACAAGTGCTGCCTTACACAGGGGTGAAGCCATCTAGAGCATTCTTTCTTTCACATGTGTTTGAAAATTTTAAAATTTAAAAATTAAAAAATCTACATTTGTATATACATTTTATGCAAAAATATATACATTAATATATACATTTGTATATACACACAAATATATATATTTGTACATATATGTGCATATATATGTATATATATATTTTTATATCCTCTTGATATCATGGGTTTGATTTTTCCTAATATTCATTTATATTAAATTCCAAAAGGAAAACTTTTTGTTGGGGACAATACGGGAAATTTGAATATGAGCTGGGTATTGAGTAGTATTAGGAATTATTTTTAATTTTTTTAGGTGTGCTTAATGACACTGTGGTTATTAGGCAAAATGTCCTTGTAGTTAAGAGATGCACATTAAAATATTTACAGGTAAACTATGAAGATCTGTAATTTACTTTAAAATACTTCAGGAAAAAAAAAAGATGAAACATGCCAAAATGTTAAGATTTATTAAATCTGAGTAATGGGTATGTGGGTTTTCATTATCCTATAGTCTCTACTTTTCTCTATGTTTGAATTTATTCATAAAAGAAAGTTTTTAAAAAGTGAAATAATTAAACCATGAAAAAAATTACATAACTTGCAAAGTTAGAGATGTTTGTACATATCCCTCTGAAATCCTCTCAGGGCCATTGGGTCCCTCAGGTCAGGAAATGCTACATTATGTCCCTGGGCCCATTTTATTGATGAGGAGACTGAGGCCTGGAGAGAGGAAGCAGCTTCCCCATCTGCCACAGTACCCAACTTGCCAGTTAAGGTGGGGGGTCATGCCTGATTCAGTCCTTGACCCTGGACCACACCAAGAGATGAGCTTTTGTCTGCTGTATTGGAGCTCAATCACAGTTCCAGTGGTGCTACTCCCCTGCTCTAGAACCTTCCATGGCTTCTCATGGCCTCATGCAGAAAGCACAAATTTCTCAACCTGGCACTTAAGTCTCCCCAGGATCTGCACACTCTTCCAGCCTCATTTCATATACTTTGGGTTATGACCTGAATTGTGTCCTCTCCCCCCAAATTCATATATCGAAATCTTAACCCCCTAATACCTCAAAATGTGACTGCATTTGGAGATAAGGTTTTTAAAGAGGTGATTACATTAAAATGAGGCCATTAGGGTGGGCCCTAATCTAATATGACTGGTGTCCTTATAAGAAGAGGAAATTTGGACACAGACACACATTGGGAAGACCATGTGAGGACACAGGGAGAAGATGGCCATCTACAAGCCAAGGAGAGAGGCTCAGAAGAAACCAGCCCTGCCAACACCTTGATCTTGGACCTCTAGCCTCCAGAACTGTGAAAAAATAAATTCCTGTTGTTTAAGCCCCCCAGTCTATGACACTTTGTTAGGGCGGCTCTAGCAGACTAATACACTATGTCTCTCCTTGTCACCAATGGCTCAGCTGGAATGGGTCATCTGTCACTGCGTAAATTAGCCTGACCCTTTCCCACCTCCCCACCTTTGTTCACACTGTTCCTTCTGCCAGAGGTTCCCTTCCCTGTCCCCTCTCCATCTGGTGAAACTCTCCTCAGCTTTCAAAGTCCAGCTGAGATGCCACCTCCTCCAGGAAGACATCCTCCCTGCCCTCTAGAGAGACCTTTCTCCCACCCCAGGTTCCCCCAGCAAACCTAGGCCTCTTTTAGATCCTGCAAGACTGAGGGCTCCTTAAGGGTGTTCACTGGCTCAAACTCTTTATATCCCAGTGCTCAGCACAGGACAGGAGCCAATAATCAATGTCAGGAATTGACCAATGAATAAATGGTCAGAGTGGGGCCTCTCAAACTTTGTTGTGCTAGGGATCTTGCTACAATGCACACTGTGGTCCAGCAAGTCTGAGATTCTTCATCTCTCTCTAGCTCCACGTGATGCTGATGTATCTGATCCCCAGACCACACTTAGAGTAGCAAAGGGTTCAAGCACTCAGGACATTCCATACTGGGACACAGTGACCAGTTCAAGTGTCTGGTCCCCCCGCCAAGCTCTGCCTGGCACAGGGCTCTGCACACAGCCAGGGCCGGCTGAGCACGCAAGATGCCGTCTGAGTGCACTGCAGTGATGGACAGCTGTCCACCTGATCTGCTTACACCTGGAAGGCCCCCTTGCCCCAGATGCTACCCCGTCTGACAGCTGGTGCCAGGAATACCATCGTTAGCACCTCAGAGCCTGGCTGGAAGCTGCGCTGTTCACATTGGGTTATGATCTCAGGAAGAAATGGAGACAGCAGGTTGGGAGGTGGTGGGTGGTGTTACCCAAAGGCACTGAAAAACTTGTTGTACCTTCTAAAGCACTCCCTCCAAGTCTTGGGTGGGGGGAATGCTAGTAATTTAACTGGCAAGCAATTTTAAAATATTGAAATATACATTTTTATATGAAAGTGCAAATATAATTCTTAATTATAAGAATTATAATAATGTATAGAAATTTTAAAGACAAAGATTTTAAAGATATGTACAGAGCAACTGAAAGCTCAGGGTGAGGTCTCAACCCCTGGGACCCTGTTCCCTCTCTTCTGCATCAGGGGCTTTTTGTGAAAAGCCCTCTGCATAGGCTCTGTGCCTGTGGTTGGCAGACTCATGGCTCCAGAGATGTCCATTCTGGAATCCCCAGAGCCTGTGGATGTGCTAGCTTACCTGGCAAAGGGACTTCGCAGATGTCACTAAGGTAGGACCTTGAGATGGGGGAGATAATCTAGGCCTAGATTATCTAAGTGGGCCCAATCGAATCACATGATCCTTAAAAGTAGAGGCCCTTTCCTGGCTTCAGCCAGTCCGAGAAAGATATCAAGATAGATGAAGGGTCAGAGGGATGTGCTGTTGCTGGATGTGAAGGTGAAGGAAGGGACCACAAGCCAAGGAAGGTAGGCAGCTTCTAAAAGCTGGAAAAGACAAGGTATGGATTCTCCCCTAGAGTATCCAGAAAAGAACACAGTCCACTGACACCTTGATCTCAGCCCAGCGAGATCTGGGCTTTCTAACCTATAGAGCTGTAAGATATTACATTTGTGTTTTTTAAAGCCACTGAGTTTCTGGTAATTTGCTATGACCACAATTGGAAAGGAATATGTAACTCCCACCCTCAGAATGGGAGCAGTCATTCACACCTTAGTGCTGATTAGTCTCTTTCCGGAGAACAGATCTTTGTGGAAAGTTTGGAGCTGAAGGGACCTGAGGAGAAGAAAGGAGGCAAGGAGGTGAGGGAAAGATCCTAATAGGGAGCCTGGGATGCCTGCTTCACACGGACTCGCCTGGAGCAGATCTCGATCTTGGAGCACAGACTTTGGGGACTGTTTCCGCTACAAGGAAACTCCAATGGAAGCAAAGAGACCAGTGAGGATACTACTGTAATAGGCAAGCAACTATGCTGGTTTGACCCTGGGTGGTGTGAAGTCATCAAATTCTGTATATAATTTGATGGAAGAGTTGACAGGACTTGCTAACAAATTGGATGTAGGGTGTAAGAGAAAATCCTCCAGGATCTAGTGTTCTAGGAAAGATTAGAAGGCTGGGAAGGGTGCAGGGGGTGTGAAATCAGGAGTCCATCTTTGGTCATGTTAAGTTAGAGATGCCTGTTAGACATCTAAGTAGAAACATCAAGTACACGGATGGATAGATGAGTATGGAGTTCATGGGCAGAGTCCAGGCTGGAAAAATAAATGTGGGGGTTATCAGTGTAGAGACAACACTTAAAACAAATATTCACCAGTGAGATGGGATGAGATTGCCAAGGAAGTGAGTCTAGGGGTAGAGGAGAAGGGGTCCAAGGACTGAGCTTTGGGGAGCCTCCAATGTTTCCAGGTTGAGACCTGAGGAGGAGGCAGCAAAGGAGGCTGAGAAGGTGTGGCCGGTGAAATAGGAAGAAACCCAGGTGAGAGTAAAGATTGAAAGACAAGTTGAGAAGGACTTTCAGTAAGGAGGGAGCAGTCATCTGTGTCAAATGCTGCTGATGGGTCAAGGATGATGAGGACTGAGAATTGACGATTGGATCTAGAAACATGGAAGTCATTGGTGACCTTGAAAAGACCTGCTCCAATGTCAAGGTGGAGCAAATACTCTGATTAGAGTGAGTTGAAGAGAGACTAAGAGGAGAGGAAGTACTGAGATATGGAGCACAGACAACTCCTATGTGGGGTTTTGATGTAAAAGAAAGATGAGAATAGGGGCCTAGAATGGGTCATTCCAAGCTGGGCACGCTCCTGTGCTGATGGAAATGGTCCAATGGAGAGGAGGAAAGGTGATTACATAGAGAAGAGAGGAGAATCTTGCCAGAGGGATGTCTTTGAGTAGGTGGGGAGGTGCAGTGCACCAGTGGAGGGATTGTTCCCTGTATCTGGAATAGGATGCTGAGGGGGTGGGTACCGATGCAGGTAGGTAGCTAAATGGGGTGGCAGGAGTTTGTGGACGTTCCTTTTGATTGTTTCTACTTGCTCAGTGAAACAAGAAGGAAGGTCATCAACTGAGAGAAGGCTGAGGGAGATGGTGGTGAAGGTCAGAGGAGGGAGCAGCTGTGAAATTATCATTCAGGAAGGACAGTGGGGGCACCTTTCAAGACTCTGGAAGAGTAACAGGATCCATGGGCACCAGTGGTACCCACTGGAGGCCAGTGATCAGGAATCAAATGGGCAACCAGTCGGTGTGGTTATGCGGACTTTCTGGCTTCGTTCAGCTGTAAAGGTGCAAGGGGGGGAAGCAGGCAGAGAGTTGGATTTAACTGAGGTTGGGATTTCTCCAGGAAAGTACGAAGGCAGAAGAGAAAGGCAAGGGAGATGAGAGTGTTTAAAAGGAAGTGATCACATTGATGAACCATGGAATGCAGGCTGGGAAGGAGGAAGTGGGGACATGATGGAGGGTGGGGAGGGACAGTGAAAAGGTGGTTGGATCAATGGGTTGAGAGTTCTGGGGGACAAAAGGGCTATTAAAATTGAGGTAATGTGCGATCTGGGAAGAGAGACATAGTAATGAGGGAGGGAGCAGTGAGTTATGGGGGACGGCCATGGGAGGAGTAGCTGGGGTAATGAGGACAAGATCGCTGATGAAGAGGAGGTCGAGGAAGGGAATGGAAAGAACGTCCATGTGGAGAATGTTCATTCACTCCGATATTTTTGAGCACCGACTATGTGCCAGGCACTGTTCGGGCACTTGGGACCCATCAGTATATGTTGCAAGCCAAACAAATTACAAGAGAGTAATTGTGGAAAGAGTGACAGCGAGTCAAGTCCAATCTGCTTCCTCTCCTTCTCCTCTTACACAAGGAGGAGCATGAGGCTCAGAGAGGGCAAGTGACTCTTCCAAGGTCACACAGGGAGCTAGGGGTAGAGCTGGAACTGGAATGAAGGTCTCCAGCCTCTAAGAACAGGGACTTTGACGTATAAAACCTGAGCTCCTGTAACATGACAGCCCTAAAAGGATCATGAGATTCTGTGTACATTAATATGGGAATAAACAGCATGAGCTTCAACAACGATGACCAAGAAGATGACAGACGATGCTCCCCAAAGCTTCAAAATGACAGAGCAATGTCCCCACAGACGTGTCCTGCAGAGATTTAGAAGTCTATGAAGTAAAAGAGAATTGCAGAACAGTCAGTTCCCAGAAAGCACAGTGGTTTCTCTTGCTGCCAGAACTTTGCACATGCTGTTCCCTCAGCTTGGAACACCATTCCCACCACTTTACATGGATAACACCTACTCATACTACAGGACTGAGCTTCACATTACTTCCTCCACCCCAAGCCTGGGCCAGGGGCCTCATCTGTCCTCCCACAGCCCCCTGTACTGCCCCACAGTCACAATTTCTTTACACTGTATTGTAATAACCTGTTGAATTTTCTCCACCACTAGAATATAGGCTTCCTGAGGGCAGGCTTGGTTCCCTGCTGAATCCTCAGTGCTAAGCCCAGGGCGTGGCACACAGTGGTGCTCAATAAATATTAATTGCAAAGATGAATAAATATTAAACAGGAGTGATAATGCTCTCAGTATTGGATGATGTTAATGCCCAACCGGACCCCTTCCTCAGGCCAGAGCACCCATCCCCCAGAGACTGTAATTATTGGCTGTAAATTGGCTTAGAGATGCCCCCTTGTCTGAAGAATTGCCCTCAGTTGAACTGGATCATGGGCTCACCTGCATCCCCATCCCAGGATCAGGCTACAGTTGATGACTGACAGATCCAGGGGTACAAAAGTCAGCCCCTGAACCTTAAGATGGAACCATCTCTGTGATGGAATTCATGCTCCAGGAACCGGCCCCCCATCCCCCATCCCCCGCCCTGGGGAATCAGGCCACATGCAGGCTTAGCTCCTCCCTTGCCCTGCCCTGCTTCCCTTCTCCCCTTCCCCTGAGAGCAACCCTCAGTAAAATAAATCACTTTTTCACAGATCCCTGTCTTAGGCTCTGCTTCTAGGGAACCTGACCTAAGACATCCACCTTGACGGCCTCGCTGAAAGTAAGATGGAAGGATGGATGGATGGATGGATGGATTGCTAGAAAGTGCTTTAATCTCCTTCATTGGAAACTTATGGAATCTGAGTCCCAGGGAGGCTTGATCCAGCACACAGGCCTCTAGGACTTTCCCTGCCTCCCCTATACCCCCCCGCATCTGAGGGTACTCAGGGACCCCAGCCCCATTCCCCATCCCCACAGCTCTCTCCCCTCCACCTCCACTTGCCCCTACAATCCCTGAGGACCTGGCAGGCATGCTATCCTGGAATGGAAGATGTCCATGCTCAGAGCCCCAAACCTGGGCTCGGGCCCTGGGGGCTCCTCATTCAGAGCGGGGCCTTTTTCTGGAGGGCCTTCAGAAGCTTCTGGGAAGCCAGCCTTTTCCTCGGTCAGTGGGTCTGAGTCAGCGTCTGGGCCAGATGTTTTGGTCTGAGTTGTTCCAGCTGGAGAAAAAAAACAACAAAGAGTGTTAAGCAGAAGATGGATTTTCCCAGGGAAAATGTTTTCTTTTTCACTTTCTAATAGTAACAGCTTACAATATTGATCTCCTTCTATGGGGCAGGCATTGTGCTAAGCTCCTTACTTCTGGTGTGTCTTTGACCCTCAAAACAACTTGAGGGGGCAGACGAGATCCCCATTGTATAGACAGGGAGACCTGGACTTAGAGAGGTTACGTCCTCGATCAAGGTCACCCAGCCAGTGCGTGGCCAAGCTGGGGTGCAGACTCAGGCCATCTCAACACAATCACAGAACCTTGCTCAATTCCAGGCCCATGAGACCTCAAGCCTTTTGACATGCCACCCCATGCTCTAAATCCCTGAGACTGAGCCAGCCCAGGTGGGTCTCTGCCCCTGACAGCCTGTGCCACCTTGTCACCTGATCACATGCAGAGAACAGTTCCCCTGTTCAGCTGAGTGAGTGGGCAACTTACCTTTCCCCAAGCACTTGCCTCGATTGGGTTTGGGAGAGTAGAGTGAACACAAGACTTTCCAGGGCCCGTCATGCTGGAACGAGGCTTTCTCCTGAGTCACAGGGCCTTGCCTCTGCCACTTTAAGAAAGAGAATTTGAGCCCAGGAGTGGGGGAAGTGTTTTGACAGGGCCTGGCCACAGGCTTGGGAAGTCTCGCATTTTCCTGTTGGGTCCTCTCTTCCATCTTGGTTGCAGGGGCTGGAGAAGCAGGAGGGGAAGCTGGGCGCAGCTGGGCAGAGGTTGCTTGTTTTGGTCCCGGATTGAGCTGGACTATATTCTCTGAGTCTCCCAGAGGTCCCTGTGTCTTGGAGGGAGCTGACTCTTCTGAGACACCTGGCCCGAGGCCAGAGGCACCATGCAGTGGGTTTACAAGGACGCTGAGGTAGGGCTCTTGGGGCTGGTGTTCTGAGTCTTGGGTGGGAACTTTATGATTAACCTTTCTCCTCAAGTCGCAAACACAGGGTTTCTCCCCCGAACTTGCTGGCTTCTCACAAGTCCATTTTTCCAAGGAAGGCCCCCCATTGGCCCCTGAGAGAGGCAGTATCCTTTGAGAGAAAGGGATTTCCTTAGTTCCAGATAGCTCCTCCTGTGCGCCAAAAGGAAACCCACTGGATGTCTCCACCTCCTTACTGGGAGACCCTCCTCGGTTCTCTTGGGAAAAGTCCAGGAGAGCCACATAATCTTCCTCCAAGTCCTGGCTGGCCACTTCGTCCACCCCGAAGCCCACCTCCCCAGGCCCAGCTTGCTCCACTTTGATGAGTCCTGGATACTTGTCCCCATGTGTCCTGCCCTTGCCCTTGGCCAAACTCTGGGCAAGCAGCACCGGGCTGCCTGGGGACCTGGCCTGGTGCAGCTCTTGGGGGCTGTTCAAATCCAGTGCTTCTAATTGAAGGGATCTCCAGGCTGGGGAGAGGATATTTACTGCTTGGGGTCTGTCATCCACAAACTCTGGGCTGGTTATTTTGGTCCAGGGCACAGGGGCAATCCCATCTTCTGAAGCTACCAGGCAGTTGTGTAAGGGACTGCCCTCAAGGTCACTGTTGATGGCCTCCAGCCAGGCTTGGGTGAAAAGTATAGGGTAGGATGACTCAGGAACAGGCTTTGTGTCCACTGTGTGGAGGTCCACAGAGAGGCACTTGATCATGATGCAGACGGACTGCTCTTCCCGGGGCTCAACTTGGAGGTAGAAGTCACCTTGGCGCAATAAGAGGGGATTGAGGGATGCCAGGTGGACCACAACCTCATCCCGCAGGCACAGAGGCCAGCCTTCATGCAGGAAGAGGTGGTGTGAGTAGGGGGTCTGCAAAGAGAAGGGGCTGGCATCAGAGAATCTGGCCCTGAAAACCCCGCCCACGGGTTTGCTTCCTTCCCTCTCCCAGCAGGAACCCTGAACGGGTCGGGGACTCAGGTGAGGCAAGAAAGGTGCCTAGGACACAGCATCCAAGGAGGCTCCACTCTCAGCATCCTGCAAGTCACACAGCCCCAAGAGGCAGTGCCTCCTTCAATGTTGTGCCTCCCACGCCTCTTGCTCACCTTAGTCCTGGCCCTGACCTTAAAAATACTTGCTAGCCTACTGGGCCAAAGGAGAAAAGCTCTGAGTGCCAGGCGCCAGTTAGCAAGCACCTTTCCCACGAGGATCGTCCTGCTGGCTCCCTTCTCCTCTCCACCTATCAAAACTTCTCTCAAGCCAGCTCAAGCTAAACCCTCCCCTTTAGGGCCAGGGAGACGTGGCTTCCGAGGTCTGAATCACTAATTTGTGCAAATGACTTAACTTCTCTGAGTCTCAATTTCCCTATTTGCAAATAGGAATAATGATACATAGTGGTATTATTGGGTTGGTATGAGGATCGAGTTAGATTATAAATACATTTATGTTTTTTTAAAAACCAACACAATGCATAACATACAATAAGTAGACGTTCAATAAATACTATTTCCCTCTCCCTTTGACAATATTTACCTTTTGAAAAACTGTAGGATTTTCAATCTTTAAAAAACGTTACTTACTGCCTTTATTCCATTCTCTAATTTGTAAAGTAGAGAGATTACAGAGTGAAGTAGAAACACTACTAAGTGAGAAGTTAGGAAATCTGACCCTGCCACGAACTTGCTGGATGGCCCTGAAAAATCATTCCGCTCTTCTGGGTCTGAAAGTCAGACCCAGAATATTTATCTGTTTGTTTATTATTTATTTATTTCCCATTAGCAGTTAACAACACGGCAGGTGAGGCTAAACAATAAAAAAATTTAAACAGAGGGTGCCAGCAATTCTCTACACAGGTAGACACAGCAAGTCATCCTGAGGCCTCTCCAGGGGGCTGTCAGGGCTGTGCAGACCCAGTGTTCAACAGTGACACCACGTGGCAACAACAGAAACGACAGCTCCACCAGACTGCCAACAGGTCTTTCTCTACCTGACTTTTGGAAAAGAGTCTGATCTGATTCCTACAGATTGAATAAGCCCTGGATAATCTCATATAATTTGCATGTGTATATAGGAGACCTCCAGGGGGTGACACTAAACTTCCTGTTAATTAAGCAGGTGCTTCCTGGAATTATTAATTGGGGAAATAATGTGATCTGACCATACTTGTACCTACCATGTTGATAAACCAGTTCATTTCAGTTACACTGCAGATTCGGCTATCTCCAAGAAGTTTCATATCCATAAACCCCACGAGTCTGTGTTACTCCAGCCTTTCCACATAGCCTTCTGCTGTTTACAACATCCTTTCCGTCACCTTCTCAGTGAACGAGACGAAACAGTCCAGAGGTATTTTGCAAATAGCAAAGCACCATAGAAATGACTGTTACGATCATCTTATTTGACACTCAGTAACTCAGTGGTGCAGGCAGTTCAGGAAAGTTCCTCAACTTTACAGATGAGGAAACCGAGGCTAAAGAATTGCCTCATGGTCACACAGCTGAAAAGTAGCGAAAGCAGGACTTGTGCCTAGACTTCCACATTTGGAGTCGGCTGTATCTGTCCTTAGTCCCTCCAGACCTCATTGATGGTGGCTGTCTGTCTGGGTGCTGGTGGTTATAAAGGCAGACTTTGAGGCTGGCCCATTCTTATTTCAGAGGGAGAAAGGAGACAGTGGGAAAGTAACAGCCAGCAGCTACTGAGCAATTACTTCATGCCAGGCTCTGGGCTAAGCTGTGTGTATCATCTCGGTGAGGTACATACATCCTGTGTTATTAACATTCCCACTTCCTACATAAGAAAACTGAAGCTCAGAGAGGTGACATAGATCCCCCAACTTCATAGTGATGGAGACTGGATTTGAACTTGGGGCATCTGACTCCTGAGGGCATACATGAATCCCACGCTACTACCCCCTGCTCTGAGACGACACGAATTCACCTATAATTACGATTAAAGTTAAAGATAATTGGAAATAAAGAAATCTAAATGTTGTGACCCTTGTCCCTAGAAGAAATGGGGAAAGAGGCAGTGCAAATGCAGTTTTAATGGCCAAATAAAGGAAGCAGGCAGTTGTACAGCTTGTCAGGGAGAAGAAATAAGGATGGGGAGGATATGGCTTAAATGATGTCAACATGGATATGTGGAAATTGGCTGCAATGTTTCAGTGAGACTCTTCCTTCTCCTAAAAGAACAGCAAATGTGTATGGAGCTATTTCTGTGTGTCAGGCACTGTGCTAAGTAGCTTAAATGAATGATCTATTTCCTTCCAGTACCAACCATCTCTAATTCTGGCTCCTAAGCCTGAACTTTTAGCTGCTACATTCAATTTCTTTCTATCACTGAAATGACGCACACGGTCCCTCTGCTTATCTGTCCTCCCGATGTGCCAGGTCCCCGACAGGCATGAGCAACTCAGGAAAGGCTAGTAGGACCTAAGATGCTGTTAGCGATTCTTGACGCTGGGGCAGTAGGGGTGGGCACTGAATAACAGAAGAGTAGGGCAGAGTCAGCAACTCTGTGAAGGGTGTGGGTAAGTTCTAGCAGTGGGCATCTGAGGCTTTGGTCTCCAAAGGCCTCTCCCCACCCTTTCTTAAAACAGTCTCCACCCTCTGAGCTTAGAGGTAGGCGTATGACTCAAGAGTGGCCAATCCTGGTATCCCATTCCTCTGGCTGCAATAATTGGTCCAAGCATGGACACAGGATCCAAGCCTGGCCAATCCTGGTACCCCATTCCTCTTGCCACAGTGATTGGTCCAAGCAGGGACACAGGAGCCGAGCCTGGCCAATCAGGATCCTTCCTTGTGATTTTTCTATCTGCAGCCGATGCGGAGGAGTTCATTTTCCTCTCCAGAGTAGGATTTTGATCCTAGTACTGCCCTGGGCTCCAGCCTTGGGAAACACCTAGCCTGTAAGAATGATTCCGGCAAGCAGTAGAAGCAGAGACAAGAGACAGAAAGAGTCCTGGAGGAGTTTGATCAGCGGAACATCTCGGGCCTTGGTCCGAATCACCCTGTCCTGGTCTGAGTAAGGATCTGTCATTTGCAGCGAGTGAGTCCTGCCTAAAACACTTTTCTTTTCCCTTTGCCTCAGGAGAGGCCTCCCTGAGATCTGGGTTGAAGGAGTCTCCAGGGAAGAAAGTGAGAGTCCTGATGCCACAAGGGCTCCAGGGAAGGTCTAGGACATTCTCTACTATTTCCATTGGAGCTGCAGCACTTCAGCCAATACAGCCAGGTGATGCCCACAGTGCCAGTTCCTGGGGGCCAGAGAACCCACAAGGCTGGCCTCCCTCCCTGTTAGTCAAAGTGCAAACGTGATTGACTCCTAGATGTCAGAGCGTAAAGGGCCAAGTGACCTTCCTGTCCATTTGTGGGGCTGAAGTGTTTTTTGGAGAAAGTAATGACACCTGAAAGCCATCCCACGTCCCCAGTTCATGCCCTTCAACAACACACTCGCCAGCCCACCTCCTTCTCTGCTCACCTCCAGCCCCTGGCCTTCTGGGAGAGCTTGTCCCCTGCTCCCACATCCCTCTGACTTACACAGGCTGCTTCGCGCACTTGTTCACACAGGCGCTTGGCAGGGATCAGGAAATCCAGGAGGAAGTTCAGTCCATCGCCCCGGAAGTCAGAATCCAGGAGACGGAACACCTGACCCAGGATGGTGGGTGCTGTGGCCTCAAAAGGGGGATAGAGGCCCGCCAGGGCATGCTGGATGGCGGCATCCAAGGAGGGGGGGTCCTGTGGGGGACAGGAGGAGAGGATGAAAAGTGACAGTAGCAATAATAATAAGGGTAGCGGCCACTTCCTCTGACCTTCCTGACCTCAGATAACTAAGGCTCCTGCTAACTCTGAACTCCGCTGCTACACCCTCCCACTCACACACCCCCTTCAGCCACATTGGCCTTCTTTCCTTTTCTTCAAACATACCAGGCACAATCCCATCTCAGGGCCTTTGCAGCCTTTGGCTGTTCCCTCTGCCTAGAATACTCCTCCTTAAGACATCCTCACTCCCTCACCTCCTGCAGATCTTTGCTCAAATGTCATCCGCTGATCCAAGGTGGAGTAGAGGAACAGGGGAAGGCACCCAGGTCAGGGCCAGAGGGAAAGGAGAGGTCAGCATCCCCAAATGTCGCCACCTGGCTGACCTGCAGACGTGCACACCTGCAGTTTGAAGCTGAGCCACCAGCAAAGCCCAGCCTAGATGAGACAAGCCCCAGTCCACATGCAGACACATGAGTGATAATGAGTGATTGCTGTTTTATACCAGTCAGTTGGGGTGGTTTATTACACAGCAGTAACTAACTGATACACGTTGATATGATGGATGCGAGCTCCATCTTCATCCATCCAGGATGCCTCCTCTAGATGTTTACGGGGCACAGGCCATCCATACATAAATCTAACTCAATACCCTCCTAAGCTTACCCTTCCCCCCACATCCCTACCTTAGTGATTGCCTCCCCATCCAGTCAGACTCCTAAAGCAGAAATCTGCCCATCATCCCGCCCCTTCCTCCTGCCTCTCCTGCCCACAGACAACCCTCACCACATCCTAAACAGTCTTCTCCCCTCCATCAGCTCACCAGCCCACTCTCTCTGCTCCGTTCGCCTGCCCCGCCCAGATCCAGGCCCCCATCACCTCTTCCACTGAATCACCTCCTCACTGTTTTCCCTTCTCTAGTCTCCCTCCTCTCCAGCATTTCTCCACCAGGACCCCAGGGTGATCTTTCTCAAATGCAAATCTGGCCTTGTCAGTCTCCTGCTCAAAGGTTTGACACTGCCTTCAGAAAGCACCTGGCCACACCTCCAGCCTCACTGCTCTCCCTAGGCTTCTGCCACTATGACACACACGTTCCCTCCCTTGCCTCCAGGACTTTGTACATGCTGTTCCTTCCTCCAGGGATGCCTTCTACTTCCATTCCCACCAGGCTAACTCCTCATTCTGCTAGATCCAGGTCACCCCTCGTCTCTTCTAGGAGACTTTCTCTGATCTCCCACTCCCACCCTAGCTGGGTCAGGTGTCCTCATTTCTGGGCTCCCATGGCAAATCCCACGCTGATTTTTGTCTCCCTCGGTGGACCCCGGGCTCCCTGAGGACAGGAGTGGTAAGCAGAATAATGCTCCCCCCCGCCCAATGCCCACATCCTAATCTCTGGAACCTTACATGGCAAAGAGGAATTAAGGTTGCAGATGGAATAAAAGTGGCTAGTCAGCTGGCCTTAAAGTAGGGAGATGATTCTGGATTATCCAAGTGAGTCCAATCCAATCACAAGTGTCCTCAAAAGGAGAAGAGAATGCAGAAGGGGTGAGAGTCAGAAGGAAAGGTGACTGTGGAAGAAGCATCAGAGAGAGGCAATGCTGCTGGCTTTGAAAACGAAGGCAAAGCCAAGGTATGTGGGCGACTCCTGGAAGCTGGGAAAGGCAAACAGGTTCTCACTGAGAGCCTCCAGAAAAGAAAGCAGCCCGGGCTTCCCTGGTGGCGCAGTGGTTGAGAGTCTGCCTGCCGATGCAGCGGACACGGGTTCGAGCCCTGGTCCGGGAAGATCCCACATGCCGCGGAGCAACTGGGCCCGTGAGCCACAACTACTGAGCCTGCACGTCTGGAGCCTGTGCTCCGCAGCAAGAGAGGCCGCGACAGTGAGAGGCCCGTGCACCGCGATGAAGAGTGGCCCTCGCTTGCCACAACTAGAGAAAGCCCTCGCACAGAAACAAAGACCCAACGCAACCAAAAATAAATAAATAAATTTAAAAAAAAAAAAAAAAGAAGAAAAGAAAGCAGCCCATCAGCACCTTGATTTGAGCCCAGCGAGGCCCACGTTGGACAGCTGGTCTATAGAGCTGCAAGATGACACATTCACTCTGCTGTAAGCTACTACATTTGTGGTCATTAATTTCAGCAGCAATGGAAACTAACACAGCCGGCAGGGACTCCTATTCTTCTAGGGTTTTCAGTGCCTGGCACGATATAGGTGCTCAGTGATGTGGAGGGATAAATAAAGTGTCCCTCTCTGAACCACACCTTTTCCATCTGTAAAATAGGCAAGTGGGACAAGGCCAGAGGGTCCCAACCAGGTGTGGTACTAGGATCCAAGGGTTGTGATTTTCGACTCTTAAAAAAGCCTGATGAAAGCCATTCTGGTTGCCCCAGACTGGCTGCAAGTTCTGAGTCTATCTATCGCTGAAGGATGTAAAGGAAGATGAGAATAAACAAGAATCCGGCATAAAGGGAGCTTACTTAGAACAGAAAAATCACGTTTTATAAATGAGGCCCCTGGAGACAGGGAAATAAAATAAAGACTTGGAGGGAGAGGAAGAGAGCCTGTCTCCATCCCAGAAAGATTCTAATGCCAGGCGGCTGTAAAATCGGAGACGCTGGCCCAGGGCATTTAGACAAATGTTGGTGTCACTGCTGTGTCCCCAGCACCCACACAGAGCTGAGCACGAGTAGGCCCTGCATCGCTATCTATAGAATGAATATATGAATGAAGGAATGAAGGAATGTCTACAGCCCCCATTCTGAAGGAAAGAGGGTCCTGGCACCGTCATTGGTAAGCCCAGACACAAGGGTGACCCCCATAATAATGACAGTTTCGGGGTGTCTGCTATTCACCAGCCCCTCTACTCACATTCTCTTTCTTGGCCACACAACCATCCTAGGGGCAAAGTAGGAACATCCCATTCTACAGATAAAGAAACTAAGACTCTTTATCTGGTCCAAGATCACAGAGAAGGGGAGAAAGACAGAGCCAGGATCCCAACGCAGGTCTGGACGGGTCAAGTCTACCCTCTGCCTCTGTCCCTGGGTGTCTGCCTTGGGGACACCACCAGCCACCAGCCTTGGAGGCGGCCTTCCCAGCTGTCTATCCTGCACTGTTTCAAGTGGGGCCCAATAATGATGTTTACCTCTCACAGACCAAGGCTTGCAGCCTGGAACGCCTTGGCTTTCGCACACTGGCTCAGCTGGCCGCACACTGTAACCATATAAGGGGCAGCCAGTAAAAAGGAAGAACATTCCAAGTCAACGGGACTCCGAGCTCTTGGCCAGAGCATTACCTGCTACAGGCCTGAGCCCCAGGGGCTCATAAGCGGTCCAAGTATTGGGGGAAGCACACGGTGACGAGGCCCAGGCGGCTGCAGGGAGGAAAGCTGGCTACTCTCCACTCAAAATCAAACGGGCAGCCCAGCCCAGGACCACAGGAACCCAAACACCATCGGCCAGACGTGGGCCCCTCAAAATGATTTCCGTGAAACTTAATCGACATGTTTCCATTCCTCCCCCATGAGCGCAGCCCAGCCGGGCCTTTAACCGTTCCTCGACAGGAGCTGAGGCAGGAGATGGTGTGAAGCTGAGAAAGAAGTGGGTGTCACAGGCCAGAGCCAGTCTGAAGCCCTTCAGCCCCCTCCCCTGCGACTCAGGGCCAGAGATGGAGCCCACCAAGGGGGCTGGCACCTATATGATGCTCACAGACCTTCTGGACTGACCCAAGGAACCTTGTATGGTGCCAAAGGGCACAGAAGAGTGTCTGTTCCCAGCAGTCCTGTCTGGGCAGGGGAGGAGTCGGAGTACAGGTGTTTGTAAATTTCTGATCAATGTCTTTGCAATGAGCCTCTATTATTATTGCCATCTTAAGTCTTATCAAGTAAAATAAACAAGTATGAAGTGCATAGGTTGATGCATTTTTACCTCTGTATGTACCGTTGGAACCACTACCCGGATGGACAGACCAGATTTCCACCACCCCAGAAAGAAGCCCCCTCCCAGGCCAAGCCCCCAGTCCAGCAGTAACTACTCTTCTGACCATTGGAATTAAAAAAAAAATTCCCATGCAGTGTGATCTCCACTGTGTAAAAAGTGTGTGTAAGCTGAGAGGCCATGAAATAAAGTGTTAACTGCAGTTACCCCTGAGGGCTGTGAGGGACGGGGGCCTCATAAGTCACAGTTTTAATTTTCCTCATAGTTGCTGGATTTTCCAAACGTTCTGTTACCAGACTGTAGGGCTCTTATAATTGGGGGTGGGGATATAAAAGTGTGATTGTATGTGTGTGTTTTTAAGTCTGGTTCCCTTTTTAAATGGTCTCACCAGATGTTGTTAGTTGGGCCTTCTGAGAGGTAGGCTGAACTCTTCTTAAAGGTCCAGATTTATCCATTTACTCCAACAGGCAAAGATTTTAGCATCACTTAGCATCGACACCTCCTAGCTTGGGAAGAGAGAGAACTGAGAAAAGCTGAGGTAGGCAGTGTCCTAGGGCTACTACCTTCAACCCCTGCTCTCCTCCGTGGCAGAAACGCCTAGGAAAGGTGAGATTCCACCCTTGACTCACTGAGTTATCTTAGCCTCAGTTTCCCCATCTGTAAAATGGGACCATTGGGCTTATCTATCTCTAAGGGCCCTTCCAAGTGGGGCCTTTCTAGAATTCAAGGTACAATCAGGTTCAGGAAGGTTTGGAACTGGGATGGTTCCCAAATGGGATCAGTTAACCCACCGTTGGTGAGAAAGTTTACAAAGGTCTGTCTCATCCATCTCCCTACTCGGGTCCAGGGAGGGTCTAAACCAGCAGCCACAAATACAAATGCCTACAGGGGCCTGAGAGTTGACATGGAAGATGGAGTTGGTCCAAGTGTGAGAAAATAACCCCTCTAGCCCCTTGGTCAGTGGCCCCTGACAGTCGGCCTCAGTGTCAGGGAAACAATAGGGAGTGGTGGGGCCTGGGGCACACACCGCATCTCATCAGCTCCAGCCAAGAGTTGCCTTTGCCCAGCATTGCCAGGTCTATTGAAATTTTAGTAAAACCTCCCCAAATTTTAAAGGTTGGCCAAACCAAACACATCTGTAAGCCAGATGCAGCCCAGTGGGTGTCAAGCTGTGACCACAAGGCTCAACTACCAGGGGGCCTCCTCTTGAACTTCTCCAGGCTGGAGAGTCTAAACCCAGCGTTCTGTTGCTCTGGCTGCCAGGAAGTTATTGCTCACATCCAACTAAGGCTTCTCCTGCTTTAAATCCTTTTTTGTGTGGGTGGAAGTATGAGTGAGAACTGGCTCCTTAATAAAACCTTTCAGAAACTGGAAAAACAACCCAGATGCAGTGAACTGAGAAGCAAGTGGGCGTTAGAAGACCCACATTCAAGTCCAGCTTTGTTATGTATCATCCGTGTGACCTTGAGCAAGTCAGTTCACCTCTTTGGGCCTTAGTTTTGTGTTTGTTCCTTTCCCTCTTATCCCTTTTGCCTCTGCCCTGGGGTTCACCATCCCCCACCTAAACCACATAAGGGTAATAACAATTTTACTAGAACTGCTTCTTACTGAGCAAGGCTTCTGTGGCATGCCTTATCCTAAGAACCTTTTGTACATTCTTTTATTTCATCTTCCCAACAACTCTATGGGATGGGTATATTTATTCCCATTTTACAGGTTAAGAAACTGAGCCCAAGTAAATGGTAGAGCTGGAGTATGAACCTGCCCACATAACTCCCAGTTCCTCTGCCTCTTCCCCAGGCTCCCTGCCACCAGGCCAGGCTCCCCTTTGGCCACAACAATAGCCTTTCTAACACACAGATCCAACCGTGACCCTCTACTGCTCAACGATCTTGAGTGGCTCCCCATTGCCTGAGCAACTCAGCCTGGCATCAGTGGCCCATCAATCTACACCCAGCATACCCTTCCTACGTCTAATACACACAACACTGTAGTTTGGGGCTTCCCAAAGACCCATGCGTTGCATTCATGAGTTTTTCTCGCTGTTCACCTAACCTAATTTATTGTTTCCTTAATATTAATTATTTACTTCATGTTAGTCTTTTTGTCACTTCATTTTCAACTTAAATTTATTTGTATTTATTATCACGTGACTGTGCTGTTTAAATCACTTCCTAGCACCCATTAAGATGAAAAGCTATATAAAAAATGTTCATCTAAGCGCCAGCAAAAGTCTCCCCTCCTGGGACCCATGGTGGGTTCCTCACTTTGGGAAGCACTGCCTGAACTCCCACTCACCCCTCCCCAGACTGGGTGAGCTCTTTCCCACCCTTCAGAGCCCTGCTCGACCCGCATCTCTTTTTCATGATACATGTGCTTCTAGGCAAAGGGACGGACTCCCACTACCCATCATACAGCACAGAATTCTCAGTGAATGGTCTGCCTTCACCAGCGACTGCAAGCCCCCCAGGCAGGGAGCAGGGCTGACTCATCTCCAGGCCCTGATCCTTACACGGGGCCTGGCACACAGTAGGTACTTTGGGGGACCACCATGAGGTAAGTACTTCGGCAATGTTGAATGAAATGAATTGGACTCAATCAGTTTTTCTCAAAGCATGCGATGGGATCACAGGTGGCCCACAAGACGATGTGGGGAGGACACGAACTTGACATGAAATCACAGTAAGAAAGTTACTCCAATTCTCTCCCAGTTCTCTTGATGACACCAAAGAGAAAGTTCAGTGCCAGTATATCTTTTTTTTTTTTTTTGCGGTACGCGGGCCTCTCACTGTTGTGGCCTCTCCCGTTGCGGAGCACAGGCTCTGGACGCGCAGGCCCAGCGGCCATGGCTCACTGGCCCAGCCGCTCCGCGGCATGTGGGATCTTCCCGGACCGGGGCATGAACCCGCGTCCCCTGCATCGGCAGGCGGACTCTCAACCACTGCGCCACCAGGGAAGCCCCAGTGCCAGTATATCTTGAACACCTCTCAGACACTTAGTTATTACTCCTTTTAAGAAAAAGAAAATCGTCCTCAGGCTTAGAATCATCCATGGCCAACTTGATCGAGCTAGAATTTTCTAACATATATTTGCCTTCATTGTATATATTTTTACAGTTACTTTCTATTTATGACAATGAATACTGATTTTTCATGGTCATGATATAAAATTTCCTATTTAAATATATTTTTCAGTTTATAAAGTAAGTTGATTTAAAGAAAAATATTAAGCAAATAATAAGTAGTAAATTTTATAATTTTTTTATAATACCTTATCCAGTAAGTGGACATGCAAAATTTGTTATGACGATACTGAAACTTCAGAAATGTGGGATGGGATAAACCCTACATCCCTGTCATAAGATGCTCTGACCTTGGACTGCCCCAGAACACTAAATAGCCGTTAATCAAATTGCCCCACAAACATTACAACTGATGGGTACCACGAAGGAAAGATATACAGCATGCTAGAGTGAAAGTCAGGGGAATCGGGAAAGGCTTTCCTGAGGAGGTGACATTTGGGTGGAGATTCACAGGATGAATAGGAATTCATTAGGGGAAGGTGCTCCACTTAGCAGGAACAGGATGTGCAAAGGTCCTGTGGCAGGAGGGAGCACGAAACACAAGAGGCTCTGAACCAAAGTCAGAGTGGCTGGAGTATAGAGGTGATGCCAGAGAGATGGGCAGGTGACTACCTTTAATATATTTAAAGACAAAGGTGGGAGGAAAACTTGTCTCACTCCCATTCAGAAAAGAATTGTTCACCCTTTGAGAGGAGCCACCCAGTGCCTGACCCTTGATCTGAGGGGTCTGGGGTTCAGCGAGGAATTTCTGCATTCGAAAACTAATAATTGGGTTAAGTCTGAAGCCAGGCAAAGTTTGGCAAACACCACTTGGGGCAGGTGGCTCTGGGGTGGCCGTGACAGCCGAGTCAGGCTCAGAATTCAGGCTGTCCTAACTGCCACCTCCTGGTAGAGTGACCTTGGGCAGTCAGTTAAGTTCCCAGAGCCTTGGGTCTCCATCTGTTGGGTGGAGACACCAGCAGGTTTACTGTTAGAGCAGGTGTGAGTTACGTGATCTCCCGCGTGTAAATTGCCCAGCTCAGCGCCTTGCCTGTGGTGAGAGGTGAATAACCATTAGCTTATGATGATTACTGCCAAAGAGCTCCAAGAGTGACGTGTGTGTACACCTGCCCTGCAGTACACGGATTTAGGAGCCTGGTGTTGTAGTATGTCTGTAGTATGTATGCAGGCGTATGCTCATATTCCAGCGATCTGGGAGAGCAGGTGGACACGGCTCGTGTGTGAGAGGGCACGTGTAGTCAGCCGGGTGAGTGTTTGGATGCTCTCTGTGTGTACGTGTGAACACGTCTGTAGAGAATTCTGCGTGTGCACAAGTTCAACCGACACAAATTCAACCTGGTCGATCACAGTCAAGGGGCTAAAGCCACGACCTGTCCCCACAGCCCTTTTCCAAATCCCTATTGCTCCTGTGAACCGGCCTGGGGCTCCTCGGCCTGGCTGGAGCTGGGCTGAGATTCCCTGCTAACAGGCTTTTCTTTCATTTTCTTTTACCAGATATTGACACAAACACAAACACACAACACCGCGACCTTCTTGAGGTGCCAGCCCAGGAAGACACGGTGTGGGGTATTGCCCTCTGTCCTCCCCCTCCCCTAGGCCTACCTCCCCACCCAATTCCCATGGGAGCACCTCATGCCGGGCCAATGTGCAGATCTGACACTGTTGCCCTGAGTCTAAAGGATCAACACCACCCCAAGTTTTGGTGAGCAATTCCCTCCTCTCCACTCTGTACCCTAACCCTCCTTGCCCTGTGCTGCCTGACTGGGCTGAGAGGGGACTTTAACCCCCAACTCCATCCAAACTCGTGTGGCAACAGTGGGCATATCTGACCCTCAGCCCCAAGTCTGAAATGCATCACCACCCCAAGTTTGTCCAAGGCCCAGAGGTAGGTTTCCAGCTCCGATCTGTGCTATGGGATGGGGCCGTATCAAAGTTTACCAGACATCCAATCTTATTCCATCCACTTCACGCGTGGACAGATGGCGAGGACATCGTTGCCAGAGATGGATTCCTGCACCCTCCACCCTTCCCCTGCTGGTGGAGGCAGTTAAGCACAGACCCCTAGCCAGGAATTGAGGGTTGTCTCAGTGTCAAAGGTAGGGGGTCTGCCCTGGACATCCCCTCGAGGGCTGTGCCCCATCAAAAGGGGACAGAGCAAGGTGGTCCAGGCCTTGGCAGGCGTTACCATGGTGACGGGGTACAAGCGGTGGCGGCGGCGGCGGCGGCGGCTGCTCCTTTCCTGGGCGACGGCTCACTGGGTCCGGTCCGCGCGTCGGTCTGTCCGGTGCAGCCCCCGGCCCCCCGCCTAGCCCTGGAGCGGGCGGAGCGGGCTGGCCCTGGGCGCCGACCCCTGCCTCATCTCCGAAGGGAGCTGGGGAGACTGTGAGAGAGAGAGAGAAGGGGTGCGGGAGAGACGCGCGGAGACCGAGACTGGGGACAGGGAGAGACTGGAAGAGCCGCGGGCGGCGCCGGCCGGGCCATCACCGAGGGCGGCCGCAGGGGCGGGGCGGGCGGGGCGGGGGCTGCTCCCCTCGTGGGACCCGGCGGCGGCCAATGGCCGCCCCTCGGAGCCGGCGCCTTTCCCCCACCCCACCCGCCGCGGCGTGTGATGAGAACCAGACGCCCCCCTCCCTGCCCAGGGACGCGCGGCTGCCAAGGGGAACTCGAGCCGGCGCTGCTCCTCTCTCCTTCCCCGCGCTCCCGCCTCCCTTGTCTCGCAGCCCGCCCATCCCTGGGAAGCGCCCATTTCACAGAGCGAGGCTCCAGCCCAGTCCAGACACTGGGTGAAGCGCGTACTGACTTCGGATTCAGAGCAGGGGTCGAATCTCTTCCTCATGCATTTGCCCGTTGGGCCATTCCAGCAAGTCGCGAACTCTCGTAAGTCTCAGTTTCCTCATCTGTAAGATGGAGATGCTGATGATGATGGTGATGGTGATGATACTACCTGCCTCTTAGATTTGGTGGCGAGGAGTAAGCATATGTCCCAACGCCCTTCCCCTGTGAAGCCCACCTACACCCCACCATGACCACCCAACTCGTGGCTTAGAGATGATGGAGGCTGTTTGTGGGTTCTGGTCTTGTTTCTTTCAAATAGTGACTGGCTGTGTGATTGTGGCCAAGCCATTGTTCCCTGCTAGGCCTCAGCTTTGGAGGGAGACTGGGAAACTAGACGGTAACTAAAGTTATTTCTGGTTGGATGACACT
The DNA here is from genome assembly GCF_039906515.1 of Pseudorca crassidens. Classification (NCBI taxonomy): domain Eukaryota; kingdom Metazoa; phylum Chordata; class Mammalia; order Artiodactyla; family Delphinidae; genus Pseudorca; species Pseudorca crassidens. Next base: position 68,111,731 of record NC_090310.1, read on the forward strand.
CGGATTCACCCATTACTTTATCAAACATTGTACCAAGCACTGAGCCAGGGCAAGACAGAGCCCCTGCCCTCAGGTAATGTACAACCTAGTGGGGAAGATTGTCAAGAAACAGAAAAACAGAAAAAAGTAATACCTGAGTGTGGGAACTGCTAATAAGGAAACAGACAAATGTTAGCACTGGGCACAGTAGGGGCCTCAGTCTAGAGCTGGTGGTCTAGGAAGGAGGAGAGAAGCCTAGATCTAAAGGAGGAAGGAATTAGGTGAAGAGTGAGGGAAGGGGTGGGGAGGAGAATCAGAGTTCCAGGCAAAAAAAAAAAAAAAAAAAAAAAGCATGTACAAAGGCCCTGAGGTGGTACTAAGCTTAAAAAAAATTGGGAGTAAGTGAAGAACTGAAAACAGAGTACAGTAGTAAGGGTTTAAGTTCAGAGTCCAAGCAACATTCACAGCCCATCTCCCAACCCACACAGGTTAACCAGTCTTTTAGCAGATAGAACCCGAGCTAGGAGCCATTCCATCTTGCTATGTAACTTTTAACACGTCCCTTCACATCCCTGGACCTCCATTTGTTCATTGTTAATTCGGGACTAAGAATCCCCACTAGCTCCACCGTGCCATTCAGCCTGGGGGAATCTGTCGATGGTATGTATTCCGAAATCAAATAAACCGTCTCCAACCTGCAAGAGCCGGTCTGGATGGTTTTGGTATCACTACTCCAGACCCGAGTTTTCGAGAGAACAGACTTGTCGATGTCAGGTGCAGAATTCCGCTGGGAGTTGGGGGGATCGTAACTTGGAGGTTCTAGATTTCCAGCTTTGCAGTGAGACAGAATTGACATGACATCTAGTGTTCTGGGTTTGCAGGCAGCAGGACTGACTGTGAGTTAGTTAGGCAGAGAAATGAAGGACTGGTGGAGTATCGGGTGCTCACAGAATCAGTGAGAAGGCTCGGGTCCGTCCTCTGAAAAACACAAGATAAGTGAGAGGCTCCAGGAGTCTCATTGGCAGGAATGAGTTGCAAACCCTTGATGACCGATGGAATTACATCAAGACAGACAAACACACCAAAGTAGAACTTTCCTTGTGTCAGGTACTTCTCTAAGTGTGTAATGCAGAGTTATGATGAAGATTCTATTATTGTCCTCATTTTGCAGATGAAGAAAAAAAACTGAGGCACAGAGAGGTTATGTAGCTTGCCTAAAGTTGGATAGGAGTTAACTGTGGAGTCCAAAATTGAACAAGACTATCCATTTCTAGAAATGATGGAACAAACTACCTTCCTGTGCTACCACAATGAATCCCAAGCTATGCGTCTCTCCTTGACAGGTTCAAAGACTTAAAAGAGAGATGCTCATTGGGCCATGTGCCCAAGGTTCCACTAACCCTGAACATATCAGGAACAGCTGGTCATCCAAAAGGAAATTAGGTTGCATATGAAGGGTGGGAATGGATCTGAAATTGCATATAAACCACAAGTTCTCATTATAAAGTCCATTCCTTGGGTCTCTTGACATTCTTTGCAACTTTATTACTATCACATGTTCTTCCAAAAATACTTTCTACTTAGATGGCTCAATTCCACATCCAACCAAAACTGTACACACACATACATCTCCCTACACCCTTGGCCTCGTATTGTGTGTGACCTCAAAAAAGTTCACCTTCCTGAGCCTCAGCTTCATCCTTTGTAAGCCAGAGAGAATAATATTTACTTTCTCATAGGATCATGGTGGGGATTAAGTAAATTAATGAGTGTAAGGTGCTTTGCACTGTGTCTGGTACACAGCAGAATTAATATACAACACATAAAATGGTGGTGTTTGTGGTAGGGATGAATGGTTTTGAAATCAGCCTCTAAATACACGGACTTAACTGCTGGATTGGATTTGGTTCATCTCTCAGGAAATTTCCAAAGGATTTTCCAAGGACTATTCAAGTATTCATTTCCTCTCTCTTTGGTAAATGAATAACTGAATCTTGCTCCAATTGCTACACTGAATTTGGAGAAATAACAAAATCCATCGCCGGTCTTACGTATGGTAGAGTGGAGAACACCGGGAAGGGATGTGGAAACGGGCTCTGCTATCGATGTGCTGAGTAGCCTTGCACAGATTGAGGCCACGGTGTCCTCAGCATAAAATGGAGGTTATAATCCTCTCCTCATGAGATTTTAGTGAGAATCCAATGAGATAATGCATTGAAAGGGCTTCACACAGTGCCTGGCGTATAATAGGTCCCTGGCAAGTGGCATCTCTTAACTATGATTCTGAGATTCCCAGGGCCAGATGCCAGGACATCTCATCAGGGGACAGTCTTACTTGGGGGAAGACAGTTGCCTAATTTTTAAAAAATGTCATGGGGGGGTGTGCTTCCCTGGTGGCGCAGTGGTTGAGAGTCCGCCTGCCGATGCAGGGGACACGGGTTTGTGCCCCGGTCCAGGAAGATCCCACATGCCGTGGAGCGGCTGGGTCTGTGAGCCACGGCTGCTGAGCCTGTGCGTCCGGAGGCTGTGCTCCGCAACGAGAGAGGCCACAACAGTGAGAGGCCCACATACTGCAAAAAAAAAAAAAAAAAAAGTCATGGGGTTCAGAATTTATTCATTCAATAAATACTTATTTGTTCCTGCTATCAGGATAGCAAATACTTGGCACACGTGTGTACATTCACCCCTCTCCTACCCACAGTAGACATCATTAATCAATCATGGAACTTCCTGCTGAACCTAAAAGCAGCCTCAGAATCCTCCTCAACACAGAGCCCAGGCAGCTGCTACCAATCAATATGAGCTGGCATTACAGACAAGGCTTATTTACCTTGTGGTCCCTAATGTACGAGGAAGATTGACACTGGAGAAGACACAGGCTCTGCAGACAGAAGGCTTGGGTTTGAATCTTGCCCCCAACACACCCTTATTAAAATGAGTAAGTTCCAAGGTATTGTATCAGCCATGGAGTGTGCCTCTCACATGTCCCTTCAACAGAAAGCTGTGGATGACTCAGGATACAGCTTGTGGCTGAGGCCACGTGCTTCCTGGGCAGCCCCTGGTTGAGCACACTGTGTACAAGCGTTGCCCCTTCTGCCTGATATGGGACTCTTCTATAAGCAGCCTGTGCCAGAGCCCCCATCGGGCTGGCTGAGACGTCCTCAGTGCTCTAGCACAGGCTGAAGTTCTTCCTACCCAATCCTCCTTTCCTCCCCCTTTCCTTTCACAGATGTCGAACCTGTGGCATGGTTTGAAGGCTCTTCCTTGACTCTCCCTGCTCCCTCTCCCCTTTATCCTCCTCACAAGCATCACCCCCAATGAATCTCGTGCACTTCTAACTCTGTCTCTGGCTTCTGTTTCTCAGAGGCTGCAACTAACACAACACTGAGCTGCATAAGTCTGGGCTGGAAAGGAGTGGTTTGCTCCTCTTCTCTGATGGTGACAGTCGGGGGTGGCACAGAGATGATTGTGAGGGCTGGGGGCCAAGAGCGACTCAGATCAGGGAGGCTGAAGGGCACAGTAACATAACCCATGGCCTCCCCTGGATGAAACTGGCCTTACCCACCAAGGACTCTTGATTGTAAATGACAGAAGTTCAACTCAACCTAGCTTAAATAAAAAAGGGATTTAGGGTCTTAAAAGTGAGAACTGGTGCCAGAGCTCTGTCATCATTCTTCTGGTGGTTTTTTCCCTGTGGCCAAGGAAGAAGGCCTCCAGGAACTCCAGGCTTACTCAGGTCCTAGTACAATGACAACAAGTTTTTCCCCCTACATCTATATACTAATTCTAGGGAAGATCCTGATTGGCCTTGCTTGGGTCACATGTCTATTCCTGAACCAACCACTATGGTCAGGGTACCAAGGATAATCTGATTGGCAGAATAGATTTTGTGCCCACCCCTCAGGTGGGAACACATAGTGGTAGCTCTACCAGGACTGCATGGAGTGGGGAGAACTTCTCGAAGAAACCAGAAGGAGGGAGATGGAAATGCAGGTTAAGCCAACAAAAGCTTTGATGATCATTGTCCACTTCATAAATAGTAGGAAGAAAAAAGACAGAAAAGACATGGTTTTCTTCCTCAGTGACCTTCTCTTCTTGCAGGGGAAACATGATGTTTAAGTGAGCTCCCTGATACCAGGTCTTGGGTTGGGAGTGGAGGACGCCTGTGGACACACAGGTGCTTTAGACACTGTCCCAACTTCTCCTAGGATGCCCACAATCTGGTAGCAGGGACAGAGAAGGAAATCCATGAGAACAAAACCTCTCAGGGCCCATGAAACTTAAAACTTAACTTGTTTAACTGTCCTAATTTACAGCAGGGAGATCCACCCAGAGAGGGGTGACTCACGCAGTGTCACACTGCCCAGCCAGGACTACTATCTTTCTTACTTGGTCAGCTCTTAAAACGGCTTCATGGTAGAGGAGCCCATGATATATATGTAAGGGCCCTGAGTTCAAGTCCCTGGCTGCCCACTACCTCCCTGGGGGATCATGGGTGTTTGCCTAAATTCTCTGAACCTCGGTTTTCTCGGCTGTACAATGGAACCAGTAGCCTCTGCTTTGGCTCCCTCCCTTGCCTGTTGTGAGGCAATAGCCACAAGCACTTTTCATGTCCTGCATGGGATAGTGGTTCCTGAGATGCACTGATTGATTGCCCACTCTATTCCAGGGACAGCGTGTGTACTGGGAGCTGGAGTAGCAGGGTGAACATAACAGAGGGTCCCTGCCCTCATGTAGCACACAGTGTGGTAAGGGATCAAATCTTAATAATGAACACTTCATACAAATGGGGGTATGGTTGTTAAAGGGAAAAAAAGAGTACATATCCAAGGAACCCAGTAGATTCTAGGGATCTGGGAGAGGTGCCATGAAGGCTTAAGCTGAGATCTGACAAGAGAGGAAGCATTAACTAGTGAAAGAAGGCAGGGAAGAGCATTACAGTCAGAGGGAACAGCACATGCAGAAGTCCTGTGGCAGGAGAGCAGGTTGAAGGCACAAAAGAGGCAGAGTGAGAGGGATAGGGACATGAGAAGTGGGAGAGGTGGGCAGGGTTCTGCAGATCACAGAGAGTTTGAATTGTCTCCTTAGACCCCTGAAAAGCCATGGAGGGAATTAAAGAGGGAGTAATGTGATCAGATTTTTTTAATCAAGATTCCTCTAGCTGCTGGGTAGAGAACACAGTAGAAGGAAGGCAGGGGCTGAAGGGAGACCCACCAGCAAGGGGGCTATGGAGGGCTGGAGAAGTGTCTAGCTCCAAGGGCAGTGGAAACCAGGAGCCAAGGCCCCAGGGGAACTTGGGGCTGGAGACCCCAAGGCAGGGGACACTGAGGGCCATCCTGCTTCCCTCAGTCCATCCATTAGCCCCCCAGCCCCCGTCTCTTTTCCTCCTAGTCCAGCCCTTGCTTGTTATTGCAGGATTGACTCCATGGATGACTCATCCAAGAGTTGGCTTTCTCGTTCCAGCCATGTCCCCGTCCCTGGCCACTTGGAGCTCCTCAGGCCCTGCAGACCTCGCCCCTCACCATCTGGGGAGGCAGCCAAGAGCCCCCCAGCTGAGGGGAGGTCCAAGGCCTCCCAGGACCACCTCCTCTGGGAAGTCCTGCCTGGTGGCCCCAGACGATCTTCCCCGCTCTTCTCAGCAGCACCTGTCTTTTCATTCATCCCTCAGGAGCTCACTTTCTGGTAAAGGAAGCAGGAAAGTGCTGGAATGGAGCTGTGGACACAAATATGCTAGAAGCCTAGAGGAGGGAACCAGTAACACCCCCTAGAGGTGGGGTCCAAGGAGTTTTCCCAGAGGAGGGACACTGGCACCGGGGTTGTGAAGGAAGAATAGGAGTTCACTGTGGGGAGAAAGAAATAGGGTGTGCAGGGGCTGATGGCAGGTAGTATCTATAATGTGTGAAAGGGGCCCCATGCATTCAAATGTTTGTGATGAATAAATGAATGTTTGGGAAGAACATTGAGAAAATTCAATGTGGCTGCAAACTGGTGGCATATGAGCCAAACCAGGCAAACAGAAGGTTTAAAAAAAAACAAAGCAAATCAGTTGTCAGTGTCTAAAAATAAGGAGGCTTTACATAAACTTCTGAAGCTGGGCAGCAACCTCTCCCTTCGCTAAGGCACTTGGTAGGCAGCTCACCAGAGCCCTCACCTGGTTCACTTTACTTGTTCATGCTACTTCCTGGACCCTGCAGACTTCTGAGTTTGCACCCCTGATCCAGATAATATGCTTTTTTCAAGGTTCTGGACTATGAGCTGCTCACAAGGCCAGGCACACAACAGGTGCTCAATTAATGTTTGCTAGCTAGGTGGATGGATAGCATGGTGATTCTAAAACATGCCCACGAACTTCTTTCTTTTTTAAAAATATTTATTTTTTATTTTTGGCTGCATTGGGTCTTCATTGCTGTGCCCGGGCTTTCTCTAGTTGTGGCAAGCGGGGACTACTCTTCGTTGTTGTGCGTGGGCTTCTCATTGCGGTGGCTTCTCTTGTCACAGAGCATGGGCTCTAGGCGTGCGGGCTTCAGTAGTTGTGGCACGTGGGCTCAGTAGTTGCGGCTTGCGGACTCTAGGGTGCAGGCACAGTAGTTGTGCACAGCCTTAGTTGCTCTGCTGCATGTGGGATCTTCCTGGACCAGGGCTCGAGCCTGTTTCCCCTGCATTGGCAGGCGGATTCTTAACCACTGAGCCACCAGGGAAGTCTCCACGAATTTCTTAACACTCCTCCTTTCACAAAGTGGAGCCCCCTTCAGTGTGGGCTGGATCTAGAGACTTACCCTGAAAGAATCAAATGTGGAGGAAGTGACGGTGTGTGACTTCTGAGACTAGGTCATAAAAGACATTGTGGCTTCTACCTTGCTGTCTCTTGGATCATTTGCTGTGGGGGAAGCCAGCCACGATGTTGTTGGGACACTCAAGAGGCTCTACAGAAACACCCATGTGTCGAGGGACTGAGGACTTCTGTCAATAACCATGTTGCTCAACTTAGCAGCTATGCAAGCAAGCCATCTTGGAAGTGGACCTTCCAGCCCGACAAGCCTTTGGGTGGCTGCAGCCCCAGCTGACAACTTGATTGCAAGCTCATGAGAGACCCTGAGCTAGAACTACCCAGCTAAGCTGCTTCCAAACTCCTGATCCACAGAAACTATGTAAGAAAATAAATTTTTGTTTCAAATGCTGAGCTGGAGGTAATTTGTTGTGCACCTACCTAATATAGATGGATGGATGGATGAACGAATGAAGGGATAAATGGATGGATGGATGGATGGATGAGAGGATGGGTGGATATAAGGTATGTAGGGAGGGAGGGAGATTCTATTCAGAAAGTGAGTAGGGGTGAGATCCGAACTAGAAAGCCAAAAAAAGTTCGTAACGCAGGAGTGCCATAGTCATCTCCAAGTTTTAGGCGTGTCACACAGGCAGCCAGGTAGGGGAGGATGGAGTGGAAGAGCCTTAAGTCTGAGAGGTAAGCAAGAGGCTGTGTCAATCATCCTGGGGAGACTGGGTGCCCTGTGTCTCCAAATCCAGCTTCCTCGGAACGCAATCCCACCCAGTCTTTTGCACCCTGAGGTCCTGGCTTCATCATTCCTCGGCCCCAGCTGGCCCTCTGATTTGTGGAGGAGGTCAAGACTTCAGCATTTCTCAGAGGCCTAGTCATATGCTCTTCACTCAGAGTCTTCTTTGTGTGGAGGAAGCAGTTTCTCCCTTGCCTGGTGGGGGGCTGAGGGTAGGGTCAGTGGCCTTCAGGAACCAGAGAGGGGGAGTGAGGGGTTGCGATCCTCTGTGGAGACCCCACTGGCCCTGGGCGTGATGGGAGCCATGACCACCAACCAAACATGGGGTTAGGTCAACCCTGAAATCCAGTCTACTGGGGTTGTTTGAAATGGCCCAGCACTTCTGGGGAAATGTATATATGAAAGGGACTGACACATATGAGAAGTTTAAATGCAAATCAGACTGCACTGAGATGCCATTTCTCATCCATCCAACTGGCAAAAGTTCAAAAGCTTGACAACACGTGTTGATGAGCCTTTGAGCAAATAAGGACTCTCATATATCCTTGGTGGGAATTTGGTAATATCAGCAGAATGATGCGCTGTACCCTCTGACCCAGGATTCTTACTTCTAGGATTTATTCTAAAGCTATAATTACACAAATATTTTATTTATTTATTTATTTATTTTTACACAAATATTTTAAAACTTACATACAAGATTATTCACTGAGGTATTATTTGTAATAGCAAAATGAATTTTGGTACCATACAACGAATGTTATGCAGCCATAAAAGCTGGGAGGAAGATCTCTATGAACCTGTAGGGAGTGATTTAAAACATACATTGTTAAACCAAAAGATAAAATAAAAGCAAGTGTAAAGGATTATGTATAGTATGCTACATTTCATGTAAGAAAAAAAATTTTAATTATATATTTCCGCATGTATTTATTTATTTGATCACGCAAAAGAAACCCAGGAAGGATAAATCAGAAACTTATTATTGGGTTGGCCAAAAAGTTCATTTGGGTTTTTTGGAAAAAGCCAAACAAACTTTTTGGCCAACCACAAATGGTTACTCATAAGGAGTTTGTGGCAATGCAGTAGAGAATAAAGAGATGGGAGTGAGACTTCTCTGAATATATTTTTATACAGTTTTGATTTTTTAACCATGTAAACAATTTACATTTTCAAAAATAAATGAGAAGATGAAAATCTAGACCCTAAGCTTAAAAAAAAGAGAAAAAAATGAGATTAATTGTATGTCAAATTCATAATATAGGGGCTTCCCTGGTAGCGCAGTGGTTGAGAGTCCGCCTGCCGATGCAGGGGACACGGGTTCGTGCCCCGGTCCGGGAGGATCCCACACGTCGCGGAGCGGCTGGGCCCGTGAGCCATGGCTGCTGAGCCTGTGGGTCCAGAGCCTGTGCTCCGCAATGGGAGAGGCCACAACAGTGAGAGGCCCGCGTACCACAAAAAAAAAAAAATTCATAATATAACCACACAAAGAAAACAATTAATTTAAGTAAGTTTGGCCACAAAACTCTTATTCCTAGATTATTAGTGGGATATATTCTAAGAACAAAGAGAACTACAAAGAAACTTTAATTAACAGTACTTGGCAAAGGTATTGGTGTTATAATTCTGAAACTACTATCTCTGTTGTCTGATAGAAGAAATGAGTAAATATATTGACGATTTGGCAACCTGGGTTCTCACTACGGGAAATGAAAGTTTAAAATATGGAACAGAGGAAGGGTCTGTGGCTATGAGTTTTATTTGGAGACATCGGTGTGAGCTCCTGCTTTACACACACACACATATTCTCTAGCTCTGCCCACTGAGAGGGCTAGGGAACACTGCCATAGCATTTAGCATACCCAGTGCTCAGATCTTGGCTCCTAAATACCATTCCCCACTAAAGGAGACCCACATTCTTAGAGAAATGGCTGATTCCAGGATTGTGCAGGGAAAGTATGAGGTGAACCTAAAATGTCTTGTGTCGGGAAGCAAGGAAGTCTTCAAAGAATGGTGAAACGAAGTGAAAGGAGCTGGCTTAAAAGGACTTCCATCAGCCAAAGTTCAGACAATTTGACCATCAGAAGAAGAATGGTGTGGGTTTCTCACTATTGGAGTGAGAAGTTACAGACAAGCAAGGGACTAGACTGATCCATGTGGTAATGGATTAGAGCTGGAGACCGTGTGAACTCATCATGCTTAGCTTAACGTAGATACAGATGTAGATAGATTGGTAGATTGATAGATACATATAAAAATATGTACGGATATGTGTGTACACAGAAGTTAGCCTATACACACTTATTTCTTTGCTCCATCAGCTGAGAGGGCTTAGAAGCAACAACACCCCAGTAGCAATGAGCCCACCTAGCATCCACAACTTGGTTTCTAATACCATTCTCCAATAAAAGAACCAGGGCTCCTTGGAAAAGTGGCTTATTCTAGGACTGGGATAGGAATACACAAGATGAGCCTGGATCATCTTGCAGTGCCAGAAAGTAAGGAAGTGCTAAAAAACAAACAAAACCCACAATGATGGCAGCATGTCAAAGGGACACAGGAGGGCTTCCCTGGTGGCGCAGTGGTTGCGAGTCCGCCTGCTGATGCAGGGGACACGGGTTCGTGCCCCGGTCCGGGAAGATCCCACATGCCGCAGAGCGGCTGGGCCCGTGAGCCATGGCCGCTGAGCCTGCGCGTCCGGAGCCTGTGCTCCGCAACGGGAGAGGCCACAACAGTGAGAGGCCCGCGTACTGCAAAAAAAAAAAAAGGGTCACAGGAACCAACTGAAAGAGCTTCTAATGACCAAAGCTGGGACAATTTGAGCAAGAAAATAAAGCATTATACTGATATAAATAAATGAGTAGATAAATAAGTGGGAGAAAATAGATAAATCTCCTTGCAGAAGAATTCCAAATAATTTCTGTAGATACACCACCTTCAAGGAGATGGAGCATAACTTGTCACTCCTAAAGTACGGGCTGCACATAGTGACTTCCTTCCAAAGAGCACAGGATGGAAAGGAAAAAAAAGAGTAACTTACCTGGAGAAACCTGACAAACACTACCTCAGCCAGGGGATCAAGGTCGACAACAACAGTGATAAATCCTGTCGGTAGTAAATACTCTTCGTATGTGGGCAAGGTAAGGTAATTGAGGTACAAACTGCCTTAGACAGCCTCGATTCTGTTCCCACCTACCTTGCAAAAATACCCAGAGAGGGCAATAGTCTTCTCCAAGGACACACAGAGTGTCCATGGCAGATCAAGATTCAAACCCTCTACCCTGACCTCTAGCACAGGAATCTACCCCCAAATTCCAGAGTGCTGGAAATGGGAGGCACACAACAGGCCTATTTACAATATTACCCAAGCTGCCACTATGGGGACACCCATTTCACAGAGAAGGTAAGTGGGGCTCGAGGGGCTGGTAGAATTTCTCCCGCATCACCTTGGAGTGGCAGAGCTGCAAAAAAATAGGATGTGGGGCTTCCCAAGTTATGTATGCCCCCAACAGCCACAGCTTGGCCTGATTTACCTTCATCCGTGGAATTCTCAGCCCTAAAATGTCTCCTTCCCCAAATCTCTGGCTCTTTCCCCCTCTTTTCTCATGAGAACGCCCCTTCCCCTTGTGGCCCCACTTCAAGGCTTTAGGGCCACCCAAGGACACCCCAGGCCTCTCGCTGGGGTGAAAAGGCCTGGGCAGTGCGAAAAAACTGGGCAGATGGTGCTACGGCAATGGCCACAGGGAGGGGGCCAGGGTCATCCTGCGGCCTCTTCCAACCAGCCAGCCAAGAACTTAGCTCCTAATGAAAGGGCTAAATTGTCCTGTGCAGCTGTGCTTGTTTTTTCCTCCTCTTTCAATCTGCAAGGCTGATAGGAGAGAGGGGAAGGTCTCTTTCTTCCTGCCTGTGTTCTACCCCCCACCCCCAGGGAATCCCCCAGGACTATTCTACAAGGGCTATCAAGTGCCGCTTTCCCTTTCTGGTTTCTTGTCAAAGCAGAGTCTCAGGTCTGCAGAGTGAGAAGGGGGTCTCAGAAGCCATGGTGTCCAGCTGTCGCCACATCAGAATGACCCATGGGGTATATTACACGTAGAAGTCCCTTTCTTCTCCAGAATCGGGACCTCCAGGGCTGGAACTGGAAATTGTATATTTTCATAAACACAGCTGGTTGGTGAGACACCTGGTTTCACAGATTGAGAAAAACTGAGGTCCACAGAGAGTTGTGGACTTGCTCACAGTCACAGAGTGATTTTTATGGCTAGACCCAAGCCAACTCACTCATTCAGTCAGTCATAAAAGCATTCATGGGCTTCCCTGGTGGCGCAGTGGTTGAGAGTCCGCCTGCTGATGCAGGGGACGTGGGTTTGTGCCCCGGTCCGGGAAGATCCCACATGCCGCGGAGCAGCTGGGCCCATGAGCCATGGCCGCTGAGCCTGCGCATCCGGAGCCTGTGCTCCGCAACGGGAGAGGCCACAGCAGTGAGAGGCCCGCATACAGCAAAAAATAAATGAATAAATAAAAGCATTCACTCAGCGCTGACTCTACCAGACTATATGTTAAGGATTTACCAGAAAGAAGGTTTGCTAACAAGATGCTCACAATAAGCAAACAAGCAACAAACGGGTCCTTCAAAAGCACAATGATAAGTCTGACCATTGAGATGTCCAAGATACTGCAGGAGCCCAGGAAAGGGTACTTAACCAGGCAAAGGAGCAGTAATCAGGGAAGGCTGCCTGGAGGAGGTGATAACCCAAGCAGACTCTTCAAGGAATCCTATGAAATATCTATGTAGTGGAGGAAAGGCCCTCCAGGAAGGTGGATCAGCATGAGTAAAGGCTTGGAGGTGATTAAACAGCATGTTGTGCTTGGGCAGCCAAAAGCAGTTCAGTGTTGCTGAAGCCCAAAATCTGAGGGAGGAAGAAGTAGAATTTCACTCACTGCTTCTATCTATTGAGTGCTTGCTGTATGCTGGACCTTTTTCAGGCACTGGGTTTGGGCACAGTGAACAAAGTGGACAAAATCTTTGCCCTCGTGGGACTTACATTCTAGTGGGAAGGAGAGAAAAACACAAACTGGTAAGCAAACAAACAAATAACATGCATGAGGTGATAAGTGCTGAGGAGGAATATGAAGTAGGGTAAGAGGCTGGGGTTTCCTGTTTCATGAGGGGCAGACAGGAAGGCCTCCTGGAGAAAATGGCCATTAGTGGAGACTTAAAGGAAACAAGGCAGTGAGTCATAAAGTATCTGAGTGGAATGTGTTCTAAGAAGAGGGAGTAGCAAGTGCAAATGTCCTGAGGCAGGAGTGAGATGGAGAAATGTTGGTGGGCGTCAATTCAAGGAGGAACTTATGCAACATGTTAAGAATTTTGTTTTTCTTCATTATGGAAAGTATAAGTCAGCAAAAGATTTAAGCAGAGGAGGGGACAAAGTCAAACGTGAACTTTAAAGTTCCTTCTGACTGTCATTTAGAGAATGGAGCAGATGGCAGCAGGAAGACCAGTGAGGAGGCTGCTATGGCTGTCGAGGTGGGAGGAGATGGTGGCCTGGACTGAGGGGGTTGATGAGGAAGAGAAAAGAAATGCTGAACTAACTCTCCAACAAGCAAAATCGACAAGGCTGGATTGGTTGCTATTGTAGGGAGAGAAGGAGGTGTCCAGGATGGCATGAGGTTATAGGTGGGAGGCATGACCATCTCTTAGTTGGAGGCATACTTGGACCTGGACGAGCAGGACTGGGGAAAAAGATACATTTAATTTTTAACTCCTGAGCCTGGGGTTCCTGTGGGATGCCCCTGTCCAGAGGGAGGATGATGTAGGGCTCTAGAGGGATCTGAGACAGAGATGGGGGTTGGGGAGTTGGCAGCATAACGAGGGGCTGGGGAGAGGCTGGACAGATGGGTCATTTGAGATGGTTCATGAACGTTGAATGGGAAGGAAAGGGGGCCTAGAACAGAACCCCAGGAAGCCCCAGCGTTTAAGGAGTGGAACAGACACCCACAAGGGAATAAGAACCAGGGAGCTGGGACCCAAGGAAGTGAGGAGAGAGTCTTTTGGGTGAAGCCAGGGGATGCTTCAACGGGAGAAAGACAGGCTGTGTTAAGGGCTCTCAGAGACACATTCAATCAGGGACTAAAATATGCCCATGGGATCTTTGTCAGGCATTAAACAGAATGGCGCTCCTCTCAATGGGCTGATGCGGAGCTGTCTTCAAGACTGTATTCATTACCTACTGCTGGGTAACAAATGACTGACAACTCAGCAGCTTAAAGCAACAGTGAACATTTATGGTGTCTCACAGTTGCTGCGGATCAGGAATTTGGGAAGGTTTAGCTGCCCTGTTCTGGCTCAGAGTCTCTCACGAGGTTGCAGTCAAGATGGCGGCCAGGGCTACAGTTATCTGAAGGCTCGACTGGGGCTGACAGACCTGCTTCCAAGATGGCGCACTTACATGGCTGATGAGTTGGTGCTGCCTGCTGTCAGGAGGCTCCGTTCCTCACCCCGCGGGCCTCTCCACGGGGCTGCTTGAGCAGCCTCACAACGTGGCGACTGCTTCCTCCCCCAGCAAGTGATCCAAGAGAGCACGTGGAAGCCACAATATCTTATGACCTCACCTCAGAAGTCACACACTGTTATTTCCACAATATCCTATCGTAGTCAGTCCTATTCAGTGTGGGAGGGGACTCTACATAAAGGCAGGGGTCACTGGGGGTCATCTTCGAGGCTGGCTCCACAAGATGAAGACAGTAAGACCATCAAGTGCCCAGCAGCACGTTGGGTACACGATGATTTGTGGAAGTCTTTCAAAGGCCACCCGTCTACATAAGCATGTGATGCTTATTTCATAGAATATTTCTGGGCAGATATGCTTCTCACTGTTTAATCCCTTTGTATATTTTACATGTTTCCCCTATTCTAATAAATACATTTTAAACAATAATTATCAGGTGACTGGAAGAAGTGTCCATTGAGTTTGGAAAGGAGTTCTTTCATTCCTTCAAACAACAGACACTTGTACTGAGTTCCTACTGCGTGTCAGGCATTGCTCTTGGCATTGGGAACAGTGAAGTGAGCAAAACAAAGTTCTTGTTGTCAGCTGATTTGTTTGCTAGGGCCACCATAACGAACCATTACAGACTGCAGAGCTAAAAAAACAGAAATTTATTTTCTCACAGCTCTGAAAAATCAAGGTGTCAGCAAGGTTGGTTCCTCCCGAGGGCTCTGAGAGAAGAATCCATTGCAGGCCTCTCTCCCTGGTTTATGAATGGCCATCTTCATGTTCCAAAACCTTTTCCCTGTGTTTATGTGTGTCCAGATTTCCCCCTTTTTATAAGGACACCCATCATATTGGATTAGGGCCCCCTCTCATGACTTTATTTTAACGTGATTACCTCTCTAAAGACTGTATCGCCAAATAAGGCCACGTTGCGAGGTACTGGGAGACAGAACTCCAACGTATGAATTTGGAGGGAACACTATTCAGCTCATAGCATCACCTTATGATCTAGTGAGAGAGACAGATGATAAGCCAATAAGCATATGATTCCTCAGGAGGTGAGGGGTGTAATGGAGAGAGAGACAGCAGCACTAGGGATGAGTAGGCCAAGGGAAAGGTGTGGCTCTTATCTGTGGGATGGAAGGTTCCAGGGGCTGGGTGGGGAGGGGTGGCCTGAGGGCAGGAAGTGGGAGTCTGGGCCAAGGAGACAAATGGGGCTTTGTGGAGGTTTAGCTGAGGAGAGGGTGGAGGATGATAGCTGGAGGGAGGACTGAGATCAAAGGGAAGTTTCATCTAATTTTACGAGGAAGAATTTCATGAGCTGAGAAGACTCAGAAATATTCAGGAGGGCTTCCCTGGTGGCGCAGTGGTTGAGAGTCCACCTGCCGATGCAGGGGACGCGCGTACGTGCCCCGGTCCGGGAAGATCCCACATGCCGCGGAGTGGCTGGGCCCGTGAGCCATGGCCGCTGAGTTTGCGCGTCCGGAGCCTGTGCTCCGCAACGGGAGAGGCCACAGCAGTGAGTGGCCCGCGTACCGCCAAAAAAAAAATTCAGGAAAGTGGGGCAAGACCCCAGGTGGAGAGCTGGGCCTCTTCTGGGAGCTATGAGGAAGTGAGGGAGGGAGTGAAGAGGCGGAGATATCAGCATGAGTGTCAGGGAGGGGAGGGAGGGAGCTGAAGCAGGAGACTTGCTGATGGAGCTGCAGGGTGGGTATGAGGAGAAGGCTGAGGGCTTGGCTGAGGGACACAGGAAGCTTGAGAGTGGTGGCTCCCCAGCCCTCTCTGCCCACAGGCCTCCCTCCCAATCCCCCACCAGCCCCAGCAGCCTCTGTCCTTCCCATTTCCTCCCTGTCTCCCCCAGGACCCTCCAATGACACGGCTGTGGGACACTCCCTCCCCACTGCTGTCCACTCCATCAATGGATGCTGTGTTCTCTCTGACGTTCCCCCCACCATGTGTCCACCGTCACAGGGACCACATGGCCTGGGGTCAGTCAAGGCCATCTCCATCTGGCGGCAGGGAAGCTCTGCCTCCACGTTATGACAATTCGGAAATTCTTAAGAAGCTGTGCGGGGCTTTCCTGGTGGCGCAGTGGTTGAGGGTCTGCCTGCCGATGCAGGGGACACGGGTTCTAGCCCTGGTCTGGAAGGATCCCACATGCCGCGGAGCAACTAGGCCCGTGAGCCACAATTACTGAGCCTGCGCGTCTGGAGCCTGTGCTCCGCAACAAGAGAGGCCGCGATAGTGAGAGGCCCGCGCACCGCGATGAAGAGTGGCCCCCACTTGCCACAACTGGAGAAAGCCCTCGCACAGAAACAAAGACCCAACACAGCCAAAAATAAATAAATAATAATTAAAAATGAATATCTGCTTATAAAGAAAAAAAAGCTGTGCGATGGTTTGTTTTGGGGTTTTTTTGTCTTCAATTTTTATGAGAAGCTGTGTTTTGTCTTTTCACACCCATTGGACTCTGCCCCACCTTTTGAAAACCTTCCAGTGATGCCCTGTTGCTCAGAGGACAGAATCCAAACACTTCAGAGTGGCCTCCAAGGAAGGCCCTGCATGGTTTGGCTTCTTCAGTACTTTTTTTTTTTTTTCCACATCGCGCATGCGGGATCTTAATTCCACGACCAGGGATCGAACCCACGTCTCCTGAAATGGAAGCGCAGAGTCTTTTTTTTTTAAATTTATTTATTTTATTTATTGATTTTTGGCTGTGTTGGGTTTTCGTTGCTGCGCGCGGGCTTTCTCTAGTTGCGGCGAGTGATGGCTACTCTTTGTTGCAGTGCGTGGGCTTCTCATTGCGGTGGCTTCTCTCATTGTGGAGCACAGGCTCTAGGCACGTGGGTTCAGAGTTGTGGTACACGGGCTCTAGAGCGCAGGCTCAGTAGTTGTGGCGCACGGGCTTA
This sequence comes from Pseudorca crassidens, assembly GCF_039906515.1. Taxonomy (NCBI): domain Eukaryota; kingdom Metazoa; phylum Chordata; class Mammalia; order Artiodactyla; family Delphinidae; genus Pseudorca; species Pseudorca crassidens. The sequence goes on from NC_090310.1 coordinate 68,128,627, forward strand.
GCTGCTCCGCAGCATGTGGGATCTTCCTGGACCAGGGCTCGAACCTGTGTCCCCGGCATTGGCAGGCAGATTCTTAACCACTGCGCCACCAGGGAAGTCCCTAAAGTGCAGAGTCTTAACCACTGGACCACCAGGAAAGTCCCTCTGTAGTACTTTTAAAAAACTTTTTCGTTTTGAAGTAATTTCAGGTTTGCAGAAGACTTGCGAAGACAATATAAAGAATTCCAACATACCCTTTGCCTAGGTTCCCCTAATGTTGCCATCCTAGCTCACTATAGTACATTTATCAAAACTAAGAAATTAACGTTGGTGCAACGATGCGTTACTTTTATAATAAATAAAAATGCTTATGGATTTTTCATTTTTATTGTGGAATTACCACAAATACAAAGGCATATATGTGCAGTTTGAAGAATAATGATAGTGCCCTTGAACCCACCAGTCCATTTAAGAAATAGAACCTTACTGTTACCTTGAAGATCTCTGTACGCCCCTCCCCGATCAATTCCCCCGGTCTCAATTATTGTACCCACAGATTTTAATTTATGGAGGTGACTGAGTGACAACTCAGAGAGGCTAACGTCACTGAAAAAAGAATTGATTACTTACACTTTCCAAGGGAAGGGGGTTGCCCCAGGCCACTCAGGGTCACATGAGAAAGACACCTGGGTGATTAGCAGGCAGAAGCAAGGATGTAGGGAGCTTAAGTTCCTTTACAGGGGTTTCCATGGCTGTAGGGGTGGTCTCTAGTTGCCTGGTTAGCTGGATGATTTAGGGCAGGGAAGTATTGGTTTGGTGTGTGAGAGTTAGATGAAGTGGGTAGTAGTGGGTATGGACTCTGGATTCGTTGGTTTGCATGTAAAAAGCACACTCCTGGAGAAACCCTTTGCTATCTCTAAGAATTGGCTACCCTGCAGTGCCATCTCTCTTGGGCCAGCAAGATTTTCAAAATGTCAAAACACCATAAGATAACAGAAAATAAAAATCACAATTAAGGGAGTTCCCTGGTGGTCTAGTGGTTAGGATTCTGGGCTTTCTCTGCTGTGGCCCAGGTTCAATTCCCTGGTCGGGAACTGAGACCCCACAAGCCGCAAGCTGTGCCGCGCCGCGTGGCCAAAACAAAACGAAAACAAAACGATTAATATGCCCCCCCTCCCTCCATGCTCCTGCTGCCTCACCTCGGAAAACCCATTCCCTTGTTTTTCGCTATAGTTTTACTCTTTATATATAATTTCCTAAACAAAATAGTCTTTTGCTTTGTCTGTTTTCAAACTTTATATAAATGGAGTCATACTGAATACATTCCTCTGCGAGTTGCTTCCTCCCAATCCTCCCGAAACCTGCTTTTAAGATTCATCCATGTGAACACAAGCAGCAGACAGTTTCATTTGCCTTCACTGCTGTATAGTACTTCATTGTCTGCATATTACAATGTGTATTGTACAATGCAAATTACAATGTAAGTTTGTTCTATTGTGGATGGATACTTGCATCTTCTCCAGGTTTTCGCGGCGGTTGTTTTTCTGTTGTGAACAACGTTTCTCTGAGTATCCCTGCAGATATTGCTGACATACAGATGTGCTTCTTTTGGGTAAACCTAGCAGTGGAAGGGCACGTACAAATACATTCACGTCAAAGCACAGCATCACGTCAAAGCACAGCATCTTCAGCGTTACTGAGGATAACGGAAAACTGTTTTCCGAAGTTTACATGCCTGCCAGCTCCCCTCAGACCCTCATCGTCTCTTGGTACCATCTGACTTTCAAAATTTTGCCAATCTAGTGGGTATGTAAGGGTATCGGATTGGGTCTTAATCTCGACTTCTTTGATTGATAATCAGGTGTCAGTCCTGACTGTTGGCTTTTCTTTTTGTAATGGAGGTGGCTGACTTAAGCTTTGATTGCCCGGGCATCCACTTCCAAGAGGGCTATCTCAGATAAACACATTGCTGGCCACAGAACTAGGCCACCTGCCCCAACTGAGGCTCTTTTGTTTTAGAGATCTTGGTTGATTTCAGTAATTGACCTTTTGGGCTACTTGTTTTTGGTTGTTTCCTCTTCCTGTGCTTTAAATTCCCACTCCTATGCTTCAAATTTTCCAATAAAGAGTCTGAGAAACCCTAGGTCCCCACCCTTGACCCCAATTAAAGCAGGACCCCAGGCCCTCACCCTCTCTCTCTGCTCGAACCTTGCTGTGTGGCCCTAGGTGTGCTGTGTAACTTCTGGTTCCTGTAAGTAATAAACCTTTATTTTTTCATGCTGAAGGGCATCTTGCAATCATATGAACCACAAGGGCCGGTCCATCCCAAGCACTGTTTACTGATGGGCTGAGACCAGCACACAACAATTAGTAAAGTTGGCTGGATTCTATGATTGCCCTTGCGATTAATCAAGGGGAATGCCCCTTTTACCTGCAACCTTCTTACTAACCACCTGACTCAGGTGGGGACTCCACCTGGGAAAGAGCACCGCTTGCTGGGCTTGTGCACTGCTATGTGCTTTCTTTTTTTCGCGGTACGCGGGCCTCTCACTGCCACGGCCTCTCCCGCCGCGGAGCACAGGCTCCGGACGCGCAGGCTCAGCGGCCATGGCTCACGGGCCCAGCCGCTCCGCGGCATGTGGGATCCTCCCGGACCGGGGCACGAATCCGCGCCCCCTGCATCGGCAGGCGGACCCTCAACCGCTGCGTCACCAGGGAAGCCCTGCTATGTGCTTTTGCATATTGCTTCTGTGGTGTGTTGCCTGCAGTATCCAACCCAAAAGGTAACGGCCGCCATAATAATCCAACGATCTCCCCAGAGCAGCGTGATCAAGGACATATGGTTTAAAGAGACAATTAGACAACTGATTATAAAGGCTTTAATTGACTATAAATGTGCATAAGGGTCCTCCACGTCTCAAGACTAAGGGGAGCTAAGGAGGGTGGATTGGATCACAAGGCTATTGTCACTGCCCAGGGAGAGGCTCTGGGCTAAAGGCACCAAGAAAAAGTAAGGAGGACAAAGAGGGTGGGAGACCTCAGCCTGCAACCACTGAGCCAGTGGGTTGTGCCTGGACTACGTGTCCTACCCCAGGAGTCAAATAGCCTTGCAACCGGAAACCAATGGGAACACCAGAGGGAAGATACAACAGAGGCCTATGGTCTCTGTGTCACCATTTCACTCACAACTGTTGCTCTTCAGTTTACTACGGATTCAATCCCTGGCGTGATGTTGCTGGCAAAAGCCAATCCCTAAGAGGTCTCTTGGGATACCCTAGGGGGAAAAAAAGAAGTGAAAGGGCTCACAGTGATGTCATCCAAAATTTGCCAGTAACAACACAAAAGATTAAGGTAACAGGAGAAATCAAGAGGTAGACACTGAGATCAGAAGCTGTACCTTAATCAAAATTAAAACCTTTCTTAAAGATTTGACGCAACAAGAAGGAGGGAGAGAATCTAATTGGCTATTGTAGGTTTTTATTTGTTTGTCCGAAATGGGCTCCAGATTATTTTTCATGGCTGCCAACATGCATCAACTGGCTTGTATCTCTGAGGACCCTAAATTCCATAATCTTCTTAAAGATCCGTCCGGGCTACACGCTCATTGTCTTCAAGATACCACAGATCCTAAGTCCCCTCGGCTTTCCCTTGAATGGGGCATAACTAAAACACACACCTCGCTAGGGGTCCCTGCCACCAAGGGAAAAGCTGGCAGGGTTACTGAGGCCTCCAGTGAGGATCACTGCTAAGGCTCACAGTGAATGAAAAACATTAAGATGAGACCTATCTCCTGGTGCACAAAGTTGACCTGGTCCAATGGGTTTATCATTTCCGTGACCACTGTGAGGCAAAAGACCCCCTCTTCACTTCCAACCCTGAAGAGGCCCCATCTGACCTTGAATCGAAGGAATTATTTTTACAGGGGTCTTCCCTAATTGCAGGGCAATGCTACTACATTTTATTGGGACTGTCAAAACCATCCAAAGGACACTAAAACTTCTAGAAGAAAACTTACATTCTTTCTCTGTCTCTTGAAGATATAAATCTCCCCATGTCTTTGAAATTTAAAACCCCAAGAGGTAATTTAAGATCAGAAGTGGATCGACACAGTTCAAACCCGTGTTGTTCAAGGGTCAACTGTACTTTTTTTTCTCACTACCTGATCCCTCCAGCATTTAGAAACTCTCATCGAGTATTCTTACATTCATAGCAGTATAGTTATTTGCATTCGTTCAATAAGAATCTGTTCTCCTTGTGACAGGATACAATTTGAATCATTGGTTATATTACCAAGGCTTTGGCTGGAACATCGTATTTGAGAATGTGCATAAAAATACACATGACCAGGTTGAAGGAACTAAGGCTGACTCTATTGAGCCAGTAAAGCCCAACACCAAGTCTCCCTAAAATTGAGCGCCCTTACTGAGTGTATGATTAATCTCTCTATCCAAAACTTTATGCCCCTCCTTGTCTCCTTTGACCTCAATCCCTTTTTCGTCCCCCCTGACTTCAATCCGGTGCTAACCAAACACTAATCAAGAAGGGTCAGATGACTAAGATTGCTGTGGTCAATAACATCGTTAATGTACTAAACTTGCCATTATAGTATCATCATTAATATACAAATTCGGTTTGTTTCTCCAGGGCAAGATGAACTAACAGACCCCCAAGCCATGGACCACCTGACCTGAGAATTGTAAACCAAAGACATCCTGACTTCCAAAACTATGATTAAGAAATGTTACAGAAATGTCCCAACATGATGTTTAATCCCAGTTTCTTTGTTCTTCCCCTTTAATACATCTCTAACTCAAAGACCAAGTTGGAGTGGATCTGAGACTTGTCTCCCGCTCCCTTGCTTGGTGCCTGACAAATAAACCCTTATTTTGTTGCAAACACTCACTGTTAAGAGTTTGGCTTTCTGCACCAGGGGCACATGAGCCCTTGCCCAGTAACAGCCCCTTGGAAAATCAGCCTGGCACCTTTCTTATAGGGTTTCTGGCAGCCTTACCAAGTGGGTAAGAAAGGTCACTTCCTGGCAGGCCCAGGAACCTCAGGATATTTGGGAGACCTCGAGAAGAGAGGAATTCATCTAAATCTATAGGTATTGCAGGCAAAGTCTGATGGTAAATGTTTGGCTTGGCCTCCTAGCCTTTAAAAGTGCAATCTAAGATTCCTCAGACATAAAAGAGTCTGTATGGTCTGTATGGTCCATCACTATTCTTGCTGCACTTATGTGAATAATAAGGCCAAGTTTAATGAGACTAGATTTCTTTTGTGAACAAATTAGTCTTACTTTGATTGTCTCTGATAGAAAAAGGGGTGACCGTAGAGAAAAAAATGATGTTTCAGTAGAAACTATAATACACGCTTGTGGATACTAGATTCTAGTTCTGTTAGTGGTCTTTGTGGTTTTGTTTTCTACCTGTAAACTGGAATGGATACTGAACCCTTTTCATTTCCTCTGATATCTGGCTCCAACTCTCCAAACTAATGTTTCCAATTTTTCTCCCCCTTTCTGACTTGGAACCACTGAGAACTAAAACTGCCCTTTCCCAAAGTCGCAAAAGCTGAAGTGGAACAACTTGAAATAAACTTCAGAGAAATCACCACACCAGCTCGTAGATGGTTGATCTTCATGTCTGTTGCTATGTGGGCCCCTCAGAACCATCACCAGAGGCATTCAAACTGCAAACCAGGAAAATCTGTCAGATCACCACCGCCTGCCCTCATTCCATCTGAAGATGCTTCAAGCTCAGCATCTAGAAATCTTCTCTACTGGGTGCCTTCAAAACTCAGAATCTTTCGTTTCCATAGAAATGCCTCTCATGCAAGTACTTGCACCATGTTGGCCTAACTTGGAGAACTCACCTGCATCACAGCCAACTGAAGACACAACCCTTTAACTGAAGCAACCTATTGTCAGGACTAAGAGACTGATTCAATTAGATAATGGAGCAATCTACCAAATCAGGACAGGTTCAAACCTACTTATAGCAAATGGCCCAAGATGTTAAAATATTTCATAAAACTACTCAAATCTTTGAACAGATTGCTAGGGCTCCCAGATCACTGAGTTAGTTCCATCACGAGGCCCTTCAAGTTTGAGAAAATGGCCACGAACTGGATTTCAGACTATTGGCTGTATAATTATTGTAGAATTTGCTACTATAATCCTATTTAGGTGTGTAATTTCTGGGTTGAAACATGCCCTACCCCTGACTTTTAGCATCCAGCTATCCAGGCAGTTAGTAGACTCATTGTTGACTCTGCTGCCTCCACATCACAGGGTAGATTGTAGTGTAAACCTTGACAGCTGGCTTTTCCTTTTGTAATGGAAGTGCCCGAGCCTCCACTTCAAAGAGGGCTATCTTGAATAAACAACTAGGTAAACAGCAAGGCCCACATCCCCCACTGAGGCTCCTTTGTTTTAGAGATCCTGGTTAATTTCAATAATTGACCATATGGACCACTTGTTTTTTCTCTTCCTGCACTTTACATTCCGGCTCTTATGTTTTAAATTCACCAATAGAGAGAGAGCCCAGGAAACCTGAAGCCCCCACCCTCTACCCCAATAAAAGCAGAACCCCAGGCCCTCACATGTGTTCTCTCTTGCTACTTGCAGCCTTGCTGTGTGGACCCAGGTGTGCTGTGTACTTTCAGATCCTGTAAGTAATAAACCTTTATTTTCTCAAAGTTTCCTGATGGTTATTTCTGAAGGACATCTTGTAATCATAATAAGAACCACAAAGGCCGGTCCAACCACATTGCTTATTGATAGACTGAGATGAGCACAAAACAGGTGGAGTGTCTTTTCTCATGTTTATGGATCATTTCTGCTTCTTTTTTGAAATTTCTGTTCATATTTTTGCTCACTTTCTATTGTGTTATTTATTAGTCTCTTTCTTATTGATTCATAGGTGTTTTTACATATTATAGTTGCTACTCTTTGGTTAGTTATGTGTGTTGCAAATATAGCAGATTGTGACTTGTCTTTTCATTCTCTTAATGGGGTCTTTTGATGAATGGAAGTTCTCAATTTTCATGTAGTCAAACTTATCATATATTTCCTTTACGGTTTCAACCTTTTGTATCTTGTTTTTAAAAGCTTTGGTTAAAGAATCTTTCCATAAAGATGCTCTCCTGCATTTTATTCTAAAGTTGTAAGCGTTACCACTACATTTAAATTCCTAATTCATCTGGAATGGGTTTTTCGTATATGGCGTGAGGTAGGGAATCATTTTCATTTTCTTTGTTATGAAGAGCCGATTATTCTGGCACTTTACTGGAAAGACCAATATTTCCTTCTGCATTTGCAAGGCAGGTTGTGTTGTATACCAACTTTTCATATATGCATGAGGAAAAAAAAGTGTTAAGGAAAAAGTAGAATGGAATAAAGTGGCGTGCAAGTCTTCATCCCAGCAAGTCCACGTCTAGGAATTTATCCTAAAGGAATAACTATAAATGCAAAAGAACACTTAGCTCAAGGATGTTGTTCATAAGACCTAAAAAAAAAAAAAAAAGGAAACTATCTACTTGCATATCCAACATATTAAACAAGAGGGGATTAACATATTAAACAAGAGGGGATTGTTTAAATATATTATGGTACATCCATGCATTGGAACACTGTATAGTAATCTAAAAAGATGTGGTAGGTTTCAATGTGGTGACCTATGTTGACTGCAAAAAAAATGCACCACCTGAAAGTTGAGAATCATGTTTTATTTGGCAGACTTGCTGAGGACTTAAGCCCCGGAGGCAGCCTCTCAGCTCTGAGGGACGGCTCTGAAGAGGGAAGGGAGAAGCCAGGATATATAGGAGATTTTGCAACAAAAACCAGGTAGTCAGAACATCAAAAGATTACTGTTAATTAAAGAAAAAAAAACATCTCAACTTAATGAATTTAGTGCTTTTGTATGTATGGGAAGATGCAAGAGTCTGGGTTCATTGAAATCATTCCTTTGATACACACCTTAACTATCTAGGGCCAGTATCCGCTTTTTCTCCACCCTGAAGCCCCTCAGGGTACACAGCTGGGGGCGCTGCAGTGGCTGATGGCTTGCTGGCCACAACCTCCTTTGTTCACTGATACGGCAGGTGACATTTTTTGTTCACACATGGAAAGAAATACTGAGAAAAGCGGACTGTAGAACCACATATATAGTATAATTCTCTTTGTATAATCTGTTCATAGATACATTTCAAAGAAGGGGAAGAATTTCTGTTAAAATACCGGCAGTTTATGTGTATTGTTCGAGTTTTTCACAGTGCACGTAAATAACACACAATTAGCTTTTCCTATGTTAAAACATAATGTTGCCTATGTTAGTAGGACCCAGAAATCCTACTCCTAGGTTCTTATCCAAGAGAAATAAAAAATTAAACACAAAAGCCTGTATGTGAATGTTTATAGCAGATCCACTCATAATCACCAAAAACTACAAACAGATTCCTTCATCTGGTGAATGGACAAACTGTAATACATCCATACAATGGAATATTACTCAGAAATTAAAAAAAAAACAAAACACTACTATTAGATGGATATACCTCCATGCTCCGTTCTGTAAAAGAAGCGAGGCTCAAAAGGCTATACGCTCCATTTATGACATTTGGGAAAAGGCAAATGTATAGAAAAAGAAAATATCAGGGGTTGCCAGGGTAGGGCTGGGGGGAGGGGCTGACTGCAAAAAGGTACAAAGAAACTTTTGGGGGGGAAGGAACTGTTCTGTATGTTGATTATGTGGTGATTAGACAACTATGGGTTTGTCAAAACTCAGACATAAACACTAAACAGGGTGACTTACTGTATGCAAATTACACCTCAATTAAAAAAGTGCTAAGTATAAAAGGTGATGCGTATAATACCTTTATAAATTAAAACAAGCCAACCACATGAAAGCTAGAAAAAATACGCTGTGTAAGAACATCTAATGATATGGAAAAACATTCCCAACATTGTCAAATGAATATCCATGGCACACAACTAAGTAACAGACTTCCATCTGCTTGTGTGTATATACACAAACGCACACATACACGCACACACTGGTAGGAAGACACACTGCTGGCTCAACACCAGAAATGGTGTCCACGTCTCTCCTAGTGGAGGGGTCACAGCTGATCTTTATTCTCTTTTGCCCCTCCTTTTTTTTTTTTTTTTTTTTTTGCGTTATGCGGGCCTCTCACTGTTGTGGCCTTTCCTGTTGCGGAGCAACAGGCTCCGGACGCGCAGGCTCAGCGGCCATGGCTCACGGGCCCAGCCGCTCCGCAGCATGTGGGATCTTCCCGGACCGGGGCACGAACCGTATCCCCTGCATCGGCAGGCAGACTCTCAACCGCTACGCCACCAGGGAAGCCCTGCCCCTCTTTTTGCTGATTTTCCCACGATGACCACGCTTTGTCCTGGCTCCTTGGAACCACTGGAGTCCAGGAGGCTGGGAGGACACGGCCATTCCACAGCTGGGAAAACAGCAGCCCTCACATGAACCCTGAGCCCCGTCCTGTCAATGTTTATTTTTCCTCCCTGAACAGACAAGGCAGGAGACTGGGACAGGGGGGCAGAACTTCAGACCCTGAAGCCCCCTTCAGTTGCCACAAGGCAGCCTGGCCGTCTCCCAGGCAGGGGCCCTACACCCTGGGCTCTAGTACATGAGGATAAGGTCAAGAGGGTGGGCTCTGGTGTCCCCTGGATCGACTCGCAATTAATCACATATCAACTGTGTGTCCCTGGGCCAGGAAGTCAACTTCTCTGTCCTCCTCTGTAGCATGAGGATAAAGATGGTACCTCCTTCATCAGGATGTCGTGCGTGTATATGAGCACGCACACATGTGCAAAGGGTTTTGAACGATGCCTGGCACCACGTAAGTGCTCGGCAAATGACTAGGAGGATTGCTGTGAAAATCCCGCTGATAGATGTATGTGTATGAGCCTACTGGTCCCATCTCAGGGCATGTGGTGCTCACAGGGTCACTGTCCTGACATCCCCCAAATAATTTTTAAACAACTCATTGTGATTTAGAGCACCCAGAAAGGAATAGGCACAATCTCCTGAGATCCTTCTTAATATTTCCCTCTCAACAGTTCACATCCCTCACCACCATCACTATCATCTCTCTGGAGGTCTCCCTTAATTCAGCCAACAGGCGCCTACTGTGTGCCGGAAGCCAGTCTAGCTACTTAGGAGCAAAACAGGTAAGAATCCTTTTATCCATATGTAGATTACAGAGCCATCCCCCAGAGCTAGCCCTGGAACCTGGTCTTTTCCCTCTTTCTTCCCCCACCCCTGCTTCATCATTTTGCCACTCAGAACCCCCAGATCCCTGCAGCTCCCTCTTCAGAGGGCGGAGGACAGGAAGAAGCTGAGCCAGCCTCTCTTTAGCAGGCAGGGCTCAAGCAGAGCCTGGGCACCTCCAGTCATCAACAGCCATGTCCATTACAGATGGAGATTTCCAGCTCTGGCCGGGCACACAGGAAAGGCTTAGCCATGGTGGCCTCATTTTACAGTGGTCATCTCAACCCCAGTTGTACTGGCAGCAACTTCCAGGACAGAGCCCACTGTTGTTCACTCCTCGGGGAAGGTACACCATGGGGCAAGGCGTGCAGTAGGCTCTTGGTGGCCAACGGGGCCCTGTAGGGCGCCCCATGGACAGATCTCTTTCAGAGACCATGGATGGCTCACGTCAGAATCCACTGATATGCTGGGGAGGTGTGTGGGGCAGGGGGTGGGACTCACCAGCCCAGCCAGGGTTTTCTGTGCACTTACAGAAATCACAGTGCCCCACGCTGGCAGAGCACTCTGCCCCTTTTGAAGACCCCACCTGGCCAGTCTGCCACACGTTTAGTCCTCAAGATACACCCATGAGCTCCAGGGGACAGACAGTGGGTACGGTGGGAGGAGGCCAGGGTTTGGACTTGTCCTCAGCTGCACGCTTAGTAGTGCTGAAGCCTTGACAACCTTCCTGACCCTCAGTGTCATCTTCTATAAAAAATGCAAATGTTAACCCCTTCCTGGGTGGAGAGGATTCAATGAAAGGTGGTACACAGAAGCATTTTGTTAATGTTTGTCTGCCCTTTTCTCTCAGAAAAATCCTCCACCTTCAGACTATCAGACACCCGGGAACAGAACCCAGTACACGGCTTCTCATGGTTCTTATCACCGCGGTCACTGCAGATTCATACATGCGAGCTTGTGTACACCACACACACACACACACACACACGGCAATTATGGATATTCTAACCAGGGATCTTAACTGCAAGCAACAGAAGGCAACTGTGGCTGATTTGAGCAGGAAAAGAAATGTATGGAAAGGATAAAAAATTGCTTCACAGAATCACAGGAATCTCCAGGCCTTTAGTCTGAAGGCAGAGTGAACTTCATTAAAATGAATTGAGAGGCACACATAACATTGTGCCTTTCGCAGAGTTAGTGCTCCATAAATGTTATCTAAGCTAAGAATTACCTTATGCTACACCTCTGCTCAAAATCCTTTAATGGCTCCTACTGTCACCAAGGTAGTCCTGGCCTCGGGCTGTGGTGCAGGTGGGGATGGAGGATCTGAATTCTTTCAAAGGATCTGTGAACACAGATAGTCAGGAAGCGTTGTCTGGAAGCCAGCTCCCATCCCCAAGGAGGGTAAGAAATGCTCTCAACCCCACCTGCTTCCCTGCTCTCGCCACCTTTCCCCCTCCCCTAGGAATTTGGAATTGCTACTCGAATTGGCTGGATTCCAGGACGCTGATGGGTTCTGGTTTGCTGGTGGGCAGGAGTCTCTGGGGCTAAAGGGCCACACACCCAGGTGCCCTTTCTCTGTTCTTTTGCTCTGTGCCTTGTGACCAGTAAGCCAAACCCAAGCTCACTCTGGCTTTCTCCCCCCCCCCCGCCCCCCCTCCACTCTCTCTCCACGCAAGCCAGCCATTGTTGGGATTTCTCCACCAGGCAGTCAGTCAAAGTCTGGGAGGGGACGGGATGAGCCATGGGAAGAGACCCGTCCCCCTGGCGTCTGTGCTCCTGGCAAGGCTAAGCCACTGGCCACTGGTCCAGCTGACAATGAATCAGTACTTGGTTTCTGAGCTTGACAGTCTCTGAGTTCAGCTCCCCAGGTGTAGTGGGGGCCAGGCGGCGGGGAACCGGCAGCACAAGTTTTAGGCGTTTAGAGGTCCCTTTGCCAAACTATCAACTATCACCTGAACATGCCCCTGGCTCCTCATCTCAAATGTCTAAACCCTGAGCTCGAAAAATGAAAATTCATTTAAAAGAGTGGCTAGTGGCCCCCACTTGCCACAACTAGAGAAAGCCATCGCACAGAAATGAAGATCCAACACAGCCCCAAATAAATAAATAAAAATCAGAGAGAACATTTCCCGGCTGTGGTCAGAGGAAGTCCTGACTACTGAATAAAGGCAAGAGATGCAACATTGGTGCCTTTAAACAATAAAAAAATATAAAAAAATAGAGTGGCTAAATCTTTAGTGGTTTTCCTCAACCTCCTGGTTGCAAACATTAACTATCATCATGGAGGACCTTCATACTTGAAAAACTTGGGAGTCAGTGGGCTTTCAGAACAAGACCACAATGTGCCTTGGCTTACCTGTTCCCTCCACCTGGCCTCCCCCCACGGTCCATGGAAAATGCTCAGGGGGCTAAGGGGATGTGTTTCTCAGGGAGTCCTGACATTGCAGAGTCAACTTCATCATGCAACCCAACAGGAAGTGCACCCTCCCCTCTTTTTGAGGCCCTCAACACCCATGTGCCATTCCTCAGTTGTGTGGCCTCAGGCAAGCTACTTAACTTCTCTGAGCCTCAATTTTCTCACCTGTGAAATGGAGCCAGTGATACCTACTTTCAGGGATGGGTGAGGATTATTAAAAGGGAATGTTAGGGTTTCCCTGGTGGCACAGTGCTTGAGAGTCTGCCTGCCGGTGCAGGGGACACGGGTTCGTGCCCCGGTCCGGGAAGATCCCACATGCCGCGGAGCGGCTGGGCCCGTGAGCCATGGCCGCTGAGCCTGTGCGTCCGGAGCCTGTGCTCCACAGCGGGAGAGGCCACAACAGTGAGAGGCCCGCGTACCATAAAATAAAATTAAAAAAAAAAAAAAAGGGGGAATGTTAGCCAAGGGTTTGACATGGTTGCCAGTGTGGTTTAAACCCTCCAAAGAGGGGGCTGCTCTTACGGATGAGGACCCTGGGCCCAGAGAGGAGCAAAGACTCGTCCAAGTTCACATAGCCGCGTAGAGGCAAGCCAGGGCTCAAAGCCAGGCCGTTCCTCACTGGCCCTCCGTGGTCCCAGCCCGCCTGTGTCTCCATCTCCGTGCTCTTACCACTGTTGGGCAGGGCCAGGCCGGCAGCGGTTTGCTCTTTACCGGCCACAGTCCCCCGGGGCTGGCTGAGCACACACCTATTTCCCAATGTGGCTGAGGCGAAATGGTTCTGGGTGCTCCTTGGACATTTGGCAACTGTGTGTCGCTTTACTTCCTGTGATCCGCCGTGGGGCTGGAGGAGGCCCAGCCTGCTAGAGCCAACACTCTCAGCTTCCAGAGCGAGTGGAGAAGCAAGAGCGACACTCTCTCTCCCCTCTGCCCCCTGGGAGAACAGCATGGCTTTCTATTTCCCTTTCCCTCGGCCTTCAGCTCTCCCCAGAAACTGTCCTTCCTGCAAAGCTAATGCCTTCAGACTCAGAAGTGGCCCTCCACCTCTCAACCCCAAGGCTGCCACCCCAGGGCCCAGGTCAATTCTCACCTCCTCCTGGAAGCCTCTGGGGATTGTCAGGCTGAGCTTGTCCTTCTCAGTCTCCATACATTTATTGTCTGGAATTTATGCTCTGGGTTCTGACCCTTCTTTCATTTATTCATTGGTTTTATGAAATGTTTAATTTTTATAAAATTTTAAAGGTTACTTTCCGTTTACAATTATTATAAAATATTGGCTATATTCCCTGTGCTGCACAGTACATCCTTGAGCCTACATTACACCCAATAGTTTGTACCTCCCACTCACCCACCCCTATATTGTCTCCCCACCCCGCACTGGTAACCACTAGTTTGTTCTCATGAGTCTGCTTCTTTTATATTATATTCACTAGTTTGTTGTATTCATTGTGATCTACTCCAGGACTGCACTAGTAATTATAAAAATAATAATAACAATAACAGCACCATGAGAAAGACCTGCCCTCACGTCCAAGACCAGGGTACCCAAAGGGGTCTTTTTCTGAGATTTAAGGCTCAGAAAGAGATTTTTTTTTTTAAACATAACAAGGTAGGGGAGACACCCTCTCAAGAGGTTTTCTCCACGGTACAAAACGTCTGATTGCCTTTTAGATACTACATACCTTGAGGCCTGATGTCCATGAGGTCCTATTCTTCTCCTCCCCTCCACCCCTCGGACCCACCACGAGACCCTTCCTGTTCCTGCATCCCCAATCCACGATCAGAAAATAACTGACAACATACACCAGAAGCCAGACACACAGAGAAGTTGGAACCAGGAGGGAAAGAACAGGAGGACCAGGGGCTGAGGGGGAGGGAGAAGTTTATGGGGCCTCCACTGACAGCAAGGATGACCTCATGGTCACAGCTGAGCATCGAGGCCTGATGAAGAGCTGCCCCTGAAGATGGAGTGTGGGGACAAATGAGGAAACAGGTTCAGCAAGGTTAAGTGACAAGGTCAAACTCACAGAGTGAGTAAGTGGCAAGCTGGAATCTGCCCCCAGATCAGTGAGGTTTCAGCTTCCACTCCTAACTGCCTTGCTGTGCTGGGAGCGGGTGTTCCTCTGCAGAGCGCCTGGCCGAGGAGTGGCGGCTCACAGAGGCCGTGGGAGCCCTGGATTCCTCTCCCTCTGCGCATGTCCAGCCCAAACACAAAGACCCGAGGACCGAGCGCTCAGTATGTTGTGCCCCTAGTGTGTTTTCCTGGGGGCTCCAGGACTCTCCAGCCAGCTAGCCATGAAGGTTAAGTTATGACTATTTGTTGAGCACCTTCTCTATGCAAATTGATCCACACCTGTTATCTCATTTAATCCTCAGAACAACCCCCATGATGGGCATTGTTTCCCCATATTTAAATGAGGAACCCCAATTTCAGAAGGGTCAAATAACTTGACCAGAGCAGGTAGCCTGGCTGGAACTATGAACCCAGGGCTCCAAGCCCAATGAAATTTCCTCTGGAAAAACTCGACATCCTAAGGAGCACGGATTAGAAAGATGGACAGAGCCAGCCCCCGAATTAACCACTCTTGACCCATCCCACCTCTAAACTCCTGCTGAGGTAATATATTTTCCTATGATTTAAGCCATGTTGAGTTGGGATAACAGGAGAGAATTTGAGTGGATGACAGAATTTTTCTATATCCTTATTGTGATCCTGGTTACGTACACATAGCTATATAGGCATTACAATTCATAGAACTAAAAGAAACTATAAGAAGTAAATATGGCATAATATTAAGAT
Organism: Pseudorca crassidens; assembly: GCF_039906515.1. Lineage (NCBI taxonomy): Eukaryota > Metazoa > Chordata > Mammalia > Artiodactyla > Delphinidae > Pseudorca > Pseudorca crassidens. The sequence continues at coordinate 68,144,060 of NC_090310.1, forward strand.
TTTGTAAACCTGGGTAGTCTATTCTTATCTATATGTTTGAAGTATTTTACAGTAATGATAAAAAGACCAAAAAAGAGGAGGAAGAAGAAGAAGAGGAGGAAAAGGAGGAGGAGACATTGGAATAAGCCTGTTTAGACGCAATGGCTGGAGCTGCTGCAACCATCTTGCAACTGTCAATGAAAGATTCATCAGTAGATCTAAGAAAAATGAAAAATTTCATTCACGCCAAGTTGAGGATTATAGCCCAGGAACTGGAGAAGTTAATCTGTGAACTTAGTTCCTGCTTCTCCATTCTCTGGCCACTGAATAAAGCTTGTATTGTTTCAATCTAAAACAAAACAAAACAAAATGAAAAAACGAAAAAAAAAAAAACAAAACCCAGGAACAGCATCTCAGAAAGCTCTGAGAACTGTTCCACCCATTAGAAGTCAAAACACAGTTACAGAAGTTTTTTGAGACAGAGGGCTGTACGTTAGATGACGTATTATTGACATTTTACACAATTCAGATATGCAAGTACAAGGTGATGGGCCATGTGATCCCCTTACAAGATCAGGAAGGAATGTTATCTTTAAGGAGTTCTCTTGGTGACGCTAGGAGAATGTGGCTCTTTAGGGTTGAGCAGGTATTTCTGCCAACAGGGAAGTTTCGGTCAATGCCTAACGCAATGCACGGCAGAGGGGAGAGAGGAGGCCAAAGGGCAGAGAAATTTTTTTTTTTTTTTTGCGGTACGCGGGCCTCTCACTGCTGTGGCCTCTCCCGTTGCGGAGCGCAGGCTCCGACGCGCAGGCTCAGCGGCCATGGCTCACGGGCCCAGCCGCTCCACGGCATGTGGGATCCTCCCGGACCGGGGCACGAACCCGTGTCCCCTGCATCGGCAGGCGGACTCTCAACCACTGCGCCACCAGGGAAGCCCCCAGAGAAATTTTTTTACATTTAAATTTTCTTGTCTTGCCATTAAATGTGAATTTGATTTCACACAACCATGAAAGAAGCCAGTGTGAGGGTAAATCTGAGACACTAGGAGGGCAGTCAGGTGTGGAGAGATGGTAAATGTCTGTTAGCTGTTGAGTTTCTTTTTTAATTCCCATTTTTATTGCAAATTTGTTTGTTTTTGTTTTTCTTGGCTGCACGGCATGTGGGATCTTAGTTCCCCAACCAGGGATCAAACCCACACCCACTTCAGTGGAAGCACAGAGTCTTAACCACTGGACCTCTGGGAAGTCCTGTTAGCTGTTGAATTAATCAGAACCTCAAACCTGCCCTCTCTCTGGACTTTGTCTCTGAGATATTATATGTGTTTATTGTTGAAGCCAACGTGAGCTGGGGATTTCTATTCCTTGGGTTGAAGACATTGTCACTCAAACCGAGTAGAGAGTCAGGCCTGAAGCAGTAGGACAGCTCCATGGCCAGTGGCAGAGCTGAAAAGGAGGCCAGAGGGTCGCTGATGGACTCATCTGGATCTGACTGATCAGAGGGAAGCCAGTGGGGCTGGCTGCTTCAAAAACTTGCCCGTTGGTTTTAAGATTCTGATGTAGTGGTGGTGTAAGTCATCATCATGTGAGTTTCCTCTTAATACTTCTTTCCTGTCTGACACCCTCACAGATGCAACATCTGCCTGGACTCAGGGCACTCAGGAATTTGGGGCAGTTAGAGCTGCAGGTGTTCAAAACTGTGTAAGATAACTCTTCAAAAATCTAATTGTCTGACAAGTCATGGATCTATGTGTTTTGGCATCTATCTTCCTTGTACAGATACAGACATGTGAGTCTGGGGGCCCAGGAAGGTAGAGCTAGGGTGAGGACCCAGGGTGACAAGTCCTCTTGGAAAGCTAGAGGGGAGAATTCTCTCCATGAAAGGCAGTGTGACCTTGATAGGGACATAATCGCTCTGTGACTCAGTTTCCTCAACTCCAAAATGAAGAATAATCATCCCACCCTCACAGGTTGTTTTTAGGCTTGGAGACAATATATGTAAAGTGCCTGCCACATACTAGATGCTCGGCGCATGGTCACTGTTTTCATTCTTAAGTAAGCCAGAAGGATTCTTGTTGTGGCAGGTTGGGGCAGGAAGGGAGACCCTTTTAGATACAGAGGAAGAGAAGAAAGAAAAAAAAAAAAAAAGAAAACTCAGGAGGTCTCATGTCCTCCTGGCTCAATGGGCTTCATTAGGCTTTCATCAAATCAGAGTCAGGGAGACAGGGCGCCAGGGGGCTGATGAGGACTCAGCGGAAGAGAAGCCATCCTCCCCCTCTGCAGCCCCGCCCCTCCTCTAATCACCATGGAGATGGTGCGGCTGCCCAGCGGGATTCCCGCCCACACCGGGCCTGAGGCTGCTGCAGAGGGAGGGGCAGGGGCAGAGCAGACAGAGATCCTTCGGGGAAGCTGGTGTGGAGATGGGGAGTATGTGCTGGTCACCGCCCCCCTCAACCCCCAAAACACTGAAGGACTCAGGATGGTGTGGGATGCGTCTGAGTTTGAATCCCAGCTCTGCTAGCAGCTAGCTGTCTGACAGTGGGAAGAACACTTCCCCTCTCGAACCCTCAGGTTCCGCATCTGTCAAAAGAAGCGGTAAAAAGAATAAAAACAAAAGCTTGGTGAAGAAAACTGTGGGATGAGGAAGCAATGAAATACCGTGCAGTGCAGGTAGAAGGAGACGGAACCCTACATACTGTTCATTGAAGAAAGGGAACTTTACAGAACTGATCAGTGTGATCCCGTATTTCTTCGTTGAAAAACACACTCTATCTACACTTACCAAAAGGGGGGAGAGGGGAGAGAAATGCTCTAAAATACACTTCTGCTTGTCCTCTCTGGAATTAGGGATTGCAGGTAATTTTTATTTTTTTTGGTTCTTTCTCAAATTTTGGTCAATGAATATGGATTACTTTTAAAGCCAGAGTGACATTAGTAGCTACCATTTGTAGGCTTATTATGCAGGGGTGTTGTGCTAGGTGCTTTACGTGGTTTAAAGCCCTTTATGTCTTCACAAAAACCCAGAGAGGGAGGGTATTCTGTTTATCCCCACTTTACAGAGAGGAAATTGAGGTTCAGAGAGGTTAAGGGGCTTGACCAAGGTCAAACCACCACAGAGTGGCAGAGTTGAGATTTAAAACCACAGTTAAGATACCAGACTCCAAAATTCAAGCATTTAATTATTACCATTTTTGCCTCTCAGGATAAGAAAATAATAAATGTTCTGTTTCCTTAAATGTTTTACTGTGGAAAACATCGAGGGAATCAAAAATAGAAAGACAAATATAATTTTCAGTTATAAAATGAATGAGTTCTGGGGATCTAATGCACAGCAAGGTGACTATAGCTAAGAGTACTCTATTGTACACTTGAGATTTGCTAAGAGAGTAAATCTTCAACCTTCTCACTACATACACAGAATCATAACTATGTGAGGTGATGGATGAGTTAACTAGCGTGGCTGGGAAAGTCACTTGACAATGTACACATTTATCGAATTATCACCTTGTACACTTTAAATATACACTAGACCCTTGAACAATGCAGAGGTTGGGGCACTGACCCCCCCGACAGCAGCCGAAAATCCACGTATAACTTAAGAGTCGGCCCCCCATATATGCGGTTCCACCATATCCGAGGTTCCACACCTGTGGATTCAACCAACCACAGATGGTGTAGTACCGTAGCATGTATTTATTGAAGAAAATCCCCATATAAGTGCACCTGCACAGTTCAAGCTTGTGTTGTTCGAGGGCCAACTGTATCCAATTTTATTTCTCGACTGTACCTCAGTAAAGCATTAAAAAAAAGAAAAGAAAAATATAATGAGCACTGATGTACCTACCACCCAGCTTCCAGGAAGTCCTTAGATAAAGGGATTGGGGTGGGGGTTCAGGGAGGGAGAAGGGGTGCTTAGGGAGGAGAATGATGCCCAGAGCCAGAAGTCTCAACCTACACACACCACACACCACACATACAAACACACACAGCATAGCACACCACACACACACCACACACACAGACACAGGGCTCCCAGGCTCCACTGCTGGCTGCTCTGGGGCTGTGGCCCCGACCATGGTGGGGGACCGCAGGCAGGCAGCCGTCCATCCCTTCTCCCGCCCCTGCTGTGTTCCTTCCTCTTTTCTACATTCCACTGACTTGCGGTTCCCCAGCTGCCTCATTTATAGGTCCCTGGGTCCCCTCCAAGGCCTCGAGGTTTTGGCAGCTCTGCAGGACGAAGACATGGCCAGGGGCCCTGATGACACGTGGAGGTGGGCGACCCTGGTGGTGCTGGCCGCCCTGGGCACAGCTGTGACAGCGACCACCAGCCCCGGCGTCGTGGCCAGGATCACCCAGAAGGGCCTGGACTACGGTAACTGGATGCCTTCCTTTTCTCCCCTCCAACCCCTGAGGAGCACTGATTGAGCACCTGCTGTGTGCAGCCCTTTACATCCAGTGTACGGCCTGCTCACAGCTCCTCCAAGGAGGCCCTCTTACCCCTGTGTTACATATGAAGAAGCTGAGATAAGGTGAGCTACCCAAGGTCACAGGGCTGGAAGCGGCAGCACCGGGATTGGAGCCCTGGCCTGGAGGACTCTTGAGTCCAGTGCTCAGGTGCCTCATGGTCCCCTCCCTCTACGCAATACCCAACTCGGGCTTCTAGGCCTTTCACTTCCTTCCAAGCTGGTTCTCAGCCCTGATTTTTGTCTCAAGGTCCCTGGCTCAGTCTTCAGGGCGGGGAGGCCCTCCCCCAGGGCAGGGGCTGGCAGCCATATTGTGCACACTAGCCATCTGGGTGACCCAGAGAGGGTCCCCCAGGCCATGCATCCAGGCCCAGACAGAGGAGAGACTGGCATGAAGCAGCCCCCTGACCTGCTCAGATCGGTGCCAGGCACTGTGCTAAAAGGACATACTGTTACTAGCGACCTTTACAGATGAGCAGACAAACTTGGAGGAGGGACTGGGAAGTGGGCGGCCTGGAGCTGAGCTCTGGTCTTGTCAGATGTACCAGGGTGGGGCTGCTCAATGCTGCCTCTCGGTGGCAGAGAGATGAACTGCAGAACAGTGGGGGACAGCCAGTGCCGGAGAAATCAGATCCGGAAGGCAGAACCACAGCCGCGGTGGACCCCTGGGGAATCAGGACAGGACCAAAGGGACCTGGTATCCCACCCCTGAATTCCTACCCCAGCCCAGGCAGGACACCTCTGAATCCCAGGGGTGCAGACGGAAGGTTCCCCATGAGCTAGGAGAAAGGATTATGTCCCTGCTCTATACCCAGACCTGGGGTGGTTCTGAAGTCTTCCAGAGAGCAGAGGCTTGGGCTCGGCCTTTAAGCCCAGAAGTCTTCATGTCCTGTCACAGCAGCCTCGGTTCCCCCTTCTACTCACACCCCATGCGGCAACCAGTGACAGTTGTGAAATACAGCAAAGCTGCCCATTCCCCCTCTTTACTTACACTGTTCAGTGGTTCCCTAGTGCCCTCAGTGGATGTCGTGGGCTTGGCATTAGAGACCCTTCAAGACCTGGCCGCTGCAGACCCACAGATCGTGGCCATCCCACATTTTCTTTTCCCTCCGGGCAGTGACAATCTAGGCATTGTTTACTTTTGAACCCCCAGAAGGCCTATCCCAGGGCACAGGCTCTGGGACCAGAAGGCCTGGATTCCAGTCCTGCCTCCATCACCTGCCAGCTGTGCGGTCACCTTTCTGAGTCTCAGCTTCCTCATCTGTGAACTGGGAATCGTAACAGGACCTACTACCCAGGATTGTTCAGATTCAGTAACTTAATACGTGTATAGAGCCCAGAACTGTGCCTGGAACAGAGTAAGAGCTTGATAACTGTTATTATTATTATTACTATTATTATTCTTACTACTTCCTAACTGGCTCCTGGGATCCCTCATCCTACTACTTACTCTTCTCATTTAACGTGTTTGCCTTTTAACTGGTTTTTCGATGCTGTTAACCACCTAATAACTGATGGCAGAATTCCTGACCCTGGAACATTCATTCATTCATTCCTCCAACAGGTATTAAGTTCCAGTCACTGTGGTAAAGATAGGGGATGTCCGTGACGTCTACCACTGACCTTGGGGGGCTTACATCTAGTAGGGAAGAGAGATAGTAGTAAAAAAAATCACATGAATAAATGCATAATTACAAACGGTAATGGGAGCTCCAAAAGAGATGCCCACAGCATCATGAGAATGATAACAAGGGGGATCGCTCTCATCTGATGAGTCAGAGAAAGTTCCTAGAGGAAGTGATGACTAGAACGACCAGGTGAAGATGAGAGGAAGGGGCTTCCTAGGCAACAGGAATGGTACATGCAAAGGTCCTGTGGCGAGAGAGTCCGAAAGCCAGAGAGGTAGAGTATCTGTGAGGGCAGAGCACAGAGCAGATGTTCAATAACACCCGCAGGATGCATGACTGGGTATTTGGAGGGGGTGATATTTTAAACTAGGGGTTGGCAAATGACAGCCCATAGGCCAAATCTGGACCAACACGTGTTTTTGCATGGCCCAGGAACTAAGCATGGCTTTTACAGTTGGAAAAAATCAAAAGAAGAATCCTATCTCACACCATGTGAAAATGATATGAAATTCAAATTCCAGTGTCCATCAATAAAGTTTTATTGGAACACAACCGTACCTACTCATTGACGTATTGTCTACGGCTGAGTGGTTGTGACAGAGACAGTAAGACCCACAGAGCAGAAAATATTTGCTCTGGGGCCCTTGACAAAAACCTTAACTTGAGCCCTGCTTTAGATCTTTCCAATCCCAACGTCCCTGCCATGAACAGGCTGCACACCTCTGACCACTGACCCCGCTCTTTCCCCTCAGCCTGCCAGCAGGGAGTGGCTACTCTGCAGAAGGAGTTGGAGAAGGTCACAATTCCCACTTTCTCAGGAAGCTTTAAGATGAAGTACCTTGGGAAAGGGAAGTATAGCTTCTACAGGTAAGGTCCATCAAGCTCAGTCCTCCGTGTGCAGGACTGTAGTGTGTTGGGGCCACCAAGACCTAGACTCACAGAGCCACCGACTCCTAAACTCAGAGACATTAGGATCCCCAAGCTAATGTTTACACCATCCCAAGGGGATCCAATCCCCCAAGCTGCATGTGGAGAAAACCACACAAACGGTCTTTCAGGCACTCGCCGTGACTCCTACGGGGATGTCATGGACCCCCAAACTCTGTGCCAAGCCCACATGTTAATTAGGATTAGGGGTGGGGGTGAGGTTTCAAGGACAGAAAACCTAGTCCAAAATGGCCTAAACCAGAAGGTATTGGCTCACAGGTCCCTGGAATTGTCTGTCTTCGGGTTCAGCTTGAGGAAGGCTCAAATGTCACTGGACCCTGTTTCTCTCCTGCCACCTCTCAGCACCGCTTCCCTCGGGAGGGCTAATTCTTGGGTAGGGCCTCCCCGCGAAGCACTCGCCGGCACCTTCTCAGCACTCCCAGCCCTGTGGGAGGAGGGCACCTTCTCCTTACAGCTCAAGCAAAACTCCTAAGATTCACTCTGATTGGTCCGTCTTAGGTTATGTACACACTCCTGGACCAATCACTGTGGCCAGGGGGATAGCAGACACGAAGGAGCTTGTGCTGAAGTCTCAAGCTCCACCCCCTGAAGATGGCGGTGAAGTCAACTTTCTTTGGAGCGTCACGGACTAGATGTGGGGAAGGGTTCCTCCAAAGTAAATGGCACTTCTGTCATCACGAGAGAGGGGAATGGGTGCTGGGGAGAGAAATCCATAAATGTCCTCTAAAGAATTTTAGGCACTCACTCATTCAACAGATATTTTTGAGCACCTACTGTGTGTCTGACTCACCAGGCTATGCTACAGTAGTGAAAAAAAGGCAGACACATTCCACCCTTTACAGAAATTGTAGTCACTGGGATAATCTTCACTGATCATCACACACCCTGCAAGACAGAGGTTACTGTGCTCATTTTACAACATGAGGAAACAGGCTCAGCATGATTAAGTGATGTGCCCGGGGTCACACAGCAGTAAACTGAAGAGCAGGGTTCAAATGCAGATTTGTCTGACTTCAAAGCCTAACCACAGAGCTCCCCAGGCTGCTCTCATAGCTTCTGGGTTCTTTTGGAATAACTGGGGTAAAGGGCCGGGATGGAGGGGAATGCGTCTGCACCGACCACTGACTGAGTCCTTGTGGGGACACTTAGAGACTAACTGATCATTTCTTCTTTGCAGCTTGGTTATTCGTGAATTCAAGCTTCCCAATTCCCAGATAAGACCGTTGCCTGATCAAGACCTTGATCTCTCCATCAAAGATGCCAGTATCAAGATGAGTGGAAAATGGAAGGCACGAAAGAATTTCATGTGCGTGTCCAAGCTCAGTGTTTGTTGAGTGTGTGAGTGAGCTCTTGGTGATATTTGGAGGAGATGAGAGCCAAGGTCTCGAGAATGCCCAATTTTTGCCTGGCGCATTACCATTTGGCCCCTCAGAGTTCCTGGGGGAACTTTTCACAGAAGAATTTTCAACATAACCCTTGGTTAATAGCTGAGAATTTTCCCACATCTCAGTGCAGGGCACGGGCAAGGCTGAGCTGGTGCATGTGGCTTAGGATGGAAGGCTAAGTGGGACCTTTAGTTTACCCCTTTATCAGTTAGCTATCGCTCTGTAACAAACCATCAGTGACCGAAACTCAGTGACCTCAAACAAGTCACATATCATCACTTACCTATCCATGTGTTGACTGGGGTTCCCTGATGTAGGTTGCCCTCAGCTGAGGTAGCCGTGCTACACAGGTATCTCCTCCTCCCTGGACCAGTGGGCTACCCAGAGCAGATTTAGTGATGGCGGAGGTGCAAAAAGGGCAACCAGAAACATGCAGGTCCCCTTAAGGCCTGGGGGGGATTGAACTGGCCCATGGTCACTTCTATTCGTATGCCATTGGCCAAAGCAAGTCATGTGATCAAGTCCAAGGTCAGGAGCATGGAAATACACACATATCCCCCCAAGGTAGGCAATGGTGAGGGTATGGGTGCAGGGAGGGGTGAAAATTGGGGCAGATCACCCAAACAACAGCTCTGAATCTAAATATTGGGCCCTCCCTGCAGTGACTCTGTGCAGCAGTGACAGTGGTTCAGACTGACCTGTCAGTTTATCAGCTTCTCCTTTGTGGTGAATCCAGGGAGAAAACAGACACTTTGGTGAGGAGAGGGGCGTGAGTCTGCCTTCTGTTACAAGGACTGCTGGGTGTGTCCATTCCCCACAACAAGAATTGCTTACTTCTTCACTTGGGCTGTTTCACATCTATCATTTCACTACTGATCACACACACACACACACAAAATGATAACAATACTTCCTCACATTATAGAAGAGTTGACAAACTACATTCACACTCACTGTCTTATCCCAAACTCATTTCATCCCTGAGGGAGGAGTTATTAACCCCATTTAATGAATGAGGTCATTAATTAAAGTCATTGGTCCCCCAAACTGAGCTTTCTAGTGGCAAAGCTGGTGTCCCACTGCTGGTCCAGGGTCTGGGTAAGGAAACTGAAGCTCAGAGAGGTTGAGAAACACTCTCAGTGCCACACAGCACACAGGCAGAGGCTGAGGCAGTAAGAGCAGGGTTCTGCCAGGTAGACATGGGTTCAGACTTCGAGTTGGAATCCTGGCTCTTTCACTCAGCTGCTGTGTGATCTTGGGCAAGCTGCCTTCCCTCTCTGAACTCCATCTCCTCACCCAGAGTGGAGATAATAGCAAAACCTGCCTTCCAGCATTGGTGTGAAGTCTGAATGGCAGCGAGAAGAAAATGCTTGCTCCAAGTCTTTTCTTTCTGTTTCCCTTCAGCAAAGTCAGCGGCAACTTTGACCTGAGTGTGGATGGCATCTCCATTTTGGCTGGTCTCAAGCTGGGTTATGACCCCACCTCGGGCCACCCCACAGTCACCTGCTCCCGCTGCAGCAGCCACATCAACAGTGTCCGCGTACGCATCTCGCGCAGCAGCCTGGGGTATGATCTCCTGGGGCTGTGGATGGGAGGAGGGACAGGATTGTCCTAGTTATTCTTTCTTTTTTTATAAATTTATTTATTTATTTTTGGCTGTGTTGGGTCTTCGTTGCTGTGCATGGGCTTTCTCTAGTTGTGGCGAGCGGGTCTACTCAGCTGCGGTGCACAGGCTTCTCATTGCGGTGGCTTCTCGTTGCAGAGCACGGGCTCTAGGCGCGCGGACTTCACTAGCTGTGGCGCACGGGCTCACTTGCTCCGCGGCATGTGGGATCTTCCTGGACCAGGGCTCAAACCCGTGTCCCCTGCATTGGCAGGTGGATTCTTAACCACTGCGCCACCAGGGCAGTCCCTGTCCTGATTATTCTTGTATTCAGAAAACACATCCCAAATGCCACTTCTATGCCAGGCCTCAGGTGTAAGGGGACAGGGGTCTACAGATGGAACACACAACATCCCTGCCTTGAAGAGTCACTCACTCATTCAATATTCATTCAGCAAACTTTACTGAGCACTTATGCTCCGGGCTGTGCACTAAACACTTTAAGTGCACCAAGTTATACAATCCTTACCACAAGCCTGCAAGCATTCATCTCTCCATCCATCCAACGAACATCGACTAAGAATCTGCTATGCACCAGGCTTATGCATCGTGCTCAGGAAGTAGCAGTGGTCACTAAAAATTTGGCCTTGCTAACAGCGATTGGAGACTTACTGCATGCCTGGCACTGTTTCAAGCATGTTCCTTATCTCATTCAATCCACACAATGGCTCTGTGCAGTTCGTCAATTATTACCCCATATTCAGAGGAGACAAGACACAGAAAGAATAGGAAATAACCTGAGTTTTCATCCCTATTGAGTATTGAGAAGGGATTGGGATTCAGCCCAGGACTTGCTGGCCCCAGAGTCTTAGCTACACAGTCCCTGCTCTTTTGAAGCTTCCAGCCTGTGGGGAAGACAAACATTAATCAAATCATTGCATTAATGAATGGCTCACAATAAGAACTGAGAAAAAGAGGTACAAAGTGCGATGAACACATAGAACTGGAGGATCTGACCTAGTCTGGGGGCTGGTCATTTCATTTTCTTTGATGAAATGACATTTCAATTGAGATGAAAAGAATAAGTAGGAGTTAATTAACTTGGGGACAAGGGGTGTTTTAAGCAGAGCGAACAGCATGTGCAAAGGCCCTATGGTGAGGGGAAGCACAGGACACAGGAGGATACAGCAAAGCAGTGTGGCTGGAGTACAGAGAGAGGGAGTGGTGAGGACTGAGGCTGAGATGGGATGGGGGTCCAGCCGTGCACCTGTTGAAGAAATAACCTCAGAAACAGGTCGCACACAGGGGAAGAAGTGTCTGATGGGGGTGCACAGAGTTGGAGCCCAGGGATGAGGGAGTTTAGGTTTATTTGGAAAAGGGAGGAAGGCTTCCCAGATGAGGAAGCCTTCGGAATGCATCCCAGGGCCACCTGGGAAGCCTCATGCATGTCCCCACGTGTCAATCTCCAGGTGGCTGATCCAACTCTTCCGTAAAAAAATCGAGTCTTCGCTCCGAAACGGCATGAACCGCAAGGTACGAGGGGCTCAGAATCTCACCTCCTGTCAGAGCGGGTGGGGCCTTCTGTGTCCACATACCTCACGCATCGCTGGACACTTCTGCTCTCACCCAGACCTCTTTTATATATATATATATATCTTTATTGGTGTGTAATTGCTTTACAGTGTTGTGTTAGTTTCTGTTGTACAACAAAGTGAATCAGCTATATGTATACATGTGTCCCCATATCCCCTCCCTCTTAAGCCTCCCTCCCAGCCTCCCTATCCCACCCCTCTAGGTCGTCACAAAGCATGGAGCTGGTCTCCCTGTGCTATGAAGCAGCTTCCCACTAGCTATCTATTTTACATTTGGTAGTGTATATATGTCACTGCTACTCTCGCACTTCGTCAGAGCTTCCCCTTCGCCCCCTTCCTCAAGTCCGTTCTCTATGTCTGTGTCTTTATTCCTGCCCTGCAGCTGGGTTCATCAGCACCATTTTTTTAGATTCCACATATGTGTGTTCTTTGTTTTTCTCTTTCTGACTTACTTCACTCTGTATGACAGACTCTAGGTCCATCCACCTCACTACAAATAACTCAATTTCGTTCCTTTTTATGGCTGAGTTCCCTTGTATATACGTGCCACATCTTTATCCATTCATCTGTCGATGGACATTTAGGTTGCTTCCATGTCCTGGCTATTGTAAATAGTGCTGCAGTGAATATTGTGGTACATTTATCTTTTTGAATTATGGTTTTCTCAGGGTATATGCCCAGCAGTGGGATTGCTGGGTCATATGGTAGTTCTATTTTTAGTTTTTTAAGGAACCTCCATACTGTTCTCCATAATGGCTGTATCAATTTACATTTCTACCAGCAGTGCAGGAGGGTTCCTTTTCTCCACACCCTCTCCAGCATTTGTTGTTTCTAGATTTTTTTGTTGATGGCCATTCTGACTGGTGTGAGGTGATACCTCATCGTGGTTTTGATTTGCATTTCTCTAATGATTAGTGATGTTGAGAATCTTTTCATGTGTTTGTTGGCCATCTGTATGTATACTTTGGAGAAATGTCTGTTTAGGTCTTCTGCCCATTTTTGGATTGGGTTGTTTGGCTTTTTGATATTGAGCTGCATGAGCTGCTTGTATATTTTGGAGATTAATCCTTTGTCAGTTGCTTCATTTGCAAATATTTTCTCCCATTCTGAGGGCTGTCTTTTTGTCTTGTTTATGGTTTCCTTTGCTGTGCAAAAGCATTTAAGTTTCATTAGGTCCCATTTGTTTTTTTTGTTTTTATTTCCATTCCTCTAGGAGGTGGGTCAAAAAGGATCTTGCTGTGATTTATGTCACAGAGTGTTCTGCCTATGTTTTCCTCTGAGAGTTTGATAGTGTCTGGCCTTACATTTAGTCTTTAAACCATTTTGAGTTTATTTTTGTGTATGGTGTTAGGGAGTGATCTAATTTCATTCTTTTACATGTAGCTGTCCAGTTTTCCCAGCACCACTTATTGAAGAGGCTGTCTTTTCTCTATTGTATATTCTTGCCTCCTTTGTCAAAGATAAGGTGACCATATGTGTGTGGGTTTATCTCTGCTCTCACCCAGACCTCTTCAGCAGTCCCCAACAGCCCTTGGAAAGCACATGTCCAGCTCTAAAAATCAGTCATGTCAATTTTCCTGGGGATCCAGTGAGAAACTAAGAAAGGGTCATGTGACACACACACGGCAAATTCCCCCATGCTTGGACCACCTCTGCTCTTCTCCCATCATTCTTCCCTGCAGAGAAACTACCATTCTCTTGCACTGAGCCCCTCTCCTCATAGCCCTCCAGCCTCCTTCCCCATCCCCCAACCCCGAACCCCCTTGGTAGCGATACCCACCCAGAAAACATGCAGCTGATGAAGCTGCTAGACTAGAGTGTGGTCAAACTATGTCCTGAGGCTGGAACTGGTACGAAAGACAGACACGGACCAGAGCTTCCCAAGCCTACCTTCACCCTAACCCCCGCCCCACGCAAGCCAACCTCTTCAGCTGAGAAAAGGGGCCATTCCTTGGGCTAGTTTTCCATTAATAAATTGTCAATCTCCAGGAAATCCCTGAGCCTGTCTCCCAAGACAAGTGAGCTTGAGTTTTCTCAAAGGGCAATGGGGAGCCATTGAAGGTTTTAGGCAAAGGGGTGACCTGGCCAGATCTGTGCTTTAGAACAACTTCTTTGGCTGCCGTGAGAACGGCTGGAGAGACCAGGAGTCTCGGGGACACTGAGGAGGCTTGTGCAGTCTTCCAGGTGGGAGACCTTGGTCTCCCAGTGAAAGGCACTGACAACATGGGTAGGGAGACATCCATCAAATGAGATCATCTATCTGAAGGCACTCTGTCAAAAGTTAAAAAAAAAAAAAAAAATCCATGCCTGGTGGTCAAAATGCATAACAGAGGAGATTATAAAACAGGTTTTAGAGTCAGAGTCTCTGGGTTTTGATTCTGGCTCCAGGGCTTAGCTGTGTGATGTTGAGCAAATCACTTGACTTTTCCAAACCTCAGTTTCACCATCTGTAAAATGGGGACATTGATACCTTCTTCACCAAGCCGTTGTAAGGATTACTAAAATAGTGAAGGCTCCCCAGCATCCTGGCTCAACCGTAACTCAACCATCTTTGTAATTAAGTAATAGTATGAGGGGAGTGTTAGCATGTATTTAACGTAAAGAACTATTGAAACAGATTATTTCTTGTTAACGCCTTAAGAGTGACCCCTTGAGAGCAGCCAAGCTGAACAATAATAACACTGAGACACAGATAGAGGAAGTGTTAGGGCTGGGCTTCAAACCCATGCCGCCCCACCTCAGAGGTGAAGCTCTTAATTAGTCTAAGATATTGTTTAGAAGAGAGTATGGGCCTGAATGAATGAATGGATGGATGGATGAATAAATGAAGTGTCAGGGTGTCCATGATGTTACGAAGGCCTGGAAATGGCAAGGAATGAGTTTGGGAGTCCACTCCCCAGGAATTCAGAGAGAAGAGTGGGCGTCTGAGGGAAGGAAGGGTCTATATAGGGTGTGGATGGGGGTGGGGGCGGAGGAGGGTGGCAGCAGACAGGCAGGCGCCAGGCTGCCGTGTGATTTGCTGTGATTTGGAGCCCCCTGGTGGCCCTCATTAGTAACTGGCATTGGAGGGCAGTAGCTGAGGGCAGGCAGCCCAGGTGTCCAGCTGGCCCTTCGCTGCCAGATGTGCCGCCTGCTCTCACCTTTGGGCCACTTGGAGCAGAGGCACGGGTTTCTCCGACAGTGACATTCTTAGTCTCCTTGGGACATCCAGAGTTTTATGTGATAGAAACACACTCCACGAAAACCAAAATTTCTCCCTCCTTCCTTCCTTTCCTTCCTCCCTCCCACCCCCCCAGATAAAATAACTTGATTGACAGTGGGGAAGGCGGGAGGGAAGTGTGGAGGTGCCCTATCTGCCCTGTGGGCAGATAGGGGGACCAGTACTGTGGAGGAGTGGGAACCTGATGGGTTTGGTTGAGATGTGCTGGCCTTGGGGGCCTGTGGGACATCCAGGGACTTGGTCCAGGAAGGCAGCTGGACTCTCAGGCTGGAGCTCAGGGGAGATGTCTGGCTGCAAACCAAGGTCTGGGTGCTGGCCGCAGGTTGGGAACGTGGAGCGGGGGACCCAATCAGGGTCCCCCCAGGCATGGCTGAGACAAAGATTCAGGTGCGAGTGTTTTATTGGGCGGGGATCCCAGGCAAGGGGTGGGGAAGAGAGCTGGGAACAGGAACATTATTGAGTGGGCTACCACTCTGGACAGCTGGGGCTCAGTGCTGCGGGACTTCGGGGCACACACCTCAGAACTGTCCCAAAGGGGTGGGGAAGATGGGTATTTATCCATCAACTCTCACCCCTCTTTCTGGCTGCTGTAACTCCTTGGCACTTGGGAGCAAGGTCCAGGGATTAAAGTCCTCAGGCAGGGAGAGTTGCTGGGTGTGTAGGGAGCTGTCATGCCAAGCGCAGGGGACCCCCGGGGTGGACCAACAATGTCCCACAGGGGCCATGGGCATGTATGGCAAGCTCCAGAGGGGCTCCTGGGTGGAAGGAGCGGGCAGTCCAAGGAGATCAACATCTTCACGAGGGAAAAGGAGCTCACAGGGTGTCCGAGGAAGAGGAAGTAGCGGGCCAGGCGGAGAGCGGGGAGGGTCCTCAGTCAGAGACAGTGGCCCACCATGCCCGGGGCTGCCCAACAGTCAAGAAATGCAAGGACTGGAGAGACTCCGTTGGATGAATGAGGTCATTCAAGACGTGGGGGGAGCAACGTCGTGAAGGCGGGGCTTATCTGACCACCGCCACCTACTGCACCACCTACCCCATCAGCCCCAATGGGTCAAATTAAGGAAGCCTGTGATTTTAATCCTCTATTCCAGCTGTTGCTTCGAAACAAATAGCCCCACATAC
Organism: Pseudorca crassidens; assembly: GCF_039906515.1. Classification (NCBI taxonomy): domain Eukaryota; kingdom Metazoa; phylum Chordata; class Mammalia; order Artiodactyla; family Delphinidae; genus Pseudorca; species Pseudorca crassidens. The sequence goes on from NC_090310.1 coordinate 68,159,996, forward strand.
AGCGTCATCCAGCAACGACCATTCGATAATGTTCACGGATTCTGTGGATCAGGAAATCAGCAGGCACAGCGGGACCAGCGTAGCTTGTCTCTGCTCCATGATGTCTGTACCTCATCTGGGAAGACTCCAAAGCCTGGGGCTAGAGTCATCCGGTGGGATCTCCTCTCATGTCCGTGGTGCCTGAGCTGGGAAGACTGGATGCTCGGCTCAGCCGGGGCTGTTGAGTGGAGCATCTACCCGTGTCCCCTCCATGGGGCTGGGGCTTTGCACAGATCATCAGTGGGTTCCAGAGGGAGCATCTCAAGAGACCGAAGTGGAAGCTGCACAGCCTTTTATGACCTCACCTGGGAAGTTACACAGTGTGACTTGCGCTGTTTTCTATTGGTTAGAAGCAAGTAGCCACCCCGCCCACCCAGATTGTAGGGGAGAGTTCACAGACTCCACCTCTAAATGGGTGTGACAGGGCCACATTCCAGAAGAGCAAATGGAATGGAAACTATAACCCGCAGGGCTCCATTTTACAGATGAGAAAATAAGGGTCTCTTTTCTCATAGAAATGGAGTAACTTCCTCAGTGGCAAAATCAGCATGTGACCCAGGGCTTCTCAGACCAGTGCTTGTTCCCCTATGAGTTATGGGAGGGGGACGGCTGGGAAGTCTTCTCTGGCCACACAAAGCAAAGATGAGGGTGCCCACCCAGGCTTGAGCAGAGGACCTGCCCCCTGCTCCTAGAAGCACACACAGGGGAAGGCCGACATCTGACCACCTCCTGTTCGTTTTTTCACCACCTCATTCCACAAAGGGTCTGAGTGCAAACAAAAACAAACAAACAAACAAAATCTCACATTAAAAAACAGAAAACATAAATACCCATCAGGAAAGCTCCATGCCAGAGTAGGAAGTAAAATGCAGATGTGCAGGTCATACAGTCATATAAAGTTACTATTTCCAAGTTACATGTTGAACTCTGAGCTTCCTGGTGGCCAAAGAGAAAAGGGAAACTTGAGTAGTTATATGATTTTCAAGGAAACATTCAAGAAGAGCAAAACATGTCTGGATAATTATTCTCAGAGGACATTTTCCACTATAGGAAAACTTTGCTGATCAGTTCTTTTGTTCTCCCCAGATCTGCGAGGTAGTGACCAGTACCGTATCCTCCAAGCTGCAACCTTATTTCCAGACACTGCCAGGTAAGGAGGCTGGGGTAGAAGGGGGAGGGGGTGAGGGACACAGGGAGAGTGTGATGGAGCCAGCAATTTTCCTAGGCAGGCCTGGGCTTGGGTGGGAATGGGTAGCACAGATTATTTCCAAATGGCAATTGGCATCAGATCCCCTATAGGGCCAGGTCCTTGTGGCAGGTCCAGAAGTTTAATGGAAAAGCAGCTCTGCAGGGGCCAAACAACAAATACCTGCAGCTCTCTGGAGCCAGAGATACATAGCTGGCCTGAGATCTGAGGCTGATCGCTTCCCCTCTCAGAGCCTCAGTTTCCGTATCTTTAAAATGGGGACAATCTTCTCTTTCCCCAAATGCTTGGTAAATGGTGAAGGGCTGCAGTAGGTGGGGGAGGACCCGTATGGCCAAGTGCTCACCATGTGTCATGTACCCAGCAGAATGGTTTCCTCTCGGCCTCCTAACACCCCGCTGAGATCACTGTTTTGTCCCAATTTTACCACCAGGAAACGGAGGCTCAGAAAGGAGCCGAGACTTACCTGAGGTCAAGAGGCAGTAAGAAGCAGAAACAGGATCCCAAGCCTATGCCCCAAACTGCTGCCTGGGCTGCCTCCCTGTGGAGCCTGGTTTGGCTGGCACATGGCACATGTCCATTTCAGATACGTTCCCTTCCCCCAGGCATCGCCCCAGCCCCTCCAGGCACAGGGCCCCTCCTGGGCGTTTTCAGTGCAGTTGCAGTGTCCAGGGTTTGGCCTCACCAGGCAGGAAAAAGATTTTGGCTTGAGTCCCAGCCTTGTCACTCACCAGCTTTGCCATCTTAGACTAGTTACCTTTTCTGAGACTCGGTTTATTCCCCACTAACATGGGAAGGAAGGGCTAAAGGAGAAACCAATATTTATTTAATCCTCATTGATTACTGCTGGGAAACAGAGAAACCACTCAGACCTAAAGCCAGTCTGGGCTCAGCCTGGGATATTATCACTGCTAATAATGATTCCTTCTGGCTTTTGAGTTCCTACCATGTACAGGGCATTGTCAAGGTCACTAGTAATACCCCATTTTACAAATGAAAAAATGTGGCTCAGAGAAATGAAAGGACTTGTCCAAGGTCACATAGATTTCAATTCAAGCTCAGGTCTTTCTGCTCCTTGACTCTGTGTTTTAGCCATGTCTCCGGGCTGTTGGAAGAAGGGAGAGAGATGATATCTGTGAATGTGGGGTGTGGGCTCATTTTCCTTTAAGGAGACCTCAGGGAGGGCTCCCTGGAGGAGGTAGGAATGGAATTAGCACTGCAGGTCTTGATTCAACTTTAGGGGATGCTGCCCCTGCATCCCAGGCCCCAAAGATGCCATGGGGAGCCAGTTCATGGTCCATCTTCTTTCCCCCTAGTGACAAGCAAAATAGACAACGTGGCTGGGATCGATTACTCTCTAGTTGCACCTCCCAAAGCCACAGCTGATAACCTGGATGTGCTGTTGAAGGTAAGACTTACACCAAGAATCATACACCCTCACACCTTTGCCTCACACCACCTCCCCCCGCCCCCGACTCCCCATCATCCTTGGAGACAGATCTCATGACTCCACCCCTTTCCTATCCATCCTCACTGCTCTCCCCAGTCCACTCTCCTCATCTTCTCCCGGTTCCAGTCCCACTGGCCCGCCGGCTATTCCTGAAATGCGCTGCGACTGCTCCCTCCCCAGGGCCTTTGCACTTGCTGCCCCTTCTAAACAGGAGGCTCTGGCCCAGATATCCACAGAAACTCTCCCTTTCCTCCTTCAAGTCTTTGCTCAAATATCTTCTCCCTAAAGAGGCCCTCCCAGACCACTGTTGCTAAAATAGCGCCCTCCTCTTCCCCTATATCCTGCTTTATTTTTCTCAGCAGCACTTAGTACACACGGTCGCAAGCTTGTCTCCCTCAATGTGATGAAAGAAAAGGGGCTGTGATTGCGTTGTTCTTTTTTTTTATTTAGTTTTGGCTGTGTTGGGTCTTTGTCGCTGCACACGGGCTTTCTCTAGCTGCGGCGAGCGGGGGCTATTCTTCATTGCAGTGCGCAGGCTTCTCATTGCGGTGGCTTCTCTCGTTGCAGAGCACGGGCTCTAGGCACGTGGGCTTCAGTAGTTGTGGCATGCAGGCTCAGTAGTTGTGGCTCGTGGGCTCTAGAGCGCAGGCTCAGTAGTTGTGGCACATGGGCTTAATTGCTCCGCGGCATGTGGGATCTTCCCGGGCCAAGGCTCGAACCTGTGTCTCCTGCATTGGCAGGCGGATTCTTAACCACTGTGCCACCAGAGAAGCCCGCTTTATTCTTTACTGTATGTGTAGCACCTAAAACTATGCTTGGCATATAATAGGTGCTCAGTAAATATGTATTGGATGGATGGATGGATGGATGGATGGATGGATGGATAGATGGAGTTAGTTTCATTTCATGCCACTTTCCCCCTCATTCCCCAGCCTCCAACCAAACTCACTGGCCTTGCACTTCCTCAACATATCCAGCTAGTTCCCACCTCAGGGCCTTCGTCCTGTCCATTCCCTCTGCCTGGACTCCCCTCTTTCCCATGCCCTCCTCTACCCCACTGGCTTCTTCTTATCCTCCAGTGGATGTGGGCTGGGTTGTCACTCCCCGAGCAGCCTTCTCGGACCTCCTCAGCTGGAATAAGTCCCACTCCCTGAATCCCCTCCGGATGTACCTCAGTCCCTCCACAATCGGTGACTGGCTTGTTTGTTTACTATTTACTTGTTTGTTCTAAAACACATTTGATGTCAAAAAGAAAATGTAGAAAACACAAAAGAGCAGAGAAATAAATAGGAGGGAAGGAAGGGAGGAAGGAAGGGAAGAAGGAAAGAGAGATTGCCCTAATATTACAACTCAGAGATATGCACTGTTGACACACAAGTTACAGTCTCCCAACCCTCCAGTCCTTGTCTCTGCTGAGACACAAGAAATTACACACACACACACACACACACACACACACACACACACAGAGACATGCGTAACAGAGGCAGAAACAAATACACATAAAAACCACATATATAGACGTAGAAGTACATACACGCACATGCATGTATACGTCATATTTTACATTCTGTTTTACAACTTTTAAAACCAGAACAGTATAATGTGAACATCTATCAATGAAATGTCCTCCCGTAGCCCTTTTACTGGCTCTTGGGTCTCTCAGTGGACAGCTTGTGGTAAGATACGTGGACAGTGCCCCCTCCTGGGGTGTCTGTGCTCTCTCCATTTCTCCCACAAGTTTAACCAGAGCTGCCTCGAATATCCTTATAGCTGGATCTCTGCCCATCTTTGACTATTTCCTAGAAGTGAAATTGCTGGACCAAGTAGTATAGTTTTTAAAAAAATCTAAGTGATACGATGGAATAAAAGATTAAAACAATTCCTGTTTATCCCTGGCAAATGAGAATGTCCTGTTTATTGCCCCCTATCCCCACTCGGGGCTCCTGCCCAGAGGTAATGGCTGTCAGCCGCGGAGGGTATTAGCCCTCCGGTCCCCTGGTCCTGAGCATGTATGTGATAGCCCATCTAGTTTTGCTGAGAATCTGTTTGCACGTAGGAATACACACTGTTCTTCACTTGCTTTTCTCACCTAATGATATACAGTAGAGCCGGTTCCTCTTTGGTACATAGGTCCACCTGTTTTTTTTAAATTTTTGTCTTTTATGTTTTCTTTTTTTGTCTTTTTTTTACACCTGATATTTTTAAGAGTTGCATATGGTATTTATTCTATAATATGAGTGTCACAGTCATTAATTGTAAATAATGAAATGATCCAAAAGTACAGAGGATATTGCACCTTCTCACGTACCCACAACCCAGATTTCAGACATGTTACATATTTTGTCATAGTCACCTCTGATTTTTTTGAAATGAAACATTGTAGAAATAAATAGCTGAGGCCCCCTTGGGGACCCTCTACCCTCCAGGGAATCACACGGATGACGTCCCTGTGTGTCCTTCTTGCCTGTGTGTGTCAATAATGCGTATATAGTATGTTTTATAGGCCTTTAAATTTTACATAAATGGCATTCTAACATATGTATCCATCTACAATTTGCTTTTTTATAACTCAACATTCTTGTTTCTTTAGCTCAATAAGTGGTCTGTTTTTGCAACGTGTTGCCACATTGCTCTTCAGAAACATAAACGTATAATCCCCAGCAGCATGTGAGCGCTTTCACCAAAAACTGGGTAGTATGAGCTTAAAATACACACACACTTAAATCAGTTTACCGCTCTCTGGAAAATTTTGCTAATTTGATAGATGAAAACAAACAAACAGAACCTCCTTGTTCTCTTAGGAGAATTTCTGCGTTTCTTTGCGAGGTTGAGGCAGAGGCAACGGCGTGGTTGGGCGTGTGCTTGCCGGACTCTGGCTGCCCAGGTTCAGTTCCTGGCTCTGCCACTTACCCTTCTGAGTGACCCTGGGCAAGTCACTTCACCTCCCTGAGTGTCCTCTCCTGTAAAATGAGTATAATCTCACCTACCTCACCGTGTTGGTGGGAAAAGCACTTAGAACGTAGCCCCAGGAGGAGATGCTATTGTTAGTTTCTGGCCATGGCTTTCTCCTCTGTGAATACGTGATTGGTATCCTTAGCTCAGTTTTTCTTGGACTGGAGACATCAAATTGTAATTCCTGAAGGATGCCCAGGCTCACTCTGCCGCCTCCTCCCCCAGGGGGAGTTTTTCAGGCTGGCCCACCGCAGGCCCCCTCCCTTTGCCCCGCCGGCGCTGACCCTTCCCAACGACCACAACCGCATGGTGTACCTGGGCATCTCCGAATATCTTTTCAACACGGCCGGGCTCGTGTATCAAGAGGCTGGAGTCCTGAATTTCACCCTCAGCGAGGACACGGTAAGGCCAGGTGGGCTCAGAGTGCAGTAGACGGTCTGGATCTGAGTCTTGGTTCACAGTTGGGGAGATCAAGGTCTGGACTCTAGAGTCAACCAGACCTGAGTTCAAATCCCGGCTCCCCTTCTTTTCCAGCTGGGTGACCTTAGGTGGTTATTCAGCCTCTCAGAAGCTCGGTTTCCTCTATTTCCTCCAAAGGGTGTAATGAGGGTTAAATGAGATATGAATGCTTGTGCAGCCCCAGCACGGGTTTATCAGCACGGAGGAAGTCCTCTGAATACTAACAGTAACAGCCAACGTTGACTGAGTACTTGCCATGTGTTGGTCTGTAATCCAGCCTTATCATCATTTCACCGTTATCGTCATCATCCTCATTGTATATTTGTGGCTGAGTCCTGCTCTGGGCCTCAGTTTACCCATCTGTAAAATGAGGAAACGACCATCTTCTCCAGAGTCTAGGGGCAACCTGATCCCACCCTGGTCACCACCCGCACAGGGTTCCTCCTACGCTGCTCCCTGAAGAGATGCCACATCCTCCCTCTCTGTAGAGGCACCAAAGGGATGCTGACCCCCACATGTCCCCCTGTGGAAATAAAGAACGGCCACCCGAATGAGAACTCTTCAGGGCAAGGGAGTCAACCTCTATCATTTGCGTTTGGCAGAGAATCGAAGGCAGACAGGGGGCAGGAAAGCTTTGTAGTGAAAAAAAGGGAGGGCTTCAGGTAGGCTCTTATGGAGGTCGTCGGTGCGGGGAAGCTGGAGGTGGGCTAACGTGCGCATGGGCCGGGCAGCCTATGGGATTGGTTTGAGCAGCATATTTGACTTTTTCAATGCAAAAAATAGGGAAGCTGGCAGTCACTGATCATGCCCTGACCCTTCTGGGTCGGCATTCTGTTGTCATATGTGGTCTGGCCATGGTCTGTTTGTATGTTCAGCCTCTCACCCCTCATATGGAATTTGCCACCCAATCTATAACATAATCTTCCAAGATCCTTTTCTCTCTTCTCTCACTACAGTTACCAAAGGAATCCAAGTTCCTCCTGACAACAAAATCCTTTGGAACCCTCCTACCCCAGGTGAGAAAGGATCTGCTCCCCTTTAGGCAGCTCGGTGAGGAGGCCTGGGGGAGCTAAGTAGGACAGGGCTCTGCTGAGCGGCCTGCCGAGAGCGCCCCTCTCCAGATCCAGAGGCAGCCCAGCCCGAGAGTATGGAAAGAGCTTTGTGCAGCCCATCCCTGGTACAGAGAAAGGCTCCAGGCACCCACGTGATCAGGTGTGAGGGTAGATGCTGAGGGCTCATCCGTTCAACAAATATCCATTGAGTGCCCACCACCTTTCTGGGGCCCTGTGCTGGGCATCTAGCAAAACAGACCGTATCCCTGCCCTCCTGGAGCTCCAGTCCAGTGGAGAGAGAAAATTATTGTTAGAAACCCAAAACAATCAAAAAGGAAATGCAGACTGTGATAAGTGAAGCCAACACTAATTGGCTGAAGTTGATGAGGTCACTTCAGACAAGGCAGCGGGGGAAGGCCTCTCAGTCTGCTTGGGCGGCCATAAGGAAATGCCACAGACCAGCTGGCTTAAACAACAGAAATTTATTTCTCACAGTTTTGGAGGCCAAGAAGTCCAAGATCAAGGTGCCAGCAGATTCAGTGTCTGGTGAGGGCTCTCTTCCTGGCTTGTAGATGGCTGCCTTCTTGCTGTGTCCTCAGATGGCCTTTCCTCTGAGCTCATGGAGAAAGAGCAAGAAAGCTCTGGTGTCTCTTCTTATTAGGACAGTAATCCTGTTGGACCAGGCCCCAGTCTGATGACCTCATTTAATCTTAATTACTTCCTTAGGGCCCCACCTCCAAATACAGCCACACTGTGGGTTAGGGCTTCAGTATATGAATTTGCGGGGGATGGTGGGGGGCAGGGAGACACAAACTTTCAGTCCATAATGGCCTCTTCAGGGGTGGTACTTCCAGAAATTTTTATACAGGAGGTACTGGTGTAGAGGAGGTGTGACTGGTAGGGGGCCAGGGGAATTGTCTTGAGGCTTCATTTGCATAACGATAGCATTCTTTTTACTCAGACTGTGAATTTACCTGGGGGAGGATTGGAGGCTAGCTGAGATGGGGGTATTGCCAAAGCTCTCCTCTGTTCCCCCTTGAAGCCACCACTGCTCTCTAGACTTGAAGGAAGGAAAAGAGCGAAGCTAGGGAAGAATACAGGACAAGGATTCAGGGAGAGGGAACAGAGAGTGCAAAGGGTTTTAGATGGGAAGAGAGCAGGTCATATTTGAGGAAGAGAAGTGCCTTGTGGCTGGAGTTAAAGGGCGAGGGGTAGAAGCATGGGGCGTGAGGCTGGCAGGGTGCCAAGTGCTGAATTATGCAGTCTTTGTGATTTATTCCAAAAGCAATGGGAAGACATTGGTGGTGTTTATGCGGGACCAGGACAAGACTGGATTTAGAAACGTTTTAATAAAATTGCCCCTTTTGTTGGTTGTCCCTGCTGGGGGCTGCAGGTGGCTAAGATGTTCCCTGACATGAAGATGCAACTCCTCATCTGGGCCTCCTCCCCACCGAACATTGCCGTGTGCCCCACCGGCCTTGACCTCACCTTTGCCCTGGATACCCAGGCTGTTGCTGTCCTCCCAGACTCCTCTTTGGCCCCCCTCTTCCTGCTTGAGATGGTAAGCTGCTCCCGGGTGAGAACAGATGGGGAGCCCTGGACAGGGCCAAGAGCATGGCCCTCAGAGTCAGAGGGACCAGTGTGAATCCTGCCCAGACTCAAACCTGGACTGTGTGTTTCCAGGGCCTGAGACTGGAGCCACTGTCCTACTGCTTCTGACTCCTACCGGCATTCATTCATTCCGTTGTTCGTTCCGTCGTTGGCTTGAAATATGCGTACTATTTCCAATTCATTCACTTGTATCTTTGGTCATTCAATTATGTATTTGTGGATTTGTTCATTCATTTATTCATTCATTTATTCACTTGACTGCTATCTTGAAATATACTATATCTTTGCTGGTTCATACGTACATTCATCTATTCCATTATTCATTTACTTATACCTTTGTTCAATTGATCATTCATTTGTATATTTGTTCATTCATTCCTTTATCATTTATTCACCCATGCATATCTTTATTCTGTCCTTTGTCAGTTTAATCCTCCACTTATTCAAGTATTTATTCCATGATTGACTTGTGCATTCATTCATTTGTTCGCTCTGTCACACCGCAAACATTTGGTGGTACCCACTCTGGCAGTTGAAGGCGAGGGCCAGATTCTCCCCACCAGGAGGTACTCAGGTCTGCCCAGTCTCAGGCTAGGCCCATTTTCCCCACTTTGCAGATCCAGTGGGTTCTGAGGGGGTTGCCCAAGGCTGCACAGACAGTGGGCAGGAAAGCTGAGGTTGGGAATCTTGGTTTCCTGACTCAGTAAACATTCGTTGTGTGAACGAATGAATGAATGTGTGTGGGAATAGGGCTGGCCTGGACTCCAGCCCCACAGCCTGTCTCCCACAGTCCACGGGAGTGGCCTGGGAATGCTGAAATGGTCTCAGAAGCAGGGGGAGAAAATGGTAATTGGTTGACAAGCCAGGACTCATCAACAAGCACAAGGTTTGCAAAAGGAAGAGTCCTCTCCTCCGTGGGTCCCGCAGGCGGGCTCCTCTGCCGAGCCTTTGTGAAGCTTACCTTCCGGTCTTGGAGGTTCGCAGAGTCCCCAGCCCCTGGGTCAGGGGCCTTCACTTCCTGGATTGTCTCTTTGCAGTACGTGAACGTTTCTGCGGATATTGGTGCCAGGTCAGACAGGCTTGTTGGAGAGCTCAAGTTGAACAAGTAAGTGGGCCTGTGGGCACGCGAGGAGGGGACTGCCCATCTGTTCTTGGTGCCCGTGGGCTAGCAATGACCTTACAACGTGCCAAGCTTTCCTGTTCGTCCGTCACATTTAAGCCTCAAACAGCGCATGGTGGGCACCGTATCCGCATTTTGCAGACAGTGAAACTGATGCTCAGAGATGAAGTGACCTGAGACCACACAGTGTAGGGTGACCAACCATCTCGGTTTGTCTGCAGTGTCCCAGTTTTAGCACCGAAAGCCCCGCAGCCCAGGTCACCCCCCACCCCATCCTAGGCCCACTCATGGCTGGGCAGTGCCAGCTGATGGATCTGCTCCAGCCCCCAGCCACTCCACATCCCTGGCCTTCCTTGGCACTTGGAAAACACTTCAACTTCTTCACACCCTTCCTTGGGACTTCGTCAGCCAACTCCTGCTGGGAGACTCTGGAATCCGTGCCTGGGTTGGAATCCCAGCAGAGGAGGTTGTGGTTAGGGATGTGGGCTCTGAGGTTGAGCCTGTTGCCTTGGAAGCGCAGCTCACCTTCGGCAAGCACTGAACTCTCCAAACTTCAGTCAGTTTCCCCGGCTGGTAAAATAAGCCCAATAATTGTTCTTTGCCAACAGCATCATTTTGAGGGTGAAATGAGGTATTAATATGTGTTGCAGTGCTTAGAACACTTCGAGGGATACAATAAGCAAGAGGAAAAGAGAAAGACAGAGGGGCACACAGAAAAAGAAAAAAAAAATCAGAAATGAGGGAGAGTCAGAAAGAGACAGACAGAGAGAGACAAGGGAAGGGAGGGAGAGACGCAGAGAAAGAGAGTGAGAGCAAGACAGATGGAGAGACACATTAACAGGAGAGATAGAGAGACACAAAAGGTGGAAAGAAGAGAGAGAGACAAGCAGATACACAGAGATCAAGAGTGAGGGAGACGCACAGAGTCCATGCGGTGACCCCCGCATTCCAACCTGGCATCTACATCTTCATCACTTTCACACTGTTTAAACTGAGTCGACCCACATTCCTCCCCAGTTCTGCCTTCTCTCTGGCTCAGAGCTGTCCTTCTTAACCTTGAGTTTGGCTCCTGAGGATTACGTGCTGCTTATTTCTCCTGGCATCATTTTGACAAGTGTTACTGCTTTAGAAACATGTGGATTTAATTTTCCTGGAAACACCCATGGGCCGCTCAAGTAGAGGAGCCGGGGAAAATAGAGCTGGGTGACGGCTGAACACAGACTTTCTAAAATATGCAGGGATGGGGGTGGTGAGAGTCCATAGGCAAGAGTTTTCAAACTTTGTAGGGTACTGGAGACAACAAAAGCTTTGACATCAGGGAGACCTGTTTGAAATTCTACTTGGCTGAATGTTAGCTGTGTGACCTTGGGCAGATTGCTTGACTTCTCTGAGCGTCAAGGACCTCACCTGTAAAATGGGAGTGTGATGGCCCTTGGCTCTTGGGTATTACGGGAATTCAATCGGATAAAGCAACCAACATAGCGAATGATAGGGGTTCAATAAATAGCCATTTATTTACCTATTTCCTAGATCATTGTTAAGATGCCATAAAGTCTGCAAATATGGGATTGTTTATTGGCTCAAATAATTGAAAAGTCCAAGGGTTTCAGGCAAGGGTGTATCCAAGTGCTCAAATGATATCCTTACAACTCTGACTCTCTTGATCTCTTGGCTTTACTATCCCTTATGCTGGCTTCATTTCCCAGCAGGCTGTCACCAAGTGATGGCAAAAATTGTTACCAGCATCTCCGTAATTTGCTGGAGAAAAGAGAATACCTCACTTCCAATATTTCCAGCAGAAGTCCTGGGACCAACTCTCATTGGACCAGCACGGGCTAGAAGTCAATCCTTAAAGCAATCACCTTGGCAGGGTAGATAGACTGCCCTTTGGCCAGCCCACCCCAGAACCCAGCATTAATAATGTAGGGAATGGGTGACCGTCCAAAAGGAAAGCAGGGGGCTGTCACCATAGAAAGGGGGAATGGATACAGGATGGGAAAACCAGACAGCATCTACCAGAGTGGGCCCCTTCTCCCCAGCAACTGAACTCTAATATGAGTCAGGCTAATGGTGGTCTCCACTTCCCCCTCCCCTTCTCACAGGCTGCTCCTGGAACTGAAGCACTCGGACATCGGCCCCTTCCCGGTGAGTCTGAGGCCATTGGTGGCTCCTTCCTTCCTCTGATCTTGAGATAACTGTCCTGAGGGCACCTGGGCTCATAGCATCATTTCAACAGACCACTGGTTCATTTGCATATAATTTGCCTGTGAAGTAATGATGCAGGGAGCTTTGTGGGCACAGAGACCCGAGCTGGAATTGCTGCTCCAAGCTTACTAACTGTGGGCCTTGGGCAAGTCCCTTCCCCTCTGTGAACTTCATATCTTCCCCACAAATCAGGGATAATCCTTTCCACCTGAGTTAGTGTGGTGAGTTTTAAATGGGATTAAATGTGCACAGTCAGGTACAGAAAATCTGCTCAACAGATGTTTGTTGAATAAACGAGTTAATTACTTTATTGAGTACCTACTATGTGGCAGGCACTGTTCCCCAGGTGTGGGAATGTGCTGATGAATTAGATAAGAAGTGACTTCTTCTAGAACCTACATTGTAGTAGAGAAACAGACAATAAGAAATGAAGAAGATCATTTCAGTCAAGATCAATGCTAGGAAAAACTAAGTGGAGGTGGGGTAGAAAGTGATGGGGGAGGTTAAGGGTTAGACCGTGTGATCAGGGAAAGCTTCTCTGGGGAGGTGATATTTGGGCTGAAGGAGCCTGCAAGGTGAAGATCTGTTGCAGGCAGAGGGAATAGCAGCAGAAAAGGCCCTGTGGTCAAACAAGCTTGGCATGGGGAATGCAGAGAAGCAGTGTGGCTGGAAAAAGCAAGTAGGGGCTGTAGAGAGGCAGGCAGGGGCTGGCTCACCTGAGCTTTCTGGACTAGAACAGGTTGTGTTCAAAGGGCAGCGAGAAGCTGGTGAACGTTTCATGCATGGAGTGACATGATCTGACGTATACCTTATAAAAGATGCCTCTGGCTGGGATGGGGGGAATCGATTACGGGGGACGAGAATCAGACCATGTGGATCGTTGGGGAGGCAGGTGCATTTGCCCATGTGAGAGATGATGGACGCTGGGTCTAGGCCAGGAAGAAGGAGAAAGATGGTGGATTGGAGACACACTTTGGAAGTAGAATTAGAACTTGGTGAGAGATTTGATGTGTGTGGTGGGGGGAAAGGCAATGAAGAATGACTCCTAGATGTTTGGCTTGAGCAGCTGGGCGAATGAATGGCAGAGTCACTTAGAGACTGAGTAGGGCAGGTGGGAGGGAGATGACAGGTGTCTTGCCAGCCCAAGTAGATGATTCCACTACCCGGAATCACAGACTGTCATCAAATAGACTCACCCCTGCTGCTCCCCCATCACCACCCTCTGGCACTGGTGGAGAGTTGCCCGTGTAGATAGCAGGTCAAGTGTACTTCCACAGCCGACCTGAAGGAGCATCACTCTTGTGGCTTCCATTAGAAGCCACAGTGTGCTGATTCTGTCCACAGCACTTTACTGCACATGGCCCGAATCTTCCAGAGAGCCTCTTGCTGAACCTCTGGAGAACATTTCCTTAGATCTCTGAGATGCCCCCCAAGATTTCTGCTGAGTGGGTACCTTATAAACCACCCAGCCCTGAAGTCAGTCCCAACATCCCCTCCAAATCCAATGGAAATCCAGCCAGCCATTTCCATCTCATAAGATTACAACAAACAGAAGGACCCAAAGCGACCTCATTGCATTTTCATGGATTTACTGGTGCCAAGGCTCTCATGGTGGCAGCTGGACTCAGTCGGTCACTAACTTCTGCTTCCGCAGAAAATAAAAATTTAAAGTTCCCAGATTCCTGAGAAGAAGGGCACCACATTTGATGAACCCAGGGAACTACAGTCTGGGGAAGGAAACTCAATTGTTCTAGAAACAAAAATGTACATATTTACAAGGTGTGAATGTCACCACTGCAGGCGATCATCGTGAGGGTGTTACATTATTTTTGAATTTTTTTAATTATAGCAAAAGCAAAGCATATACATTATAGAAGAGTCAGAACCCACAGGTTTGCAAAACACACAAACAAAAACTAAAAACCATTCCTGGTTTCACCACTTAATTAATAATTTGGAGTACATCCTTCCTGACTTTTTTCTACGCATATTTAATAACAGAATGGAATTACATGGTTTCTGTAGCCTACTTTTTCTTTATTTTTACATGTTTATTGGAGTATAGTTGGTTAACAATGCTGTATTAGTTTCTGCTGTACAGCAAAGTGAATCAGTTATACATTAGCCTGCTTTTTCCTACTCAAAAATATAGCACGAAAAATTTGTGCTGATAATTACATTTCTACAATATCATTTTTAATAGGTGCATAGTATCTCTTAGTATCAAAGTACCACCATGTTCCCCAGATGATTCCCCAATTGTTGGACATGTAGGTTGCTGTTAATTCATTGTTTTGGTTCTATCTATCACAATGCCTTAGAGGCATGTTTGCTGGCCCACCACGCACACACATTTTTAAAGCTTTGGATGAACATTGCCGAATAGCCCTCCAAAAGTTTGAACTAGTTTGCTCTCTAGCCCAGTGTCAGAGCAGGTGCATTTTCTTATGCAAAGTTTTTCACATTTAAATACTCTGTGACGACCTTCCTTACCTCAGCCTTGCCCCCTACAGTCTAGAATGTGATTTGTATCTGGAAACTTTAAAGCAAACGGGGTCACTTTGGTGACCTTGATCGAGCTGCAGAGTTTTCGCGTCACCCCTGGGTCCATCTCTCAGCGGTTTTCCCAGCTGTGAGGTTGCCCTGGGTGGGAGGGAGGGTGACGGAGGACAGCTGATGCTACAGTGCCCTGATGTGTGTCCCATCGTCCTCGTGACCCCCAGGTTGAATTGCTGCAGACTATCATGAACTACGTTGTGCCCACTGTCATGATTCCCAAGATTAACGGTAAGGAGTTTTGGAGAAAGGATTGATTTTCAGTCCTGGGGAAGAGGCGGGGTGGGGGTGGGGTTCGGTCCTGAAACCACCCAATACCCAGCCCCAGCTGTGGTAGCTGGAGGTGGTGCCCTCAGATGAGCCTCAAATGGCATCTGACCCAGAAAAGGGATGGGAAAAACGGTTGAGTTCCTCCCATGTGCCCATCCAGCCTTTGAGACAGCCCCTAAGACAGGGGATGGCAACGGCGTCAGTTTTCATAGGAGGAAATGGGAGATCAGAGAAGTTAAGTGATTGTTCCAGGTCACAGAGAAGGTGAGAGATGGAACTGGGATTTGATCCCAGCCCTGAAGCCAGAGCCCTAGGTCTTTTTCCACCTCTGAGAGAGAAGGACCAAGGAAGAAGGGCGAACCTGGGCTAACGCTTCCACTCAGCTCACTCACTGGTGAAACCCCTGGCCTTTGCAGAGCCAGGGGCAAGGGCACAAATAGAGGCCCCCGTGCTGTGTAACTAGAACACTTGGAAATTGTAAATGAAGACAACCAATTATTACATATAGTCTCTGGCTTCTCCTCCTACCTTGACAATGCAGCTTCGTAATGACCTGAGGGACCAGGTTGGAGTTTAGAATTCTCCAGAGTTTCACAGCAGAATGCGGCGGGATGGGGGAGCTGGACCACAGCCCGTTTCCAGTTTCATCCTAAACATGGACGGGCTTCGTGTGCCTATCCATCACATGTCCCCGGGGGGCCTGCACAGCCCAGCAAGCAGCCGCTCCGGCTGTCACTCGGGCTGGGTGTGCACCAGCAGCGCCGGCACCCTCAGGAGGGTGGTCTTCGGGCTGAGGGGGCGGGCATTCACCAGTCCTGGGTGCTCAGAGCACGGTGGAGGAGAGAGTGGGAGATTCCAGGCAGCCTCTTCACAGGTTTCTTCCCAGAGCCGGGCCAGGGCGGCCGGGCTGTCTGTCTCAGATCCTTGCCGCTCCCTCTACCTCCCTCTTCCCTACAGAGGAAGTACCTTAACCTTAACCTCTACCTTAACCTCCAATGCAGAGAAGCTGCAGAAAGGCTTCCCTCTCCCGCTGCCCGCCTCCATCCAGCTCTTCAACCTGGTGTTTCAGCCTCACCAGGTGAGTCCCCAAGCTCTCCTTCGCCAAATCTCCCATCACAATAGCCACCTTCCTCCATGTCAGCTCTGGATCAAGCGCTTCCTACCCTTTCAACAATCCCAGAGGGTGGGCGCTGTTACTAAACAGAGAACAGAGGCTAAGACTCAGAAAAGCCACATGGCCATCACATGAAGTCCAAAGTCAAAGCCAGGTCCCTGCTTTTAACCATAGGCTGCACCACTCCCACCCTCCCCTTGGTAAAAATGGAACTCACGTGGTGGCCCCAAAGCCTCTTTTATAAGGTGGATGCACTTAAATACTTGACAGGTAGGTGTCACGTGCCTTCCTTTGCATCCAGCATCCTTCTAGGCCCTGGGGTATAAAGCGCAGGGCCTGGCAGATTAGATACGGTAATGGACGGCCTCCTCTTTCCTTTCCCTCACCCTGACCCCCTGACAGCCTGTGACACTATTTTCCCCCCATCCATGGAATCTTTCTTCTCCTAGCTTTGAAGATTCCCTCTCCCGGTTTTCCAGCCACCTCTCACTGGGCTGTTTGGTCTCCTTTGCTGGTTCCTCCTTCCCCTACCAGTGGGAGTTCTCCAGGGTTCCTGCCCCGGCCTCCGCCCTTCCCCCGCTATTGCTTTCCCTGGTCACTTTCATCAGCTCAGGCTCAACAGCTACCTTTGTGCCGCCCAGTGACCCGGCCGTGCTTCCAGTCTCTTCTACGTTCCCGAAGTGTACATATGCTGGTTTCCTCGTGCCTCCATCCTTAAACCCACCGTGTCCCAACAAAGCTGTTAACTCTGCAAGGAAACCATCACCCACTCTTACATTCCTTACTGCTGTCCATGGCTTCCTGATGACCTGGTGGCCCTCCTGGGAAACCTCCGCCCAGCTTCCTCCCTCTCCCTCACCCCCAACATCCATCCCATCAATCCCTGATTCTTTCAACTTAATGGGAGAACTACCAGGGCTAAGAGACAGTAGAGAAATAGCTGAGCGAGCAGAGGAAACACATTCCCCATGTTCCCTACATGTTACCAAGTTCATCCTTAAAATAAAAAAATGACCCCATAGGCACAATTTAATTCCTTCATTTCTGAAAATTCTGAGTGAAGGGCAGGAAGGAGCAAAAGAGAAGTGGTTTTGCAACTGTGATTGCAAGGAGGGCTCCCTGGAGCTGCCAAGAGGCAGGGATGACAAGTGAAGGCCTTCCCAGCAGCCCAGGGGTCTCCACGTCTGAGAAGAAAACAGCTGGCAGAGAAGCTGCTGACAGATTCACGGGCCGTGGCAGCCACGGATGTGCAGACCCCAGGGGTGGGATGCCAGGTGCCCCCCGCCCCACTCACTCCTGCCTTTCTGTCAGCAGACAGGCCTGCACCACTCTCTCCTTCCCGACAGACAGGCTCCCAGAGTTTCCTTCTAAAAACCCAGCATCCCCATATTCACAGATGAGGGGTACACTTCCGGCTGATGACAGCCTTCTCGTCTCTCCCCCAGGATTTCCTCCTGTTCGGTGCAGATGTCCAGTACAGCTGAAGTCCCCATGGGTGCTGGGGGCTGTCAATCACATCGGGAGGTGAGGGGCTGTCAGCACCCTAACCCTGACAGGCCCCATGGAGCACGGGCTGCCTCCCTCCAGGCTTCCCTCTCTAGCTCTTGACTCGGAGACTCTTGCAAACGTCTCTGAACTCAGATTCAGAAATGATCTAAACATGGGAACCTTGTTCCTTGGAAAAGTGTGTGGTGTGTATTTTAGGGATTATGAATTTCTTTCAAGGGCTAAGGCTGCATGGACATTTCCTCCAGGAATTGCATTTCAATTGTAATCACAATATTTCTCTTTGTGCTTCCCACAACATTAAAAAAGAAAAATAACAAAAACCCTGTTTTTTCTGTGGAATTCTGTGTGATGGTATGGTTTCTTCTTGTTTTATGTCCATTCATTCGTTCATTGGCTGTACGCAGTGTGGCCAAGATACAATCACCTCTTTTTAGTTCTCTAATTCATTTCTTGAGCCCCCCACATGCTTTCCTTAGCAGAAACTCCCACTGTCCCTTTTTGAGGGCATCCCTCATTCAACAATCCCCAAGAATAATTGGGGTTTACTTAGTCCAAAGGGAGTGGGTCTTGCTTCCTAATGTCAGGCAGAGGTCTGTAGAGTGGCTCTGTCCATTGGGATGTTGTTCCTGCTACTGCCACATGGTGTCGCTGTTGAACAGTGATTCCGCACCGCCCATTGTCTTCCTGTGCAGTCATCTACCGCGGCTGTTGCTCCTGTCACTACCACGCGGGGTCGCTGTCGGGCGCTTATCCTGCACAGCCCGTTTTCTCTGCCCCACACTTGGGCTCCACCTTGATGGCTCTCTTAGTCCATGCTTTCCTGCCCAGCCATTGGGCCCAAAGCAGAACACTGAGTCAGGGGACAGAGCCCTTTGGAGTTTTTAGTCAGTCACATTCTCAGCTGCAGTTAACACTTCCCCATGACTCTGCAGGCTGGTATGGAAGCCCGATCACCAGCCCAGACTGTTGTTGAACTCTTGGTGAGTTTCCCTGGGGACTTTGGGCCATTTCCTATCATGGAACATCAGGTGTGGCTATCTCAGGCCATTAGATAGAGCCTAACAGCACTGTACTTGAAACTGGTGGAACATTCCTGGAAAGCCTCCTTAGATGTTGACATTTGGTCTGAGACCAGAAAAATGAAGAAGAGTTTGAAGCAGGCAGTGGTGTATGGATGACATGACCAGATTTCGTTTTAAAAATGTTTTTTTGTGTGTGACTTCTGAAAGCATTAGAGGGGCAAGAGTGGAAGAGGGTGGGCACAAATTAGGAGTCTGTTGTCCTTCAGAATTCATCCAGGCTGGTGCTAGTAAAAATGGAGAGAAACACTGCAGTGAGGAAAAGCAGATAAAAGACATTTTTTAATTTTAAAAGAAAAATGTACATGCTTCTGCTAACATCATTGATTCTCTGTTAAATGGAGGTAGCGACTCTGGGGCCACGAAGGGAGGGACATTGATCAAGCACAGCACACTAATGATTTCATTTAATCCTCACAGCACTTTCCATCCCCCAGGGTGAGATTTGTTCAGTCCTTGTAGATTGAGTCACTCCCTGGATTACACATCTGGTAAGTGGCTGAGCTGGGATTCCTGCCTTTTATGTCATCAGAGCCCATGCTCTTTCCGCTCCTCCCAGATGTCCAAATCTTGCCTGTTTGGGGCTTGGCATATTGAAGGCAGGACTACTGGTTTCAGTTGCCTAGGCGGTGCACTGTAAAAAGGTACCAGGCTGGGGCTTCCCTGGTGGCGCAGTGGTTGAGAGTCCGCCTGCCGTTGCAGGGGACACAGGTTCGTGCCCTGGTCCGGGAAGATCCCACATGCCACGGAGCGCCTGCGCCCGTGAGCCATGGCCGCTGAGCCTGCACGTCCTGGGCCTGTGCTCTGCAACGGGAGAGGCCACAACAGTGAGAGCCCCGCGTACCGCAAAAAAAAAAAAAAAAAAAAAAAAGGCACCAGGCTGAGGGAACAAAACCCTTTCTCTAATTTGTCCTCCAAGAGGGTGCACTTTTTCTGTTGGCCAAAGACTAATGGAGGCACTGAATAGGAACAGAGAAAAGCAGCTTGTTAGGCTGGAAGAGGGTGAATTGAGCACAGCATGGGATGAGGCTGGAAGGCCTTGAAGACTGTTAAGGACTCTGGATTTTGTTCCAAAAAATAAGGGAAGCCATTGGAGAGTTTTGAGCAGGAGAAGGACACAATCTAATTCTCATTTTTTAAAGACCCCTCTGACTGGGGTGGGAGCATAACAGATAAGTAAGGGGACATAACCCTGCCTTTTCCCACCCTCACTTCATCTCCCATCATTCTCTTTGGAGATGGTCGGCCCCTTCCCACGCCTACCCTCTACTTTCCAAAACATTCAGGTAGCCCGTGCCCCACTTTCTATAGAAAAAAGTACAATTATTTCTTGGATCTAAAGACCTGTGAGTGGGACTTCCCTGGTGGCTCAGTGGTTAAGAATCCACCTGCCAATATAGGGGACACGGGTTCAAGCCCAGGTCCGGGAAGATCCCACATGCCGCGGAGCGGCTGGGCCTGTGTGCCACAACTACTGCATCCCACGTGCCTCGAGCCTGTGTTCCACAACAAAGAGAAGCCACCGCAATGAAAAGCCTGCGCACCACAACAAAGAGTAGCCCCCACTCGCTGCAACTAGAGAAAACCCATGCACAGCAACGGAAAAAAAAAAAAAAGACTAGTGAGTGGAACACAGTGTGCCCTGGAGACCTCTTACTAGTGGCTGAGAAATAGGCAGTTGTTTGGAGGTCTGATGTGAGGGGCATCCCCCCAACACACTCCAAATTATCTGCCACGCTGCCTACAAAACCACTGTTAGAGCGGCTTCTCCCTTCAGGCTAAGCACTGCTCACTCCAAATGATGGCTAATGGGTACAGGGTTTCTTTGGGGGGGAGGTGCAGAAAATCTTCTAAAATTAGATTACGGTGAGAGTTGCACAACCCTGTGAATATATAGGGCTGGCCAAGAAGTTCGTTCGGCTCTTTCCGTTAAAAACCCTAGCGAATTTTTTGGCCAACCCTATACTAAAACCCATTGAACTGTACACTTGAAGTGGGTGGATGTTATGGTATGTGAAATATGTTGATAAAGGTGTTTAAAAAAAAAAGAATTGAGCTGTCCACTGTGGACTGCCTAAAAGCTCATCATCAGAGCAGTTTCACTTCTGGTTAAGCATTGCCCACTTGGGGCTCCTTTTGGCAGTGCTGACTTAAATATGAAGGAGGGGCACCCTACAGGGGGAGAGAAGAAGAGGTGTCAACCCAATCCCTCTTGGGCTGCACAACTTTGCGAATGGCACTTAACCTCTCTAATCCTCTATTTCCTCCTCTGAAAAGTAGAGGTAGAACCTTGCCCTCCCCTGTGGCGTGAGGGTGTTGTGAGGAATGAGTGGTACCATTGATGAGCTCATGCCATGGTGGTTAAAAGCAGAAGCTGTGGTCCCAGACACCGTGGATTCAAATCCCTGCTCTGCTGTTTACCAGCTGTGTGACCTTGAGCAATTAAGCCTCTGGCCTTCAATCTTCTCATCTGTAAAATTAGGATCATAATAATACCCATCTCAAAGCGTGGTTATGAGAATCAAATCAAAAACTCACTAATCCTCACTCTACTGTAAGGACTATATCTGGCTTGCCACAGTTCTCTTCACAATGCCTGCCGTACAGGTGACACTCAATAAATATTTAGTTTTTAAATGATCTGGGATTTGAATCCAAAACTACTTTGTCATGATTTTCAAAGTATGATCCAGGGCTGCCTGCCAGGATGGGCCTGACCCCAAGAAACAGAACCACTGCCTGGCTAGAAATCTGGGTTCAGTGATGGATTCACCGTGTGGCTGGTCTTCCCCACCTCGGTCTCAGCCTCCCCTTCTGTAAAAGCAAGGGCCCTCTGGACTTCCAGGAAAGGAATCCAATAAAGTGAACTCTGGCAACTATTAAAGAATCTTTTCTTGCTGAGACATTTTCATTTTAACAGAAGCTCCTTAGGGTCCCGAAAGCTATTAAGACCTGTTGAAATGAGGCTATGGCTCCAATTTTAGATGCTGCCAATTGCAGAGGCGGAGAAGGGGTGGAGGGAGACATGGGAGGGTTTTCAAGTTCCTTAGAGTTTCCCCGGGGTGAGAGGCTGTGTGTCCTCATGGCCAGCCCTGCTTCAGCAGGTGACATCTCCTGGCATCCCAAGTAGGTGACACAATCTCAAACCACATTGGATCGGCACTGACAGTACTATTTTTTTTTTCTGTAAATCCACATGCCTCAGGGCTCATGCATGCGTGTGTGTGTGTGTGTGTGTGTGTGTGTTCATGCACACACATCACAGATCTGCAGGTGACTGGGTTGAGAGAGGGGGCAGCCATAGACATCAAACTCCAGAGTACCTACAGAGCTCCAAAAAGGCAGGTCTTCACGACATCCTTCTCTTCAACTAGAGCCAATGTGCTCAGGAGTGCAGGCACCATCATAGAAAACTGTGCCGAAAATAAGAGTGAACAGAGGTAGAAAATCACTGAGCTTGGAGGGAACTTGAGGCCCACTTAGTCCATTGTTCTCAAAGTACAGTCCAGGATTGCCACCACCTGGAGCTTGTGAGACAAGCAGAGTCTCAGCTACCAAAGGAACGTGATGAATCAGAATTTGTATTTAACAAGATCCCTGGTGTATATATACATACCACAACTTCCTTATCCATTCATCCGTTGACGGACTCTTGGGTTGTTTCCATGTCTTGGCTACTGTGAATAATGCTGCAATAAACACTGGGGTGCGGATATCTCTTCAACATCCTGTTTTCATTTCCTTTGCATATATATCCAGAAGTGGAATTGCTGGATCATACAGCAGTTCTATTTTTAATCTTTTGAGGGACTTCCATACTCTTTCCCTAGTGGCTGTACCAATTTACATTCCCAGCAACAGTCTACAAGCATTCCCTTATCTCCACATCTGGAATTTGTATATCTATACGCAATGGACTATTATTCAGCCATGAAAAAGGAGGGAATCCTGTCATTTGCAACGACATGGCCCTTGAGGGCATT
Organism: Pseudorca crassidens; assembly: GCF_039906515.1. Taxonomy (NCBI): domain Eukaryota; kingdom Metazoa; phylum Chordata; class Mammalia; order Artiodactyla; family Delphinidae; genus Pseudorca; species Pseudorca crassidens. The sequence continues at coordinate 68,182,602 of NC_090310.1, forward strand.
ATGCTAAGCAAAAAAAAAGATAAATATTGTATGATATCATTTATAGGTGGAGTCTAAAAGAGCTGAGCTCGTAAAAATGAGAGTAGAATGGTGATTACTGGGAGCCTGGGGCAGGGGGGAACTGGGGAGATGATATTTAAGGGTCCAAACTTGGAACTAGTAGATAAATAAGTCCTGTAGGTCTAATGCACAGCATCGTGATTACAGACAACAATACTGTATCATAAACTTCAAAGTTGCTAAGAAACTAGATCTTACTTATTCCCACCACAAAAAAGAAATGATAATTGTGTGCTGTGATAGAGGTGTCAGCTAACGCTACAGTGGTGATCATACTACAATATATAAATACATCAAGTCAACACGTTGTACAGCTTAAACTTACCTGTCAATTATATGTCAATGAAAATAAATTTTAAAATAAAATAAATAAATGAGATCCCTGGGATCCGAGGAACACTGTCCTAGTCCAACACCTTCATCTGCATTTGGAGGCAAAGTGAGGATCAGAGAGGGGCATGGTTTACCCTGTGTCACACAGCACATCAGGAGCAGAGCCTAGACAGGGACCCAGGCTTCCTTGCTGCCAGTGCGTCACGTGTTCTGGCTCTGTGTTTCGACACACCCTGCTTCCTTCTCTTGGACGCTCTCGGCTCTCTCCTCTGCAAAACCACGTGTGACCTACAAGACCCAAGAGGATCTCACCTCCCCATGGAAGCTGGCCCCCAGAGACATCCTTGGTGGCAGAGTGAGGGTTGCTCTGTACTTTTAGTTCTGTCTCACAGGCTACTGTTCCCGCACAAGACCTGTTCAGACTTTGGAAAAGAACTCAGAGCTCTCCACGAGAGGAAGGCATTTGCTACAAAAGGTCAATAACAGAAGAAATACTCAGTGTACCAACTGTGTCCATCAGGGTCTAGGCAGGAAATCAGAATCCAGTTCAGATGGTTCTCGGGATTCGAATGAAGGGGCTATTTACAGAGCTGGGGGACAGGCTTAAGGAAACCTGTGAAGGATGGGAGGCCCCCAGGAACTAGCCTCCCTAGGCTTGAAGCAGCAAAGAAAGCAGTAGGGGAGTCCCAGCCTTGGGGGGAGATGGGGAGGCTGGAGCCAAGGGTGAGAGGAGTGTCAAGAGTGATGCAACCGTGGCCAGACTTAAAATCCAAAGCAAGGAGGAAGCAGGGAGAAGGGCCTGACCCTGCTGTCTTCCTAACCTCCGACCTCCTGCCGTGCTGGCCTTTGTCTGAGCCCAGCTACAGATGAGAAAAGTGAGTCAGCGTGCCCAAGGTCACCCGGTGGGTGAGCCAGGATTCAAAGCCAGGCCACCTGGTCCCAGCATCCATGCCCTTAAGCTTTCACTTTTCCCGTTTACGTTCATTCACTCAATTATCTACCATGTGCTGCTCAGTATTCCAGGCACTGTGGTTTCCAAATTCTGGGTTTTCCAAATTCTTTTCGAGACTTTTGTAATCAGAACACACTAAACACCGTTCCTGTTAAAAGGGAGAGCGTTTTCTCTGCTGTAGGACTTGATGGTGGGGGAGTGACAGCGGCTTTGGCTTTCGTGGAGGTGGATGGACAGACTGGTAGGAGAAAAGTCCAGGGGTTCTGACCAGTGTTGGATTCATGCTGCTCCCAGGGGCCTCTGCTGGGTCCTGGGTCACCAGCAGGGACCTTGACCTGGGGGTGGGCACCTGTGGCGGTGGAGGCCGGGCCTGGGCCCGTGGGGCACGCTGGCCAGCCGGGGAGTTCTAAGGTCCAAAGCTCACTGCTATGGGAACTCCCGGCCCTGCAAACAGCCCCCAGCCTGGACGTTCTCAGACCTCTGCCAGAGGAAGAGTGCCATCTGTGTCCCCATGAGGTCCTCATTCTCTAGAATGTCCTCCCTCGTCTCCAAGCTGGAAGGGCCCATGGGAGTCACCTGCTCTGTCCTCCTCATTTTACGGAGGGAAACTTGGGCACAGAAGGAGACAAGGCTTGCCGAGGGCCCCATGGCCAGGCAGAAGCCAGATCCGAACCTTGGTTTCCCGGCTCCCAGCCCAGCGCCCCTCCCTACCTCCACAGTCAGAGTCCAGGGAGCAGATGCCCCCAGGCACATTGCTGCCAGGCTTTTGTCCTTGTTCTTTGCTGGCCTGGAATGGCTCTTCCAAAGGTCACATCGTCCTCATCCTTAGGGTCCCAGCTCAGCATGTCACCTCAGAGAAGCCTTCTCTGACCATCGCTTTGCAATGGCATTCCACTGATCCGGGTTCAAACCCCTGCTGGGTGACTATGGCTTAATCACTTCACCCCTCTGAGCCTCAGTTTTTTCAGCTCAAAACGAAACTTCAACATTCACCGTAATGGGCTGCTGCAGGGCCGAGAGGGGCTGTGTGGCATAACCAGCATGGTGGCCCGCACATCGTAGGCGCTCAATAAATGCTGCTTTCCTGCCAGTTCCCACCCGGAGCTGGAAGGATCACAGGATTCACAAGGCTCAGCCCTGCCCTCAGGAGCACTCAGGCCTCTTGCAGGGGGATTGGGGGGTGGGACACAGGAGCCCAGAACCTCAGCCTGATGGACAGAAACAAACGGACACAGAGGAGCAGAGAGGCCCCAGTGTGGGCTTCCCTGTGCTCAGCGTGGGAAGTTCTGATCCCAACCCCAAATCCAGTGCCTTTTATGACCCACTGGGAAGAAACCCTGTCCCTCCTGCCACAGTCAGTGTATTGAGGCAGTCCAAAGACCCACCCAATTTCAAGATGAAGACACAGAGACCCCACCTTTTGATGGAAAGAGTATCAAAGAATTTGTGGGCATATTTTTAAAGTACCACAATTACAGAAAAGCAGAGAGTGGTTTAATGCTACGATGGAGAAAGTACAAAGGTTTCTGGGATCTCAGAGGAGGACCTTCCTCTAATCCAGGGAAATATTGAGGTGATCGGGGAAGGCTTCCTGGAGGTGGGGGCAAAACAAAACTCACGAATATAGGGAGTTCTTGGGAGGCTAGAGATCCCTACAAATTAAGCACAATCCCTACTATAAATTTTGTTTCCCAAAATAAAATTTTATTTTCTCTACTTACTGAAAATACAATATATCCCAAGAAAATAAAAATTGAAATACCAGCAAACAAAAAGTTTTTCAAAACACTCATAATCCTGCCCATCCAACCAGAAACAATCCCTCGTAACTCCTTGCTAAGAATTTTCCAGATTGGCAAACGTGAGAATAGAACAAAGAAATAGAACCTCACCCTATGATGCCATTGGCAATGGGCCCCTCATAAGCATCTTTCTGAAGTATCAAGAAATACATTTATTTCTACAGTCTCACTTTAAATGTATGAGAGTTAGTATACCCAGTGCGCTTTTGTTGAACGCCTTAGGGTCCCACTCTGACCTTGCCGATGTCACACGGAGCAGCAAAGGGCATCCTACTGCTGTGACATATTTCCACACTGACTTAATTATGTACTTAGAGTCAAGTTCCAGCAGTAGAATTACTGGGTCACTGGGCATGCAGGTGTTTAAGGATTTGCCAAGTTGCCTTCCAGAAGATTTACCACTAGCAAGGCTTGAGAAGCCTGTTTTCCCATAGGGGATGGGAAGCAGGGGTGTGGGGCGGAGATTTCTTTTTCACATAAACAGGTGAGTATATAACTCAGCTGGCTTGGACTCCCAGCTCTGCCACCTGCCGGGTGTGTGAGCTTGAGCCGGTGACCTGGCCCCTCTGAGCCTCTATAAAACCGGGCCTTCCTGGAAATGAACGTGGGGTCTTTTTGTGGGAAGAGGGGACAAACAGTGTCACCTGGGCCCAGGCCAACCCATCCTCTCACCCGGGGCGGCGACAACAGGCTTTTAAGTATGACCCATGACCCCAACAGTGTTGCAAGCAGGTTCCAGTCACTAGGCCTCCCCTTCCTGATTCCAGGAACCCGCCCCACTCAGGAGCTGCCCCAGGGCTCAGGCCTCAGTTACTTAAGGGAGCTGGGCCCAGCCTGAGGCTGCGACAGACCTGGCCCAGCCCTCTGGGAGCCCAGGATGGGGACCTCGGCTGGGGCCCTGTCCTCCCTCCTGCTGGGAATACTGCTCACATCCACCCCGGGGGCCCTGGGTGCCAACCCTGGCCTGGTCGCCAGGATCACCGACAAGGGCTTGGAGTATGGTAAGGAGCTCTGGTTGTTGGCTGGACTTGGCTGACCTGCTTGGCCCCAGGCGGCGCTGGGTACGGCAGGGGACACAGAGGGGACTCTCTCCCTTGGGGTGGTGCAGCCTTCCCGGCCAGGCAAACCTGGCTCGGGTTCTGGCCTCGTCACCCAACCCCTGGGCCACTTGGGCACGTTACTTGTCTTAGCTGGGTTCCCCACTAGCCAACAGAGATAAAGATTTGGGTGCGAGTAGTTGATTTGGGAGATTGATTCCGGGAAACACTGTAAGAGAGTAGTGATGTGAGATGAGAAAGGCAAGGTGGCCAGGAGAGGCGTATCGTTAAACCAGCTACCGCCTCAGTGATGGGAACAGTTCCGCTGGAAAATTTTTGCTCGAGTTTGAAAACATATGCCTTAAAACTAGACGTCAGGGACTTCCCTGGCAGTCCAGTGGTTAAGACTCTGCACTTCCAGTGCAGGGGGCACAGGTTTGATCCCTGGTCAGGGAACTAAGATCCCACATGCTGTGCAGCACAGCCAAAAAATAAACAAAAAACAAAAAAATATATATTAAAAAAAAAAACAAAACTAGGGACTTCCCTGGGGGAGCAGTGGTTAAGAATCCGCCTGCCAATGCAGGGACATGGGTTCGAGCCCTGGTCCAGGAAGATCCCACATGCTGCAGAGCAACTAAGCCTGTGTGCCACAACTACTGAGCCTGTGCTCCAGAGCCGGCGAGCCACAACTACTGAGCCCGTGTGCCACAACTACTGAAGCCCGCACGCCTAGAGCCCGTGCTCCGCAGCAAGAGAAGCCACCGCAATGAGAAGCCCGCCTACTGAAACGAAGAGTAGCCCCCGCTCGCGGCAACTAGAGAAAGCCCAAGTGCAGCAACGAAGACCCAACGCAGCCAATAAATAAATAAATTTTAAAAATTGATGTCAGAATGGTGGTTACCACCCGGAAGGGGCACAGGGAGCCTGCAGGGGTGCTGGGAATGAATGCCCTGCATCTTACTCTGGGTGGTGGCTACATGGGTGCATAAACATGTAAAAATTACCTGGCAATACCTTTAAGATTAGTGCCCTTTAGGTTACACCTCTACGGATGTTATACCTCAGTTTTAAAGAATTGGAATATAGTTGATTTACAATATTGTGTTAGTTTCAGGGATACAGCAAACTGATTCAGGCTTTTTTTTTTTTTGGCAGATTATATTCCATTATAGGTTATTACAAGATACTGAATATAGTTCCCTGTGCTATACAGTAGATCCTTGTGTATCTATTTTATGTGCAGCAGTTTGTACCTGTTAATCCCATACTCCTAATTTGTCCCTCCCCCACACCTTTCATCACCATGCTGTTTTCTATGTCTGTTTGTTTCTGTTTTGTATATAGATTCATTTGTAGTATTTTTTTAAAAGATGCTAAAACAAAGCCTCAGAAATAAACTGTCCAAGGGGCAAGGGATCTAGGGTGTTTATGTACCGCTCCCCTCAGCACTGGATGGAGGGCTGCTCCTCAAATTTATGGAGGCTCAATTGCCTTATCTGTTCACTGGGGTCATAACATTCCCTCAGGTAGAGCTGTTGGGAGCCCAGATTGGCTGGGGACAGAGAGAGGGAAATCAAGGAAGGGTTCTTGGAGGAGGTGAGGTAGAAAAGATACATTAACCAGGGACAAGAGATAGCATTTTGGCAGAGAGACCGGCTCATGCATTTGCTGGAGGGAGGACTGCAAAGTGGTATGAGGCGGAGTCGGGGAGACCCCTGGTCATCTGTGTATACACACCCTCCCTGAGGGCAGAATCCTGGGTCTCACATACCTCAGATAAACAGAAGGTCCTGCTGAATGCTGTTTATATTGAAACGCTAGATCAGGCAAAATTTGCCTTTTGCTCCTTTCCACTGTGTAAATGTAACCAGTCCTCCAGAGTTGGACATTTTGGTCCTTTCTATATATATATATATATATATATTTTTTTTTTTTTTTTTTTTTTTTTTTTTTCCAGTACGCAGGCCTCTCACTGTTGTGGCCTCTCCCGTTGTGGAGCACAGGCTCTGGACGCGCAGGCTCAGCGGCCATGGCTCACGGGCCCAGCCGCTCCGCGGCATGTGGGATCTTCCCGGACCGGGGCACGAACCGCTGCCCCACCAGGGAAGCCCCTTTCCATACTTTTAATGACACAAACCCTGCATTTACAGAGTACCTGATGTGTCAGGCACCAAGCAAGGGTGCTTTTTTAAATAAATTAAATTTAATTAATTAATTTATTTTTTAACATCTTTACTGGAGTATAGTTGCTTTACATTGCTGTGTTAATTTCTGCTGTATAACAAAGTGAATCAGCTATACATATACATATATCCCCACATCCCCTCTCTCTTGTGTCTCCCTCCCTCCCACCCTCCCTATCCCACCCCTCCAGGTGGACACAAAGCACGAGCTGATCTCCCTGCGCTATGCGGCTGCTTCCCACTAGCTAGCTATTTTACATTTGGTAGTGTATATATGTCACTGCTACTCTCGCACTTCGTCAGAGCTTCCCCTTCGCCCCCTGTGTCCTCAAGTCCGTTCTCTATGTCTGTGTCTTTATTCCTGCCCTGCAACTAGGTTCATCAGCACCATTTTTTTAGATTCCACATATGTGTGTTATTTGTTTTTCTCTTTCTGACTTACTTCACTCTGTATGAGAGACTGTAGGTCCATCCACCTCACTGCAAATAACTCAATTTCGTTTCTTTTTATGGCTGAGTAATATTTCAAAGTGTATACGTGCCACATCTTTATCCATTCATCTGTCAGTGGACACTTAGGTTGCTTCCATGTCCTGGGTATTGTAAATAGAGCTGCAATGAACATTGTGGTACATGACTCTTTTCAAATTATGGTTTTCTCAGGGTATATGCCCAGTAGTGGGATTGCTGGGTCATATGGTAGTTCTATTTTTAGTTTTTTAAGGAACCTCCATACTGTTCTCTATAGTGGCTGTATCAATTCACATTCCCACCAACAGTGCAGGAGTGTTCCCTTTTCTCCACACCCTCTCCAGCATTTATTGTGTGTAGATTTTTTTTTGATGATGGCCATTCTGACCAGTGTGAGGTGATACCTCATTGTAGTTTTGATTTGCATTTCTCTAATGATTAGTGATGTTGAGCATCTTTTCATGTGTTTGTTGGCAATCCCTATATCTGCTTTGGAGAACTGTCTGTTTAGGTCTTCTGCCCATTTTTGGACTGGTTGTTTGTTTTTTTGATATTGAGCTGCATGAGATGCTTGTATATTCCAGAGATTAATCCTTTGTCCATTGCTTCATTTGCAAATATTTTCTCCCATTCTGAGGGTTGTCTTTTCATCTTGTTTATGGTTTCCTTTGCTGTGCAGAAGCTTTTAAGTTTCATTAGGTCCCATTTGTTTATTTTTGTTTTTATTTCCATTTCTCTAGGAGGTGGGTCAAAAAGGATAAACAAGGGTGCTTTTTATCCTGTCAGCCCCTTTTTGCTTTGCAATGATCTCTTTTAACCCTCATGCCATCCCAATGAGGAAAGTATTATTATCATTGCTATTTGACCGACAGAGAACACCGAGGTTGAAAACTTGCTCAAGGTCACCCACCTAGAAAGGTGCCAACACCAGAATCCTAGCCCTAAAATCCTTACAGTCTATTCTACACAGGCTAGATGCCATGAAGGACAGGAAAGAGGGCCACCCTCCAAGCACACAGCACTCCTCCCTCTCAGAGCTGCTGACAAAGACATTGTGTCCTCATCCATAACATGGGCATGAACATAACTACCCCACCAGAAATGCAGTGATGCCCCTGTGTGTTTCTCTTGCTACTTGGTGCTCTAGAGGGGCTCAATAACCTGCAACTGCAATTAATGCTAATCAGGAAGTAGACCTCTTTCCCCAGGGCAGGTGGGAGCCACTGAAGTGTTTAGAGGGAGGGAGGCAGGCTGACTACGCTGACTCCCAGCTTTTTCCCATCCACAGTGGCCCAAGAAGAGCTGGTGGCTCTGCAGAGTAAACTGCATGATGTCACACTGCCCGACTTCAGCGGGGACGCCAAGATCAAATACCTCGGCAATGCGCACTATGAATTCCACAGGTGGGGCTCTGAGGTGACTGGGCAGGGGCCGGGGGGTCCAGAGAGGAAGGGAGGGAGAGCCCCAGGACTGGCTCGGGACGTCTCTGGGGCAGACGGTGGGATGGTTCCTCGCAGAATTCAGAGGGAAGTTTTGGGAGGAACTTGGGCCCCTTCATTCATTCATACAACAAATATTAATGAAGACCCGCTAGCTGTGTGACCTGAGCCTCAGCTTCCTTATCTGTAAAATGGGGATAATTTGCTGCCTCTTTGGAGTGATAATCCAGGCTCTGGCCTGGCCACTGGATGTAGCCTGGAAGGGAAGCTAGACCTTAAACATTGTTTTAAATAAACCTTAAATTTTAGATGTAGTAGCCCTCTTAGCCCTGAGGTTGGCACATCTGGAGGAGTCAGCTAAAGTTTCCTGGATGCAGTGGCATTTGAGCTGAGTCTTCAAAGGATATTTAGACCTGAGCAGCTGATGCTTTTTTAAAAAAGGGCATCAAACACTTTTTGAAGGATTGACAATGGAACGGGGGCAACTGAGCCCACAGCTCATCACGCACCTCTCTGCTCGCCACTGATGGCTCCATTCAGTCCTTTTTTTATTCAGTCCATCAGTAAACATCTATTGGGCACCTACTGTGTACCGGGCAAAGAAGATGGAACTTGACCATTCTCTTCCCACTGTTGGCTCCACAATCCACGTCATCTTGGTTTGCTTCTCTCAGCCCTTTTTTGTCTCTTCTTGAGGCTGCCTTCGGCCTCTTCTGAATCCGATTCCCCCACCTGGAGGTGTGGAGGAAAGTGATGATGGGGTGCATCTATGCACCCTGCTCAGGATCCCAGCCAGGGGCACATGAGCTCTGATCCTGACTGTGCAGCTTTGGGCAAATGCATCCCTTCTGAGAGGTTCTATGTCCCCCTCTGTAAAAAGGGAACCTGAACAGTGCTGAACCCACCTGTGAGACAAACTGACATAATGCATGTAAAGTACTTGGCATGGCTGCCTGGTCAGCGCAGGGCACACAGCAGGTACGTGTGGGGAGCCAGAAGCCTGTCTGATGCAGGCTCAGCTGGTCTAGTCCCCGTAGGATGGGGGCGAGAGCAAGACCCCTGCTGAGGCTGGACCTGCCTCTGCCTCCGGGCTGATGCCGCTTCTGTGGGTCTCTCTCCAGCCTGAACATCCACAGCTGTGAGCTGCTCGGCTCTGCTCTGAAGCCCCTCCCCAGCCACGGCCTGCATTTCTCCATCTCCGACTCCTTCATCAGAGTCAAGGGCAAGTGGAAGGTGCGCAAGCGGATACTGTAAGTTGACTCTGCTTCCAGGCCCTCGGAACCTTGGCTTTGGCTTTCATTCCACCCTTCCTGGGTCCAAGGTGTTCCTAGCTTCCCCCATAGCAGACCCCAAGGCAAGAATTCAAGTGCAAGTACTTTATCTGGGGAGCGACCTAAGGAAACATAGAGGGGGTGTGCAGAAGTGAGGTGGGGAAGAAGGAGGTCAGCTTGGCAGCTACCGGAGCTCAACCCTCCCAGGGACCCCTGGGGACAGTGTAGGCAGAGCACACCTCTGAGGTTCCCCAACCTCCTGTTTGCCATTGGTCAAGGGTAGCGCTCAGGGGCACGACCTCTCCAGCACTTTGAACTGTTCTCTGACCTCTGAGGTCCTTGGATGGAAGGTGGGTGAGTCTCCTTGGGCTGCCATAATGAAATGTCACAGACTAGGGGGTTCAACCAACAGAAATTTATTTTCTCACACTTCTGGAGGCTGCAAGTCCAAGATCAAGATGTGGGCAGGTTTAGTTTCTTCTGAGACTTCTTTCCTGGGCTTGCAGATGCCTGCTCTGTTGCCATGTCCGCACGTGGTCATCCCTCCATGAGCCAGCACCCCTGGTGCGTCTCTGTGTGCCCAAATCTCCTCTTCTTAGAATGGCGCCTCTGGGGCAGACGGATTGGACTCTAGCCCACCCTAATGGTCTCATTTTAACTGAATCACTGTCTCAAATACAGCCCCATTCTGGTTACTGAGGTACCTTCAACATTTGAATCTGGGGGGACACAGTTCAGCCCATAACAGGAGGGCAACTGTGGGTGACCTGGCCATATAGACACTGGACACCTGCCCTGTCCTACACAGTAGCCTCTGGCCACATGTCCTTACTGAATACATGAAAAGTGGCTGGAACAAATGGGGATCTGTCGTAAGTGTGAAACACCGTATTTGAAGATTCAGCACAAAAAAGAACATAAGAAATCTCATTAATAAGTTTTACATTGATCACATGTTGAAATGATAATCATATACTATTAAAATGATTCTCACCTTTTTCCTTTTTTTAATGTGGCTGCTAGAAAGTTTTAAATTACCCACGTAGTTCACATTATATGTCTGTTGCACAGCACTGCTTTAGAAAGATGCTCAGTATATCGGTCATCTACATTTGCATATTTATTCAATTTCCATGACAGGAATGAGGCCATACTCTTCAAGTTCTCTTATATGAGCATACGAATATCTACCTCATTCTTTTTTTTTAACTTTTTTTTAAGTTTTTTTTTTTTTTGATGTGGGCCATTTTTAAAGTCTTTATTGAATTTGTTACAATACTGCTTCTCTTTTATGTTTTGGTTTTTTGGCCACGAGGCATGTGGGATCTTAGCTCCCTGACCAGGGATCAAACTAGCACCCCCTGCATTGGAACGGGAAGTCTTAACCACTGGACCACCAGGGAAGTCCCTGTAGTATTTTTATTCACGTGAAATTCACATAACATGAAATTAACCATTTTAAAGTATACAATTCAGTGGCATCTAGGACATTCACATGTTGTGCAACCACCACCTCTACCTAGTCCCACAATATTTCCATCACCCCAAAAGATGCTCCACACCTATTAAGCACTAACTCCCCATTTCCCCCTCCCCCAGTCCTGGGCCACCACCAACCCGCCTCTGTCTCTATGGATTTGCCAATCCGGGACATATAAATGAAATCGTATAGTATGTGACATTTTGTTTCTGACTTTTGTCGTGTAGCATAATATTTTTGAGGTTTATCCACACTACCGCATGCATCAGGGCTTTATTCTTTTGTATGGATGGGTAATATTTCACTGTATAACTAGACCACATTTGGCTTCATTCTTTTTAAAGGCTGCATAGCATAGATGCCCACAACTTATTGAACCTATCCCAACTAGTTGACATTTAAGGTTGTTTCCTCATTTCTTGCTATTACCCATGATGCTTCAGTGAGCTGCCCCACACATACATCTTGACTGGACGAGCCACAGAGTAAAGACTTAGAAGTAAAATAACTGGGCCAAAGGTTTGTGGTTAAAATCAGGATAGATCCCACCAGCTTGTGTTCTAGATGTGCTTTCCCAACCGGTGTTTTGTTTTCCCATATCTTCACAAGCACTGGGTATGAAAACTTCTAAACTTTTTATCAACCTGTTAGGTGAAAACTGGCATCATTGTTATTTTCACTTTTAATAACTTCTCATGTGCTTATTTGCAATTGAACTTCCTGTTCATATCTTTGATCCCTTGTTTTTCCTTTTGTCCTTTCCTTATTTCTTTGTATAGGCTTGTTCTTTGTGTATTAAGGAAATTAACTCATATATTAGCTCACATGTCATGGAAATTAGCTCTTTGCCTGGATCAAGAAGGAATTTTTTTTTTTACTTTGCGTATGGAATTTTTTTGTTGCTGTTCACTAAAGTTTTTTTTTTTTTTTTTTTTTCCACTAAAGTTTTAATTTTCAGTGCTGGCAAGTTTATCCACCATTTCCTTTAGGGCTGCTGAGACTTAGATCTAACCTAGAAAGGCTTTTGCCCATCCCTGACCATAAGTAAATGAACCCAAGCTTTCTTCTTGATCTTTTATGGTCTTATTTGTAATAAATCTTTGCTTTGTAATAAATATTTGTAATAATTTTTGTAATTAAATTTTTACTGCAGCTTCACTTATTTGGGGGTAAGAATTGAGATTTATATTTTCCCCCCAAATGGTGGCCGACCCTAGTCTAGGAATCAATTACTACTTCTCTTATCTCCTCTAGGAAACTAGATGGCTCCTTTGATGTGACAGTCAAGGGCATCACCATTTCAGTCAATCTTCTCTTGGGCAGCGACCCCTCTGGGAGAGCCAAGGTCGCTGTTTCTAGCTGCAGCAGCGACATCCGTGATGTGGACGTGCACGTGTCGGGAGATTTGGGGTAGGTCACCATCGGGACACTCACCAGCTTGACCCCTGGCTGCAGCCACAGGCCCATTTAGCCCAAGGCCTGGTCACCCATAAGCATGAGGGTCCAGGCGTAATGCATGGGTATATCACGTGCACTTGGAGGTAATTCTTTGGGGGACCTGCTGAAATTAACAGAAGCAGATTTAAGCTCGGAGTACTGGTGTGCCATTGCCACCAAAAGACAAACTTCACCACCAACAGGCAAGTGCAATTTGGCTACTGAAGAAACACGAAGGCTTTTGGCCAAAGGAGAGTTTGTGGAAAATATATAAACCCTTGAGCAAGTCTCTTCAAGTCTCAGTTTTGTTGATTAGAAAAGCATGGGTTCTCCAGCCCCTCCCCCAAATCTACTGACTTTGGGGCACAGCAGGGGGCTGGGATGCCAGATGCACTGAATCAGTGAGTGTGCTGGGAACTGGGACTCTGCATATTCATCCCATCCAGGGTTCTGGGACACAGCAGGGGACCAGAATGGGGTGGGGAGGGCTCCCTCGGGGACTGGCCTGGCTCTCCCTCCTGCCCCACTGTCCCTGCGTTCAGTGGCACACACTGTGCTTCTCTCCCCAGGTGGCTGCTGAATCTCTTCCACCATCAGATCGAGTCCAAGTTCCGAAGAGTATTGGAGAGCAAGGTAAGAACGTCCAAGCGGCTGGCGCTGCCGGGCCACTCAAGGGGCTGGGCCCAAGTCCTTCGTGGGCTCTGGCCTTGAACAGCCCTAGGGGCTGGCCCAGGCACACTTGGGCTCAAGGCCCAGAGAGGACAAATCAAGGTCATGAAGCTGGTGTGCGGCAAAGCTGGGGGCAAAATGTAGGCCTCTGGACTCCGAGTCTATCCAGTTAGACAGAAAAGGGTTAGATGCTTGGCCAAGGGGCCAAATGGGGCTGCTTGGCTTTGCTCACTGCCCGCCCCGGCCCTGCAGGCCACAAACGCAAAAAAGAAAATCAACACTTAGGTGGCTTCAGAGACCAAGCGGGAACCTTTGGGAGTGTGTGGACCAGGTGGGAGTTCTGGTTCCTACCTGGGCGATGAGCACCTGCTTTGTACGCGGAAGCAGCAACAGAGTGTCAGTTCTTCCCGTTAAAAAAATTATGTGAAATCTCCAAATTTTGGAATCTCTGGCTCAAAGAAAGAGGTTTCATGTTAACTTTCAGTTCTCACACTCACTCACTTCACCCCAAAATCCCATTTCTGGGGTATCATATACCTGAAGCTGTGTCTGTAGCAATGACTGTGCTTGGGAAGGAGAAAGTAACAGAGGAAAAAACAGGCGCACACACCGCTCTTGGTACAACATCTGGTTTGGCTTTGAGTGCCTCCTGGTGGTTGAAGAGAGAATAGCATGCAGACCCCACAGATTGGATGTAGCAAGATGCCTTCTGTTCCCTGTCTTATCCTGGTGTCCTGGGGTCTAGGTGAGCTTGGGAAATATGCCAGCCTCCTTCTCAAGCACCCCATTGCCATGTTGCCATGCCTTTCTGAGTGGGACATAATATTCTTCAGTGGTTTGGATTTATACTCCCCTGTTGATGATGGAGATAATAATGATTAATAATAATATATAAAAATAATATCATATTACAATTAATAATAATATAATAATTATCAGGGTAATAAGTTACCCTGATAATTATTATTTTGATAAATTAATATAATTAATGTTATACAGAATGTGTCACTCTATATAACTATTCTTATTTATAATAATAATGGTGGTTATTTGTTGAGCCTGTGGTTTGGCTAAGAGTAATGTACTAATCACTTCACATAGGCAATGCCGCTGGATCTTAACCACAGCCTCTGAAGGAGATACCGTTTCCCACGTTTGAGGGAGAAGGCTCTGAGTGTGGAGTAATTTGTTTGGTGGTCACCTTGTTGACAGGAGGCTAGGTCAGGATTTGAATTTTCTGGAGCTGGGAGCAGCTTGTACCAAAGGCCTTGTCGGGGCTGGTGTCTCAGGAAAGATGGAGATCTCTCTCCCCTGACCCCTGATCTTTTTTTTCTTAAATTTATTTATTTATTTATTTTGGCTGCGTTGGGTCTTTTTTGCTGTGCGTGGGTTTTCTCTAGTTGCGGTGAGCGGGAGCTACTCTTCGTTGTGGTGTGCGGGCTTCTCGTTGCAGTGGTTTCACTTGTTGCAGAGCACGGGCTCTAGGCGCACAGGCTTCAGTAGTTGTGGCACGTGAGCTCACTAGTTGTGGCTAGCGGGCTCTAGAGCGCAGGTTCGGTAGTTGTGGCACACGAGCTTAGTTGCTCAGCCGCATGTGGGATCTTCCCGGACCAGGGCTCAAACCCGTGTCCCCTGCATTGGCAGGCAGATTCTTAACCACTGTGCCACCAGGGAAGTCCTGACCCCTGATCTTTACAGGGCTTCAGAAATCTCCTTCTCCCGGGGCAACTAAGAGCCTGGTGCAGGACCGTTCAGCTTCCTCATTCAGGGAGGGATGTGGTATCTGACTAGCAGGGCTAAGAATAATGAGTCCTTGTTGAGTGTTTACTCTCTGGGCCATACACACTCATCTTCTTATAATCACCCCACCCCCGCCAAACACCCTGGAAAGCACTGGGCCTTGTCACTGTATCCTGAGGTGAGGACCCCAAAGCAGAGAGAGATTCTGCAAAGGTCACACAGCCAGTGGAGACTTAGCAGGATTTGAACCCAGGTTTTCAGACTTCCCTACTACACCCTTAACCACTGCCCCAACCTGCGTCTCTGGGAGACCTTACTGCGTGTCTGGAGCCGAAGCGCCTGAAGGCCTCCCTTCCCCCATTGGGTGAGGTCGACAGAGTTTCTTGGCTCCTTTGAAACCAACCATGAAGGTTCCTCACCACCTCTTTCCTTTATTTCTGGCAGCTCCCCACTACCAAACTCTTCTCCCAGAAACTAGGTCAGCTGCAAAGGGAGGTAAAGATTTCACCCCTTGTCTGCCCAACCCCCAGCCTAGTCCTTCCCCACAACCCTGTGCCTGGTTTATGTCTGCTCACCCTTTAGCTTGCCCTTAAAATGCCACCTCTTCAAGGGAGCCGTCGGTGACTCCCTCACTAGGCCAGGGCCCCATCCATGCTCTTGGACCCCCCTGCCCACGTGCCCCTCCCTCCACTGTATCTGTGCATCCGTTTGCACCACAGGTGATAGCTGGTTAATCAAAAAAGCTGTTTAAAGTGAGGACTCACTCATACACACCTGAACAAAGAAAATATTTACATATGAATCCAATGTTTTAAGATACAGTAAATGTAAATGCCGTTGACCCAGGCCCAGAACTGTTCTTTGCAAACAGTCTCTTGATTGGCATTGCACTGTCCTTCTTTCATTCAACAGGCATCTGCTACAAATTCCAGCTCAGATTTCTTTAACCACAATGAGAATCTAAAGACATTTGCAAAGCAATCCCAATGCAGAATCCTTCTAGATTTTTATGATTGTCTTCCTTGTAAGCTTTTCTGGTCCACACCAATTTACCAGCATTTTCTTTAAGCAACTCACCTTTCCAAAACACTTACCATAGGTTTTTGGGAATTCCCTGGTGGTCCAGTGGTTAGAACTCCGCGCTTTCACTGCCGAGGGTGTAGATTTAGGAAGAAGAAGAAGGAAAGAAAACGTAGGTTTTCATAGACACGACTCTTGTCTCAGTCGTATTTCATGGGTTTACATAAGAAATAATTTGAGAGATTGCAATAACAAGGAAAGCAAACAGGTTAGAGGACACACATTTCCTTTTCTTGAGACGCACGCCGTTCAACTCGGGCAAAAAATTCTGAGTGCTTAGTGTGTGCGGTAGTCCGCTGGATGGGAGGGTTCAGTCTTCCATGGGCAGCAGGGGAAGTGGGGACTATTGATCAATCCAGCTAACCTGTTAAGTGATGACATTTAAGAAGTATCTGCATTAAGTATACACTTATTTGTGTGGCCATTGCTACTTATCGTCTAGTTCTGCTATTTCAACTCTAGACCCTGGGAGACCAGGGCATCCCAAAGGCAAAGGTCCTTCATGATGGAGTTTCAGGCAGTGCCTCTAGCCATGTCCCCTCATCCGCTGCGTAGGTGACTACCTAGCTCCGATTTCCAGTCCTGGGATGGACTTTGACAGGACCAGCTGGACCCTATTGGGGTCGACATGGGGGCCGACATGTTTTTGATCATTTCTACTTTCTCAGTACATCATAAGCACTTATACATTTTTGTAGAATCAATGACCAGTTAGCAAATAAGTGAAATAATGGAACTAAGGCAATTAGCACAGGGCCAGACCAAAGCCAGGGAACTCACTCAGGCTTTCTCTTCCCATATTTTTCAGATTTGCAAAATAATCCAGAACTCGGTGACCTCTGACCTACAGCCTTACCTCCAAACTCTGCCAGGTAGGACACCCCACCCATCCCTGGGATACTTGATTTTTACTAATTTTTATAAGTGCATACATGTACCTTATAAAACCTTACATGGAAGAGAAGTGTTGAAAGTTAAAATTAAAATCCCCTTTTCTCCCCAAATTTTCTTCCAAGAGGTAACCTATTTCCTTTGAATGTTCAAATATAAATATACACATACATAAGCATATGACTATACATTCACATATGTATTCCTTTTGTTCATGAATATATGTGAATATGCATAATTATGAATATATATGTTAGTCTATAATAATAGAGACATTGTTCTTTTGTAACTTGTATACTTTGGAGATCTTTCTACATCAGCACATATAAATTGATCTCATTTTTTAAAACTTTTGTGTAGAAGTTAATACGGAGAGAAAAGTGCTCAAATCATAAGTGAAGAGTTTTTAGAAACTTTTCACGAACTGATCACATGCACGTACCAGCTTCCAGATCAATATACAGAACACGACTGGCCTTTCAGAGTCCTCCCGTGTCTCCTTCTGACACTGCCCACCCCTCAGGGTGACCACTAACCCAGCTTCTGCTAGCAAAGATTAGCTTTGCACTTTGTACATCAATGGAACCATACAGTAGAGTCTGGAGGCTTTCTCTATTCAACTTTTTTTTTAAAGGATACACATTTTATTTATTTATTTATTTTAATTTATTTTATTTATTTATTTTTGGCTGCGTTGGATCTTTGCTGCTGCGCGCAGGCTTTCTCTAGTTGCAGCGAGCAGGGGCTACTCTTCGTTGCGGTGCACGGGTTTCTCATTTCGGTGGCTCCTCTTGTTGCGGAGCACGGGCTCTAGTCGTGTGGGTTTCAGTAGTTGTGGCACGCGGGCTCAGCAGTTGTGCCGCACGGGCTTAGTTGCTCTGCGATATGTGGGATCTTCTCAGACCAGGGATCGAACCCATGTCCTCTGCACTGGCAGGCAGATTCTTAACCACTGTGCCACCAGGGAAGCCCTATTCGACTTTAAAATATGAGGTCAATCCATATTGTTGCATATCGTGAGTTCATTCTCCTGCTGTGTAATCCACCGTGTCCATGTCTCTCCATTTATTTATCTATTGTACTATTGAAGCCCATTTGGGTAGTTTCAGTTTTAGACCATTGTGGGTAGGTGCTGTGAACATTCTACCTCCTGTGGATGCACGTCTTTGGGTATATACCCAGGAGAGAAATTACAGGTTCTTGTGGTGCACATAGGTTCAGCCTTAGCAGATCCTGCCAAACAGTTTTCCAAAGTGGTTTTAATAGACCTCTTCTTTTTTTTTTTCCTTTGGCCACGCCACATGGCTTGCAGGATCTTAGTTCCCTGACCAGGGATTGAACCTGTGCCCACTGCAGTGTAAGCACGGAGTCCTAACTACTGGACCATGGGGAATTCATTTTAATAGCTGTACAGTGTTCTATCTTAACGGATGTCTCCATTTATTTAATAAGTCCCCAGCTGCTGGATAGGTAGGTTTGTTGCCATCCTTTGCTATTGCCAACAGTGGGGCAGGGAGCGCCTCACACCACCTCTTCCCCTTCAAATGAAGCAAGTGGAGGCCCCGGATCTCGGCTACACACATAAAGTTGGCAGAAACAGGCCCTGGCAAATTGTTGAGGTGTTCTCTCATGCCTTGGCCCCCAGGTCCTCCACACTCACCTGTTGACATTCCCCTTCAGCAGAGACCCAGGCAGGCACAGACACCCAAGTGCTTGGGACAGAAAACTCCCGTCCCTCCAGGGCCTTGGAGGGGAGTCTCTGGGCCCTTTGGACATGGCCCAGCCTTCCTGGTTATTTGGTTCGTACTGGTAGGAGGCTGGTTTCCTGGAAGATCAAGGTCTCGGTTGTAAACTTGGGGAGCAATAGCTTTGGCTGGAGAGTTTTTCCTATTGTGTGGCTTCCTAGGTGTGGAAGGGCTGCCAGACCTGAGTTCCTCCTGCCCTCAGGGTATGTGTGTGTGTGTGTGTGTGTGTATGTGTGTGTGTGTGTCTGTGTGTGTGTGTGTGACTGTGTGTCTGAGTATGTGAGACTCTGGAAACTGCTCAGGCTCTGGGCTAAGCATACCAACCCCCTTGTGGCTAAATCACCAGTGGAACCGAGGAACCCATGTCAACTCTTTCTCGGCAAAGGAGTTCTTTGCCCCCAGCACTGGGCTGGGTGGAGGGTCTTAAGGTGGAGGGGCAGGGGGCTCTGAAGAAAGTCACAGAGAGTGTGGGTCAGCCAGAGCCCTCACCCCTTCTCCCTCGTCTGCCTCCTAATTCTGCCCTTCCCCCGTTCAGTCACCATGGAGATGGACATTTTCGCTGGGATTGATTACAGCTTAATGGAGGCCCCTCAGGCAACAGCGGAAATACTGGACGTGATGCTTAAGGTAAAAGGGTCTGGGGCGGGGGGCTTGGGCGGGTCCAGGCCCAGTGCGGGGTCGCCTCAGGGTCAGCCCTTCCTGGGGCCTCTTGTTCTCCTGGCTTCAGATCTGTCCTCATCTACCCGTGGTTCCCACTGTGTCAAGGGCAGGGCGATATGGATTGCTGCGGGGTGTTCCCAGAGCCAGGATCCTCCCACGGTGTCTTTTTTTGTTTTTTTAAGCTTTTTTTTTTTTGGCTGTGCCTGTAGCTGTGGCGCACGGGCTTAGTTGCTCCGCGACGTGTGGGATGTTCCCGGACCAGGGCTCGAACCTGTGTCCCCTCCATTGGCAGGCGGATTCTTAACCACTGCGCTACAAAGGAAGCCCCTCCCACGCTGTCTTACATCACTTAGGCCTTGAAACTTCCCTTCCCCCTTCCTCCCCTCTTTCACCTTTCCCACCAAGCAGGTGAGGTCAATCAGAGCTGGCCCTCAGTGGTGTAGAGGAGCTGGCCAGGAGGTCCTATAGGTTAATAGACCAAAGCTTCTGCGGATCGTTTCATTAAGAGATTCTGGATACACACTTTGATCCAAAGGAAAACATCCTTTTTATTTTTTAATTTTTATTGGATTATAGTTGATTTACAATGTTGTGTTAGTTTCAGGTATACAGCAAAGTGTATCAGTTATACATATACATATATCCTCTTTTTTTTTTATGTTGGGGGGTAGGAGTTTTATTAATTAATTTATTTACTTTTGCTGTGTTGGGTCTTCGTTTCTGTGTGAGGGCTTTCTCTAGTTGTGTTAAGTGGGGGCCACTCTTCATTGCGGTGCGCGGGCCTCTCACTATCACGGCCTCTTGTTGCGGAGCACAGCCTCCAGACGCGCAGGCTCAGTAGTTGTGGCTCACGGGCCCAGTTGCTCTGCGGCATGTGTGATCTTCCCAGACCAGGGCTCGAACCCGTGTCCCCTGCATTAGCAGGCAGATTCTCAACCACTGCGCCACCAGGGAAGCCCCCTTTTTTTTCTTTTTTTAAGATTCTTTTCCCATATAGGCCATTACAGAGCATTGAGTAGAGTTCCCTGTGCTATACAGCAGGTTCTTATTAGTTATCTCCTTTATATATAGTAGTGTGTACATGTCAGTCCCAATCTCTCAATTTATACCTCCTTCCCTTATCCCCTGGTAACCATAAGTTTGTTTCCTACATCTGTGACTCTACTTCTGTTTTGTAAATAAGTTCATTTGTACCCTGTTTTTTTAGATTCCAAGGAAAACTTATTTAATGGAGTTTCAGGCAGTGCCTCCAGTCCATGTTCCCTCATCAGACTCTATAGGCAACTACTTAGCTCAGACGTCCAGCCCTGGGATAGACTTAGAAAAGTTCAAATGGATTCTATCTCTCTCTCCAGGGTGAAATTTTTAGCCGTGATCACCGCTCCCCGGTTGCCTTCCTTGCTCCTGTCATGAGCCTTCCAGAAGAACACAGCCGAATGATCTACTTTGCCATCTCTAATTATGTCTTCAACACCGCCAGCCTAGTTTATCACAAAGTGGGATACCTGAACTTTTCCATCACAGATGACATGGTGAGAATCATAGCACAATATCTCCCACAAATGACACTGTCTCCTTCCTTCTTTCCTTTCCACACATTTACATCAGTGAAATAGTAAATCATGACTAAGAAGAAAGATCAAGAGCAGGAAAATATGTTAGTATGATTTCCCTTTTCACTTCGGCTGCCAGAAAGCTCAAAGTTCTTTCTCCCTTAGAACAATTGTGGAAGACTTTGTGGCTTGCTTGTCTGTCTTTTACTTTTCCCTCCAGACTCGATCTGTTATTCTAATTCATACTTTCTTTCATCCTGATGGTCTGTGGAGGTTTTAAAAAAGATTTTAGTGAATGGGGCAGGACAATAGATACACTGATAAATGCAAAAGTTACATAGAATAGAAAATAAAGACCAAGTTAAAAGTAAAGCACAATTTTATAAAGACACTGGGCCCCAAAATTGATTTTTTTTAATATCACGAATCTCTGCAGGAGCTTCCTGTAGCCAAAATGGAAAGGGTACATGATTTAGTGATTCACAGCAAAAAGGAGAGACAAAGTCTTCCGAGCACTTAGCTCTGAAATAACTGTCTCTATGTATAAAGAGATGTGGCTTTGTATGAAGGTTACTGAATTTTAGAGTGGATCACGTGGTTAATATTTCTTTCCGTTTCTTTAATATCTCTGGGGTTTAGATGGATGTTTCTTGTAGCTCTTTGTAAAAGCCGAGGCCTCGTGAACGATGTAGGGAGGGTGGGGGAAACACAGTGCAGTCCAAACTGGATGGTCCAGCCTACCCTGGTAATAAATTGAGGACCAGCAGTGACGGATGGAGTGACATGTGTCCTTTGACTCACCCACACCCAGGCCTTTTACTTCTATGGCCATGTTCGAGTCACCCTTCCCACCTGTGGTACAGTCCTTTCTTTCAGTGGGTGGGATCACGGTAGCTGTGTTTTACTGAGCGCTCACTGTGTGCTAAGCCTTGGGCTAGATGCTTTGTACCCACCATTTCCCTTAGCCCTCACAGTGACCCAACAAGTGGGGACTATAATTATCTCCATCTTATAGGTGAGGAAGTTGGGGCTCAGAGAGGTAAAGGCACTCACCTGACATCACATAGTCACGAAGCCAAGAGTCAAACCTAAATCTGCGTGATTGAAAATCTCACCTTGTGGATCCTCTGATTGAGTCGTGAGTGTCACTTATGGCCCAAGGAGAGCAGGCAGGATCCCAAGGACTCGTGTGCTCATGGTGGATGCAGAACAGGCGTCTCGCCGTTGCCATGGTAACCCGGAGCAGTCAAGAAGCTACATTATTGGGCTTCCCTGGTGGCGCAGTGGTTGAGGGTCCGCCTGCCGATGCAGGGGACACGGGTTCGTGCCCCGGTCCGGGAAGATCCCACATGCCACGGAGCGGCTGGGCCCGTGAGCCATGGCCGCTGAGCCTGCGCGTCCGGAGCCTGTGCTCCGCAACGGGAGAGGCCACAACAGTGAGAGGCCCGCGTACCGCAAAAAAAAAAAAAAGAAGCTACATGATTGAATATCCCCCCACTTCCCCAACTCTCTTCAGACCTTCGGCTCCGGCCGGAGCACCTAAAACTTCTTTGTGTCCCTTTGCCGCAGGTTCCGCCTACTTCTCACATCCGACTGACCACCAAGTCCTTCCGCGCCTTCTGCCCCCGGGTAAGGCTTCCCTCAGCCCTCAGGGTGCAGGCTGAGCCCCCAACACTTCAGGGGTTTTCTTTAAAACCTCCACACTCCTCTCAGCTTGACCAAGAGTCAGAAGGCCAGCAGTGGGGCCCCCAGTGAAGGCCGTGGTGCTACAGGTTTGGGGACTCCCTTCCCTTCAAGGCCCAGGTAACAGAGGCCTGAGCCCTGTGTCTCGTGGGACCACAGGCTGCCCAGTCTTTTGTTGATGATCTCTGACAATACCAAGGAATGCCGACATGTCCCACAAAATGTATCCTAATTAATAACACCAAGCAGTTACAGAGGGCGTACTAGGGGTCAGGCACTGTTCTTGGCGCTTGAAAAAATTATTTTTTGAATGGATAATAAATTCTCACTGTTCAAGATTCAGAAGACATAGAAGGTTATAGAGTGGAAAGTCCCATCCACTCCTGTCCCCTAAACATCCAGTTCACACCCTGAGTCTATCAATATTGTCAGATCGTACACATCTTTCTGGGGCTGTTCTAGTATATGTGAACAAATGTCTTTCCTCCATTTTCTTACACAAATGGAGGTATATTTTACACTCCATTTTGTACCTTACTTTTTCCCTTAGTATACCAGGAGATGATTCCATGTAGGTAGATAAAGAGCTTCCTCACTCTTGTTTTCTTGGGAATCCAGTCTGCCATTGTATTATGGATGGACCATAATTTGGGTAATCAGTCCCCCATGGAAGGACATTTACGTTGTTTCCAGTCTTTTGCTACATCAGTGTTGCAGTGAATAACCCTGTAGCTTGGTCTTTGCTGGACTAAGCTCTTCATGTTCCATATCTCATTTAATCCCACAGAAATCCACCTGTCCTGTCGCCTCTCCCCTACCTTCTGAGTCCCCCCAAGACACAGCTCAGACAGGTTGTAGTGTATAAAGTTCCTTGCAGAAGGCTTGATGATGGCTGAGAGGAATTATAACGGTGGGAAAATGGCTGAACTTTAAATACTGCGGTACCTGGGTCACGTCCTTCCATAACATACCCTCACAGCAGGCCCTTTCCCTCCCTAGAGCCCCACAAAAGCCCAACCTGCCACCATGTTGTCGGCGCTAGCTTTAGAGGGACCTTGGCTTCATCCTGGTTCCAACATCCCTTTTGACCAGAAAGAGGAGGAAACTCTCCCTCTCCCTTCCTGCTCACATCATAATCAACCTGACACAGAAGCAGCTCGGGTCACCTTCTTGGTCAAGTGGTTTACCTCCTCAACCTTCTAAAGATCTCCCTTTTACAACTGAATGTAGATTTTATATTTGCATAACCAAAAGGCTCATGGGACTGTCGTTCCTCCACCAACTTCCCCCGTAAAAGGAACAGTCTTGACCCCAAAATAAATTCTAATTAAAAGGAAAATTGCCAGCTCTTTGAAATGGTGGGATCTAGGCGTGCTGTGCTTCAGAAACAGGGGTGTCTGGGCTTTGCATGTGCAGTTACCTGAGTGTGATGGGGGTATAGAGAAAAAAAGAGCTCTCACCCATTGCCCAGGGAGGGGTGTGGAGTGAAAAAGACATCAGCCTAATCTTTCTGGAGGACAGCTTGGCAATCAATAACTGGCAGAAGCTTTAAAAATATCCCTGCCTGGGGCTTCCCTGGTGGCGCAGTGGTTGAGAGTCCGCCTGCCGATGCAGGGGACGCGGGTTCGTGCCCCGGTCCGGGAAGATCCCACATGCCGCGGAGCAGCTGGGCCCGTGAGCCATGGCCACTGAGCCTGCGCGTCCGGAGCCTGTGCTCCGCAACGGGAGAGGCCACAACAATGAGAGGCCCGTGTACCGCCAAAAAAAAAAAAAAAAAAATCCCTGCCCTTGGACTCAGCAATTCCATGTCTAGGAATGTATCCCCCAAAATAATAGCCAAGGGTACACAGGAGAGTGGTCTTTAAAATGGCAAAACCTTGGAGACAACTTGATGTGCAATAATGTTAGATCAATTGCAGTACCCATGCACAGTGGAATACAATGCATCCATGAGATAAGTGACACAGACTCCGTATGTCTGACGTGGAAGGATGTCCAGTTATACCTTCAAGAGAAAAAGGCACAGAGCATTTTGTGGAAATTAAACCAACCAAAAAGTGTCCTCAGCTTGATCTGACTCCCTCAAGGTTCTCCCGGCAAACCTGCATGTTTCCTCCTCTTGACATAATTTCTTCATTCTGCCCTCAGTTAGCCAGACTGTACCCCAACATGAACTTAACGCTCCAAGGCACAATGGTCTCTGCCCCGTTCCTGAACTTCAGCCCTGGGAATCTGTCCTCAGCTGCCCAGATGGAGATTGAGGCCTCTGTGCTCCTGCCCAACTCCGTCAAGGAGCCCGTCTTCCGGCTTGGTGTGGTAAGGTTCAAAGGCTTGGCAAACATTGCTCCCTTTTCCTACATGCTTTTTCCCCCACTCCGCACCTGGCTAATTCCTTAAGATAGATCTCAACTTAAGTATCACTTCCTCAGATAGGCCTTTCTCGGTTGCCCTTATCCCTGATCTACCTTAGGCCCCTTGTCATTTTTTTTTCCTTGTGGCACCCTATTATTTTTCCTCATAGGACTTATTGTAAAGATACCAATGTAGCTGTTTGCAGGTTTATTTGCTTAATGTATGTTTGCCCAACTAAGTGAGTCTGGGCTATTGTGGCGAGGAAGGCAGAGGGGATCTTTGACCTGTTGCTCTGCTCTGTATCTATATCTGACCCCTGAAGACTACATTTCCCAGGCTTCCTTGCACTGACTTCCAGCTAGGTCAGCCAATGGAAGACACTGTCAGGAGAACAGAGGGTGGGAGGAAGAAAGAAGCCAGAGTATTTCTTCTTCTCTCTTTATCTTGGACAGAGACTCAGGCACTGACTGTGTCTCCTCCATGGTGCCTCCCCAATTCCTCCCTCTGTTCCTCCAGTCCTGGGGTGGAAGCAGCTTCCCACCTCTGCTAATCTCTGAGTTGCCTCTCCAACTCTTTTTTAACTTCTCAGCAATTCCATCATTTGTATAACCAATCCCCTGTATGAAATTCCCTCTTGGTTAAATATTGAGAGTTGTGTCTCCCTTCTCAATGGACCCTGTCAAACAGAGAAGGGATTCTGAGTTTTTTGGGGGTCCTGCTCACAGGATGGAGAACTTTGCTCTCTTGTTCCAGGTTTGAAACTCAGCAAGACAAATTTCTAGAGGAGTAATTGCTCCCAGATGTTATATCTGCAATTTGATATTGTTGTTATTGTTATCAAAATTGTTGTCAATATATTTTATTTTATTTTTTTAATTTTTATTATTTTGGTAAAGCAGAAAAGGATAGCTTCATTGCTTTGCCAGGCAAAGGGGAACACACCAGACTTCTGCCCTGAAAAACTACGTGTCCCCGATATACTTTAAATTAAAACATAAGCTATTATTATTACTATTATTATTTACTCGGGCTGAACCTTGGCCCTGAGATAGCTAGACATGGTCCCTTTAGAGATCTCCAGGCATAGGCCTCTATACCTTCTCTTGCTAGTATGTTCAAAGTTTAATTGCTATCATAGTCAGCAATTTCAAGTAAAAATATTCAAGTCCAAGTTCAAATGTTTATTGAGCACCCATGATGAGCTTCTTGGGAGTCTAATCTAGTGGGCAAGTTCCTGCTTTAACTCAGTGAGATGTTTGCTTAGAGGAGACAGCAGGTCCTCATAGTTATCCGTTCTGTACATGACAACCTCCTTATTTAGACCTGTTTCTTTCTACTGGAATTACCAGGCCACTAATGTGTCTGTCATGTTGACCTTCAACACCAGCAAGATCACTGGATTCCTGAAGCCAGAAAAGTAAGTCAGCCTCGTGACTTACATGGGGGGCGCTCAACTGGGCTCCATCTGACGCTTCAGCTGATTGCCTGTAGCTGGAGGTGGGATGTAACCAGATCCCCCTGTCAAACCGTGGGGCCCACGGTTTGGGAAGGAAAGTTAAATTTTACCCCAGTTGGCCCAATTCCTTTGGCCAACTGGATCTGCCTCCATAAACTTCCTTTTCACCTAACCCCCATTACTTCCAAATTTCTAAAGAATTTACTAATACTGTTTTTTCTTAATCTATGAATTTTAGACATCAGCAATATTGACTTCCTGAAATTATAGAGACTGAGTTCTTTTATGCTATACACTTCCCCTCTGCAAGTCTTCCCAATAAGGTTGTATCATTGTTTTTGGTTCCTCAATCGCCTTTTTCACTCTCACTGCTACCACACCCTTGGCCCTGTGCCTTCTCAAGCTGGTGTCTCCTCCTTTCTGGGGATCCCTACATTGCTTAGGTTTCCCTTGAACATAATGCCCACATCTCTGAATCTTCTCTGATTTGTTATAGGATACAAGTGGAACTGAAAGAATCTAAAGTTGGAGTATTCAATGTAAGTTATTATTGTTTTTATTTATGAAATGATTAGGGTAATAATTAATTTAGAGTATTTACTAAACAATGCTTTGGCACCTATAATAGAAAATAGAAAAGGAGAAGAGTTACTCTCTGCCCTAGAAAAGCATAGAAGTTCTTGAAGACAGGAACCATAGGGCAGAGGAACAGTTACCTCCCAATATAAGACAGTATAATTAAATCATCTATTGGACAGAATTCTTTTAACTGCAAAGAATAGAAAGCCAACTAAAAGTGTCTTAAGCAAACAGAAGGAATGTATAGGATCATAACCAAAAAACAAAAACAAAAAAGCTAAGGCTAGAGGTTTCAGGCATAGCTGGATCCAGGTGTTCAAATTAGTACATCAAGAATCTCCAAGGGAAGGGGAGAGGGGCGATATAGGGATGGGGGAAAACGGTTATTAAGGGATTATATAAAATCATGTGTGTGAAACTTTTAAATATTGTAGAGCACTACAGAATTTAAAGAATCTTTCATTCAATTTTTTAGAAAGAAAAAATATATATATTCCAAAAAAAAAAAAAGAATATCTCTCCATTCTGCTTTCATCTGTGTTGGCTTCATTCTCAGGCAGGTTCTTCCCACTGGTGGAAAACTCACAAATTTCCTGTAGTTTCTTTTTTTTTTAACCCACAAAAAAAAAAAAAAAAAAAAAAGCCCTCGTTGGATTAATCTTGGTCATGTGCCCATTCTTTAGCCAGTCACGTGGTCGGAAATTGGACAAGGTCAGTTGGCTGAGCTTGGGTTTAATCTACACTCCCCAAGCCAGGATTTGCAGTCCCAAACCACACGGACTGAGACTGGAAAGGAGGGTTGCCCAGGAGAAAATAGGGACTATTATTAAAACAAAAGGAATTGAGTGCTGGGCAGGCAAAACCAAAAGATGATTTCCACAAAGAGGAAAAAGAATGGGAAGTTTTACGTGGGCTGAAACAGTCGAGGAGAGATTTCTGAAAAGAGGGAAGGTAGGGTGATGGCAGCCACTCGCAAGCCAAGGAGGAGATGGAAAGACTTTCATCTACAGTAGTTGGCTTCCTTTTTACCATCCTATGGATACTGGTTCCCTCTGACCACACTTTACCTGACCGCCACTTCCCAGACTTTCCCTCAAGTAGAAGTGGAAAAAATACATCAAGTGTGGGGAGAAACATTGCCCACAGGGACCCTGAAGGATGACTCCTTTCAGAGAACAAAGGCTAAAGTCAATAATGACACACTAATATTGTATCTGTGCATGGCATGTAAAAATGTTCTATGAAGTAAATTATTCATATGTAAAGAGTCACAAAAAGACATCCTATCATGTTTTCAGAACATCGACTGTAAAAAATAAGACCTGTAGGGCTTCCCTGGTGGCGCAGTGGTTGAGAGTCCACCTGCCGATGCAGGGGACACGGGTTCGTGCCCCGGTCCGAGAGGATCCCACACGTCGCGGAGCGGATGGGCCCGTGAGCCATGGCCGCTGAGCCTGCGCATCCGGAGCCTGTGCTCCGCAACGGGAGAGGCCACAACAGTGAGAGGCCCGTGTACCGCAAAAAATAAAATAAAATAAAATAAGACCTGTAGAATCAGGTAAATCTGGATTCAAATTCAGACCCTGCTGCCCGATTTCTAGCAAGTCACTTTCATTCTGTGGGCCTCAGTTTTCTTATCTGTGAAATGGAGACATTAATATTAACTTCGAAGTGTTCTAGTGAAAATTGAATCAGGTGTAGATGTAATGCTCTGAGCCCTATACCTGGCACATAGCGAGTGTTAAAAGTTGGGTTTCATAATTTTTGTTTTGACTTAAAAATCTTTTTTATTATATAAGTAACTTGGGAAAACATTTCCACTGTAAAAAGAAAAATTAACTACTAAAGATAAGGCTAAGCCAAACCTTGATGTTCTTCCTGGAGGATAGATAGTTGGGTGTGTAGTCTTCCAAATTTTTCTATCCCTTTGTACACATACAAATGTGCATCTCAAAATAGTTTTATAAAATAGTAGCATGATGTAGGTAACTACCTGAAATTTGCTTTTTTTCAAGCCTTTTGCCATGTCAGCACATACAAAACCACCCCACCCACGGGGTGGCCTCTCTGGAGGTTTGTTGGTGGGCAAGATGGTACATGTGGTTATGGTGTACCTCTCCTATTCTCCACCAGGTGGAGCTGTTGGAGGCGCTGCTCAATTACTACCTTCTCAGCACCCTCTACCCCAAGGTCAATGGTAAGTATCACTATGGATTTTTCCAAGTCAAGAGTGGACACTGCTCTTTCGGGGAAAGAAAGCTGGGACCAGGGCTCTCCTGCAGGCTGTGTGACCTTGGGCGAGTCACTTCTCTTCTCTGAGCTTCAGTGGCCTGTCTGTGAGACGGGAGTGTTGAAGTCGGCCTCACCTCATTCCAGGCCTCTAAGGAGGGTTGAGGATAGGGGCAGTTTTTGGAACACAGTAAACCTCCTCCTAAGAGAGAAAGAGGGGCTCACAGAAGTGCCCACACACACCCTGAAGTGACAGGTGAGACTGAGAACCAAGTTAATATACAGGGTACAAGGCAGCCCACCTCTAAAATCACATTCCCCAGTTAGTTGCCATCTCCCTGGTCAAAAAATAAAGCTTAAAGAGACCCTGCTTCATTTGGCTACAGTAGAAAGCAGGATGCAGGTGGGGGGCAGAGAGCAAATGCCCACTGGATTCTTATCATGAGTAGACGCTGCCCCATCCCTGCCACTGTCTCCACAGAGCACCATGGCTGAGGGCTCAGGCTCCTCTGTCAGTCTGTCTGGTATCAAATCCCAGTTCTTCCACTTTCTAGCTATGGAACCTAGGACAGGTTACTTGGCCACTCTATGCCTCAATTTCCTTATCTGTAACATGGGAATAATAATCCCAATCTTTGGTGGTAATTAAATGGGAATATACCATGTATAGGGTTTGCAGAGAGGAACTTCTTGGTGTAAAATTTTCTCTGTAATTATTTATTAACAAATCTCTCTCGATGTTCTGCTGCAACCTCCAGATAAGTTGGCAGAAGGCTTCCCGCTCCCTCTGCTAAAGCGTATTCAGCTCTATGACCCTGTTCTCCAGATCCACAAGGTCAGTGGGTTCAGCAGGGTTCTGAGGAACTGGGGAGGGGGGTTGGTTAGCTTTCCTGGTTTGCAGGCTATAACTCAGTGGGTGGGACCCAGCCCAGCCCTGCAGCTGGGAAAGCCTCCACGGGGGTGGGATGGTTCAGGGTCAGCTGGATGCCATGAAGCTGTCCATGTGTCCTTTAGAAGTGGCACCTCTATGGGGGCAGGAGGGATTTGACACAACCTGTGTCACAACTTTCCACCCCCCGCCGCCCCGCCCCCCGGCCGTGGGTGACCTGGGAGAACCTCAAGACCAGCTCGTTTTAAAAATACAGCAATCCTAGCCATGCCAACAGCTCAGGTTCTAAAAGCCATTTGTAAGTTTTTAAAATTTCTTCTAATTTCTTGGGAATTCCCTGGTGGCCCAGTGGTTAGGACTCAGCACTTTCATTGCTGAAGGCCCGGGTTCAATCCCTGGTCTGGGAACTGAGATCCCACAAGCCGTGTGGTGAGGCCAAAATTAATTAATTAATTAATTAAAATAAAATTTCTTCTAATTTCTTAAGTGGAAGAGCTTTGATGTATTAATAGATACATGTTTGGTGTACCGTCCCTCAGAGACCTATTGCCCCACCACACTCATAGCTTGACTTCTGGTGTACTTCCTTCCAGCCTTTTGTCTCCTCCAAGCATTTTTTGAAATTGTTTTCTTGTTATGGATAGTTGCCTTGCTAGCGCTCAGACCTGTTTTCTTTTGGTTGCAGTCTAGTCTCCCTTCCCCCCACCAATGTTAAATTCTGTCCCAAGCATGCAAGGGACCATAATTTACTTAACTATTTGAATACCAAGGAATATGTCTGATTCTTCACCAGACTGTCCACTCTTCTGACCAAGCATTTTATGTGCCATCTGTGCCCCACGGTTCAGGTTATCTTTCTAGAAGAGCATCCGTAAGGTGGGATGACTGGGTTGGCAGGCTTGTGAGCATTAAAGGAGATGCTGCTTTGTGCCTGGTACATAGTCAACATCCAGCAAACAACAGCTACTAAAGAGAGGGACAGGCAGCAGAGCGATCAGGAACATTGAAACAGAGATCAACTGAGACATTTGAAAAACAAATATCCCGAGCCCTTTTGTGTCCAGAGATACTCAACATCCAACTATTGTTGAGAGTTTATAAGGAGTGAGACAGATCATTGTTCAAAGCAAGGACTGAGTGACGATTCATGCAGCTGGCCTCAGTTTTCTCCTGTGTAAAGTGGGGTGTAGCCCAGACCTCACTGGGCAGTTATGAAGATTAGATCTTCTAGCTCAGTTTGGCACCATGGAAGTCATTAGAAATTTGTTAGATTGACCCTTGAACAACACGGGTTTGAATGGCCCCATGTCCGTGTATACGCAGGTTTTTTTCAATAATAAATACAATACTATGGTACTACACCATCTCTGCAGTTGGTTGAATCTGTGTATGAGGAACTGCGGCCGCGAGGAACCGCGGATACGGAGGGCTGACTCTAAATTATACATGGATTTTCCCACCCATCGGTGCCCCTAACCCCGCAGTTGTTCAGCGGTCAACTGTATATACTATCATATCCAATAAAAATTTGAGGTCAGCTCTGCCCATGTGTTTGACCCCCAAAGGCAGGGGATGGTTGCTGTGGGAAAGAATTGGATTTTGCTCTGAGTTCAGAATTCCCACCCCTTTGGTGATGGAAACTTATGAGGAAGTAAGAGAATAAACCCCAGCAGCTCACAGTTTTGTCTTATTCACCAAGGAGAGAGAATTTAGGTGACACAGGGGACATTTATGAGGTCTGCCAGGAAGCAGCAGCTTGGGAGATGACAGATTAATTGCCACCTTAGAGAAGGTAGCTGGCAAAAGCTGTGCTTTATGGAGACCTTGGGAACACAGGCACACGCTCGTTTTACGCACTGACCTGCTTTCTGGCAGAGCTTGTGCTTCCCCAGACGTGGGCGTCCCTTTAAATCAGAGATGCATCTTTTTGGAGTAGAGGATGCTTTTACCATCCTGTCCTGTCTTGTCTCTCCTAGGACTTCCTGTTTTTGGGCACCAACGTCCGGTACCTGAGAGTTTGAGGACAGGGCGAAAGACAGGGCTTGGGGGCCACAGCTGGATTGCCAAGTTGCATTTCCAGATGTGCAGCGTATTCCTGGAGATTCTGGGAGGATGAAGACCATTTCTGTTGTCAGCTCTGGGGAACTGGCCTCTGTCCCCACACTCCTCCTTTTCAGCACGTACACCCACACCCCCTCTAACTCTGGATTTTACTTTCCCACCGGGATGGACCGTCCTCCCCCGCTAGCCTGTACTATCTTCAAGGGCAGGTCTTTTTTATTCACCATCGGATCCCTGTGCCTAGCAGAGTGCTTACACTTAGTAGGTCCTCAATAAATATTTATTGAATGGCTCAGTGAAGGAACCATCTGGTACTCTAGCTGAACCCCCCTACTGCCAACCCTCTCTTATTTAAGGGGTCTTTGGATGGTCAGCTCCATCTGTGGTCTTCAAGGATGAACCCTGACCACATTCCCATTTCTCAGCGCTGCTGCTGTGGGAACCTCAATGAGAGAACATGGGATTCCACTCCCTGCTCAGCCCTGGACCTGGTGCTGATGCTGGCTAAGACAACTGTCCATCTCAGTTTGGGGGCAGTTCATGGGCTCATTTCAGTACGTGCTCCCTCTCTCCCTCCCTCTCTGTCTGCTGCAGACACAGGAGCCAGAGGGTCTCCGGGAGCAAAAACTCAGCCTCCTGCTGCCCTCCCCATTGAAACGGGTGTAAATTAGGAGGCAATGGATCTGTCTAGGTTTTGGGTCTGACCCGAATAAAAGACTCATCCAACTGTTGTTTATGAGCCCCAAGCTTGGAGGAAGAGGCCGTGATTTCTAATTACTGAACAACCGGCCTTTGATCAGACTTTACCGAACAGTCATTTCCAAGTTATGCGGTTGGGCCCCCGGGGACTGGGAATCAGAAGGCTCGTTGGATGCTTTCTTAATTGTGTAAATGAGCAGGTGGATGGAGCTGCCGGCTAGCAGATAATTCACAGGGAATAGACCCATTTACCCTGTGTGTGACAGAGATGCATTCCAAGATGGGACGATGCACTGTCACCCAACTGGAGGCGGGGTGAGCCATGGCTTCGCCTCGTCCCTTTTGTTCACTTGTCTGCCACCATCATCCAACCTGTGATGGACTGTGAAGAGCTCGGCTTCATCCAGCACTGGCCACGTGGCCTTGGACCGGTCCCTTTCCCCCTTTCCCCCACTTTATCCTATGAAATAAGGATGATAATAATAGTAGCCATGTCCTAGGACTCTTATAATGATGATATTAGGTAATCCATGTAAAAGGATCTATTTAACCCTAGTGGGGATTCAATATTTATTGGCTGGACGTGCTTACTGAACATCCTTCTGTTTGCAGGCACTGAATTGGTCAGCACAGGGGAACTAGAGGCAGCACAGACCCAGTTCCTATGTCTGTTTTTCAGGACATTGCCTCACCGTGGAAAGAGCCAGTCCTGACTCCAACTTATTTGTTTTGGGCCTTGGGGAAAGGCCTCTCTAAAGCCTGTGTCCTCCCCTGTCAAATTTGCTGGGAATACCTCCTTGCAGGGTGACTAGGGACTCAGTGGGTTCACGTCCAGCTTCTGGGGGTGAGGGGAGGATAGGGCATAACCAGGTCCTGGTAAACAGCTGATGCAATTATCACCTGCCTTCCTTTGGGCTCCCCAGAAGCAGACTCTGAAACAAGGAGGAGGGTACAAGTAGTTTACTGGGAAGAGGATCCCAGGGAAATAACCAGTAGAGGAGAGAAAATGTGATGGTGGGGGGGGATGGGCTTCCCTGGTGGCGCAGTGGTTGAGAGTCCGCCTGCCAATGCAGGGGACACGGGTTCGAGCCCTGGTCTGGGAAGATCCCACATGCCGCGGAGCAACTGGGCCCGTGAGCCACAATTACTGAGCCTGTGCGTGCGATGAAGAGTGGCCCCCACTTGCCACAACGAGAGAAAGCCCTTGCACAGAAACGAAGACCCAACACAGCCATAAATAAATTAATTAATTAATTTTTAAAAATTTGTAAAAAAAAAATGTGATGGGGAAGGGAAGGCAGCCTTTAAAGTGTTCATGATCAAACCAATTACCACCTTAATCCCACTCGGGAAACTCTGGGAGCCAGTGTAGAACACTCAGAGTATCCACCCAAGGGCTGAGATTGCCAGGATGCTTGTACATCGTCTCCCATCAACCACTGTTTGAGGGCAGCTCCTGGGGACATCAGTTCTCGGGTTCTTCTAGTCTGGGCAGGGCGGGCTCTAGCAGCTGTAGAAACCTCTCAGGCAAAGAAACGCAAGTGCCAGCAAGTGGAACTCAGGTTGGCGTGTGACTGGTAAGGTGGGTGGGGCCCGCGCGTGGCTGTACAATAGGGTAGGAGTTCACCAGCTCAAAATCCTGGATATGATACGAGACTGTTGGCCACATTGCCTGGAAAAGCTGTGGGTTGGTCTCCTCTGCATATTTGTAAGAAACTCAGCCTAGTTTTCAAGCAAACCTTCATTTCAGAGCATTCTAGAACGCTCCAGGACATTCCAGGGGATGGCCCCAAGAAAGGACTCCGGGAAGCCCAGGCACGTACTTGATGAGTACGGGGCAGCCAGGTTTGCTATGAAACGGGGGAAAAAAACAATTCTTTGTGAAAGAACAAAATATTTCTCATTCACAACGCCAGGAAAGGCCATTCCTACCCCATGAGACTAAACACATTCATTCAGTAACAGAGCCTCGAGTTAGTGTCATCATATCTTGCTGCGGTAGCTCCAGGACAACCACTGCTGGCCCTGGGGTCCCCTAGCAGGTTGTGACACCCTGAAATCCGACTATAGACATGCAAGTATCCTCAACAGCTCAGACCTTATAGGAGGACTGGCCTTGGGACAGCACATTCTGATATTAATGATCAGAACTCTGGGCTATCAAAGAACCATCGAGAGACTATAGAAGAACCATTGATAGTTATGCTGCCATAGAGCTCACGCCCACACAAACTAAGACGCCACCCTGGAGATGCTGCACCTCCTGGTTACAAACTGCCTCCCCCTCTGCGCTTCACTAACTTCCCAAGAGCCCTCCTACAGCTACACACTGTTCCACGCTTGCGGACATACAAGACAGCTTCCTCTTTCTTAGAGATTAATCGGATTTCCT